>NC_081414.1:160358851-160681351 GCF_030272615.1 Cryptomeria japonica
AACATCAACTGTTCTAAAAAATCATCATAGACACTCATTTTTGAATAGTTAACCTTGCCAGAAAATTCTCTTTTAGGAGCCATTTTGAAAATGAAAGAAAAGAATACCACTTTTAAACAATTCTGTGATGAATCAATTATCTTATCTAAAACAATACACAGGAATTGCTACACAAGAATACGAGAGAACCTGTTCTTCACTTGAAGGAATTTGCTCTGCAACTGAACCAACTTGCTCTGTACCTGAAGAAAATTACTCTGCGTCCACTCTTCTGCAAAATCCTTTAAAAGATATCTTCACCTGGTTGGTAGGAAATCAAATATTGTACTCAGGGTTTTAACTATAACATTGATTCCACATGCTTCAGTCGTCCCTTCAAAATTGAATTCATATGAGAATTCATATTTTTCGCTCCAACGGGTCACAACGTTCTTGCAAGTGTTTCATTTTGCTCTTTTGCAACTTTGTGAAGCATAACTATAGGGCACCTTGATCCTGTGAAATAGTGCCGACCGTCCAATCAAAAGAAACTTGATCGAACATTAGATTAACTAACAGCTTTGGCTCCATGCTAGGTCCCGCTTCTCTATTGGCTACTTGATACCATGTGGTGCCTAACCATTGGCCTTGAAATTTCCTTTGCATTCCACTTGATACTAGTCAGGTGTCTTTTTTTATACCATCAGTTCCACCTTGGCGGGCCCACAACTTTCTTCTTATACCACGTGTCACCGGACACGTGGATGGCTCTCGTTCACTCTAGCTATTTCGTAGGGTATAAAGGACGAGCATCTTACCCTTGTGAAATAGCGTGGACCGTCGGATCAGCTTTTAAGTTGATCAGCATTTAACCATCTGAAAAGGCTTTCGGGAGGGGTGGGCCCACTGATTCATACTGAACACCTGGCATCTAATCATCTTCTGAGATGACGTGTCACCTTTTAATACGCTGAAAGAAAACCATGGGGCTCCAACAAACTCTTGACAGCTGTATCCTCTAGGTCCTCCATCATGACACGTGGACGACCCTTGTTCACTCTCGCTATTTTGTGAGGTATAAAGGACGAGCATCTTACCCTTGCAAAATAGTGCGGGCCATCGGATCAGCTTTTAAACTAATCGGCATTTAACCATCTGAAATGGCTTTCGGGAGGGGTGGGCCTGCTGACTCACTGTGAACACCTAGCGTCCAGTCACCTTTAGAGCTAACTTGTCACTTTTTTCTTTTCTGAGAGAAAGCCACTGGGCTCCAGTAAATTATTGACAGCTGTACCCACCAGGTCATCTCCTACTTGTGACCTGACTCACCTCTGGGCCCTGCCTTTTAGCCTTTAATCCTGACCCGCTGACCGTTATGACTTCTGCCACATGCTGCCATTTTACTCGCTATCATCAACCAACTGGACTGTCTATGTGGCATGCCATGTCATTTTCACAACTTCGCTGGTTTTAAATTACATGCAACTTCACCTAGTGAAATAACGCGAGCCGTGAATCCATCCGCGAGATATGCACTAGTTATTGGGCCCGACAACTTTTAAGAGAAAAAAATATAAGGCATAAATTTTTTGATAAATCAACATAACCACCTAGGCAAACAACAAGGGGGGAACACTTCCTACGACCCCATGACCCATTACTTAAGTGAATAAAGTAACGGAAGATTAGAAACCAGAGGGTTCAAAACAAACACAAGAGGATCTAAAATAAAAAACCCTTAAACCCTTGAGGTCTAAAACAAAGCCGAAGGATTTGAAACTACACCCTAAACAAAATTTTAACAACCATAGCCAATCATGGGAAGAGAAAAGCCCATTTTTAATTAGTGATAACAGTTTGGGTAATATGTGACAACCGATTCACCCCCCCCCCCCTCTCAGTTGTCTTCTAGTTATTTGAACTGTCTAATAATTGGTATCAGAGATTTGGTCCTCTCTGCAGAAAGCTTAACCGCTTGAGGAAGATCCTATGGCGACTAATAGTTCAAGTTCATCCAGTTCTTTTGGAGCTATCTTTCGAAGGGATATTCTGAGGCTTGATGGAATTGTTTATGGTGAAAATGAAAACAATAATATTGAAAGACTAAATAGATTCAACCACAAAACCCTAGCCTAACAACAACAAAGATCCACCATAACATATGAAGATTACCTAAGACAATGCAAATCAAATGAAATCACAAAGATTATACCATCACATGTCCAATAGGGTTTGAATCTCCATTGATCTTGCTTGATATATTTGCTCTCAGATTTTATGTGTGCACAAGAGGTCAACAAAGAATGAAAATGTGGCTGCAAATAGGCTTGATCGCATATGAAAGTTTGAAAGCCTAGTTGGTTTCAAAGATCGATTAGAATGTTTAGCTAATTAGGGTTGATAATGAAGGAATCATCTCCTTATATAGAAGACACTATAAGAAATGGAGGGATAAGATTGAGAGGTGTAAAAGACAAATGGTTGGCTATGATTAGAGGGTAGGTAGAGGAAATAAGAAAATAATGAGAGGGTAGGTAGTGTAAGAATTAAGAGATGAATGACATGTGTCATAGGTAGAAAAGGCTAATGAGTTAATTAAATAAAGATTTATTTAATTAATAGAAGAAGGTGGGATCAATTAGATAAATAAAGGTATTTATTTAATTTAAGAGAAGGATAATTTAAATAAATCAAAGTATTTATTTAAATGAGAAATAAGGCTAGAAGAGGATAAATGAATTAATTAAATAAATAAAGATTTATTTAATTAATAGAAGAATTAGGCTTAAATAATTAAATAAATAAAGATATTTATTTAATTAGACAGGACAATTTTAGGTGTCTACATTTTGCCCCTCTTTGAGACAATGCGGCTTGTCGCATTGTTTTAAAGAAGATAAGATGAACTGATACAAAGTTGCCCCAAGATGGGAATGATATGCCCCTTCGAGAGATTGGATGAAAATGTCTGAAAAGATTCTAGACAATCTCTCGATAAGAAAGAAAGGCTAGAATGGACTGACAAGATAGGATAGAGTGATAGAGTCATGAGATAAAGAAGACTGACTCAGGAAACTAGGGATAGGGTAGTCTATAAGATAGACTGTGAGGGAAAATATCCTCATTGCCATCCACACATCCAAGAGATCAGAGTGCAAAGAGAGCATAGAGTAGCAGCAGTCAGCAACAATGGCATTGGTTCACAGATTCGATCACGTTTGCCGATTTAAGAGGCCAACAGATGTAGGAGAGCCGGTGAGTACCACAAAACCTTCATGTACTTTGTTGCATTAATTGTTGTCATAAATTCATGTTAGGTAGGGTAATAAATGTGCATTAGGTATGTCTAGAAAAATGTCAAGCGGGAGGAAAAACATTAAGGCGCGTCTATGAAGTATGCAAGTACATTTGTGTCATGAATGCACGTTTATGTCTACAAGGTCAAATCGACTGTTCTGTGATAAACATATGCTGTCAATTGGATAAGTTGCTAAGAGGATACACTCAAGTAGGTCCTCTAGGGAAGACCAGAATAGTAGATAGGGCTAGGATTGACAATTCTAAGATAGAACATATGTTGCCAATCAAGAAACTACTCAAGAGGATACACTCAAGTAGAGGCCCTAGGATAGGATAGAACAAGGCACTTTGTGATGAACAGGGAGTACCAAAAACATTGACAATTATATGATAGAACATACATTGCCAATTGGATTAGGCTGGAATTGAAAATTCCTATGATAGAACATACGTTGTCAATTGGATAAACTGTTATCACTGTTTTAAAAAATGGATGTTCTCGGTCCATGATTGGCTAATTTTGTTGAAATTTTGAGTCTGGTTTTGGCCTTGTTACCTCTATTTTGTTGTAAGCCAATGGGAAGGTTTAAGGGTTTTAAGTTTTAACCTTCAAGGTGTCTGAGTAAAAACCTGGTTCTAATTCTACGTTACTTTTTACCACTTAAGTGATGGGTCCGTTTGTCATGAGAAGTGTCCCCCCATTGTTATTTACCTAGGCAGTCCCTTAAATATTTTAAATTTTATATGCTTATTACTTTGCCTTTTTTCTAATGTTTATCGAGCCCTGTAAGTGTCATGCAACTCTTTGTTGATCCAACGACCCACATTGATTCGTAGTTGGGAGATGCTCTTGGTCTACCTATTGCGAAGTAGGGAAAAGATGGTAGGCCCGGGCGAGGTGGTCAATAGAAGGAATAAAAGTAGTGCTAGTTCCTGAGATCTAATGGCCCGCATGGTTTCGTGGGATGAAGATGATTGCGAGTTACCTATCGTGAAATAACAAAAGGGTTTGGTGGGACCGGCGTCTAGGTTTTAGCTAAAGTTAAAGACCGATCAAGTTCTCTTTCATCGGACGAATCACATGGTTTCGTGGGATGAAGATGATCGAGTTTTACCCTCCATGAAATAGCGAAAAGTGGCGGGTCCCAGAAGCAGGTAGGTTTTCTAGAGAGTAAAGAGTGGTTGGTTTAGAGAATGATCAACAGCCCGCGTTGGTTTGTGGCCAAAAGGTGCTCAAGCTTTAGCCTTCATGAAGTAGCGAAATGACATGGCAATCTAGTTAGCGGTCCAGGTGGTTAAGGTGGCAAATCAAAAAGTCACACATGGCCTCAAGGTTAAGTAAATCAAAGAATAAACTTGGCGACTAGGTGGTGGGCCCAATAGATAGATTATATCATACTACCAACGAAGAGGTGACCTGTCAAGAACAGGTGGCAATTTAGAAGTGGATCCCATGGAAGTTTTTTGGCAAGTAAGAAGTTACCAGGCCGGTTTCTTAGGAAATCAAATGCTAGGGTGGATAGTGCTAAATTAGAGGGCCCACATCTACCGGATTAAAGTTGTTAAAGAGCGGGTATCTCAAGGAGGATCCAATGGTGGGTGCTATTTCGTAGCCCGAAGGAACAGGACAGTTACCGTTCATCAAACAGTGAAGACTGTTAGCCTTAACTGCTTGGTGCGCGGTTAGTGAGGTAAACTGTCAGGTCAAGACATGATAAAGACCAATCAAGTTCTATCTATTTAGATGGCTAGCACAGTTTCACTGGGTTAAAGTGCACAATGGTTACCGTTTGAGAAATAGCAAAAGGAATTTTAGCCTGTTGCCAGATGACGAAAAGTCAAAATGTAAAAGTAGTGCAAGTTCTATCTGATCGGATGGTTGGTGTGACTTTGCTAGATGAACATGCAAGGGTTTTATGCTCTGTGAACTAGTGAAAGAGTGAAAAGAAAATACTCAGAATAGTTTTGACCCATTGGAGTCAAATTTTTGAATTCTTTCATGAATTCAATTCTGAAGGGACGGTCGAAGGATGCGGTGTTAATGTCGCAGTTAAGAAGCTCAATTGTTGTATATACTCTCACATCAATTGAATGAAGGTATCATTTCAAAGAAGTTGTTGCAGAGAAAGTTTGTGCAGAGCAGATTTCTTCAAGCTAAAATCAGGTTTTCTTGTTCTTTGCTTACCCATTGCTTGAAAATTGTTGAACTATGGTTTTGTTCTATTAAAGAATTGGTTTGATTGATAATTGGCATAGTTGCATACTTTCAAAATGGCACCCAGATGGGAATTGACAGGAAAGGTGAACTATCAAGACAAAAACATCTGTGATGACTTTCTAGAGCAGTTAACCATGTCAACTAATGTCGAGGCTAGCGCCAAAGAGTTAGTACCAAAAAAACCCTCACCTGAGAATTGGTGATGGCTTGTGTGATAAAGGCAAATTGTTAAGAGACCCAGAAGTAGGGATGTCAGGTCTAGGACTTTTCAAAGTAGGTTTTGGGTAGAGACATTCCCTCGCCCCTTTGAATAGAATATGGGAACTGGATGTGGGGAAGCTTGTGGTCCCTGGTGTATTCATGGATGTAGATTTGCTGACCCTAATGGCAAAGAATTATGACCCCATGGTTAGATGTATCGGGAATTTGAAAGGATCAGCCCTGGTTGAAATATATGATGAGGAAATTAGAAATATTTTCAAACTTAGTAAGGCCTCAAATTTGTTAGAGCCTATTGACTTTCAGTCATTAGCCTAGATCTACAATGCACAAAGAGATCATCTTAGGAGTGGCCCATTGAAAGAATTATTTGTTAACATAGGGGGGTTAACAGTTGTAGGCCCCAGCACAATGGAACCATTCTCCCTAAATTTGTTTTACTCTAAGAGCTAAAGTGTATTGGGCACTATGTTAGATCTTTGGAGAAGATGCTGAGAGAAACATGCCAACCCACTACATGCTAATGATTGCACAAATTCTGAACCCCTCTCTGGTAGTTTCCTTTGATTATACACCATACCTTGCTAATGCAATCCATGAAGGGTTAGTGGGAATCAAGGATGGTAAGGTGGATAGGCCATTTGGATGGTATTCCCTGTTAATGCACACGTTTTTGTTCAAAGGTGTTGACTATTTTGCAAAAGAAATGGACTGTCTTATCTTGGGATAGAGAAGATGCTAGTTTTCTGAAGTTTTATAGATGCTTTGCATCTAAGATTATAATTATTTTATGTGCAGAGAACCCTAGGATTCCAAAACCTCTCTTGGAATTCCTCAGACCTAAAGAGTTTGCAAAGGGTATCAAGATTGTTCAAATTGGGGAGACATGTATCTATACCCTGTTTCTACTATTTTCATAGTGTATGGTTTTAAGGGTACTCCCTATTTACTTCCCTATCAGGTCCCATTAAAGATAGGAATTGCAGAAGTATTGAGACAAATTGGAGGAGTACAAGAGGCAGAGCTGACAGGTAGGGGTAAAGGGACTATTTTCCCAACCATTACCATGGCCCATCAATTTGTAATCACTAAAGGTAGTTGGAAATATTTTGAATATTTCTTCAAGCCATATAAATTGTCAACTGTAGTTGCAAGGTGTACAGACCCTAAGGACTTTTTCAATGTCAAGTTTAGGAAGAGGGAAGTGTGTAAAGGTAGGCCTCACTAGTTTCAGTTCCCTAAAGATTTAATTAGAAATGAATTCATATTGGATGAGAAAGAAATGAGGAAAGAAAAATGGGTTGCGTATAAGAGGGCTCTTGATTTCATCCATCAATTTGATAGTAGTTATGACCCTCTCTCTAGTTTCAATCCCTTTGAGGAGAAATACAAGTTCTTGATTCTCTATTTTGAAGACCTCATGCAGACCTTAAAAGAAAAAAGAGAGATTATAATGCAAAATGATCAAGATAACGTCAAATTGGTCCTAGCTAAGCCTTCTTTTGCTAAGGCTATCCCACCTAGGGATTATGTGATGGATAAGAGATCAAAGTATAGTGTAATTATGCTATTGATAGGGAGGCCTTCTACTTCACAAGGAAAAAGAATAATTGAGGATGTCATTGACATCCAAGATTCCCTGAAAAGGCAAAGGGTGGGAAAGGAAGTGCAAACTGATGAGCCCTTGTATTCCCCATCTCAATCCCCCATTCATATAGGAGATGAGCAGGCAGTAGCTGAACAATTGCTATAGTTAGGAAGTCTAGGGGAGATCACCTATACATATGATGAAATAGAAGAGGGAATGCCTGAAGAGACCCCTAGTGATGAGATGAACATAACCACAAATGAGTTCAAAGGCCAGGAACCGGATCTTGATATTAAACAAGCCAGTGAGGATTGCTTGGCTGATAGCAACTTTGTCACATCAAGAGCTTTCATGCAATTTGTGTGGAAGCAAAATATTGATAAGTTCAATGCCAGACGTGAAAAGAGGAAGAATGAGCAGCCCCAAAAGGATGCAGCAGTGGTGGAAGAAGAAATAAAACAAGAAATGGTCATAGAATTTAAGACCATCACTCCTGAACAAGGAAGGGAAATGGTAGCAAAGGCTAGTGTTCTCATCCTCCCTGAATGGGATATAGTAGATGCCTTGGTTTTAGAGGCAGTCAGAAAAGAGACTAACCCTATGGAAGGAGTAACCTTCAGCAAGGATAATGCTTCCCTGGTCATGTGGTCTTTGAAAAGAGATGAAAATAAAAGGAGAAAAGATGCCCCAGAGTCTAGCCACCTTGGTGGCATGATTGTTAAGAGAGTCCAAGATATAGGGGTAGTGGAAGCTGCAAGCACTATTTTGGAAACTGCAAAGTTTAGTGTGGCAGTAGCAGAGAAAGAGGCAAAAGAAAAGGCTTATCTCCAATTGAAGCTGGAGACAACTTTAAAGGCTTACAATGAGGCCAAAGAAGGAATAGCCAACAAGGACAACATCATTACTAGACTTCAAAGTCAGTTGGTAGGTCAGTACCATCCAGGTGAATCCTCTACACTCATGATAGCCTCTTCTCCTACAAGACCTCCTCCTACTAGTCCCATTATTGAATACCCCCCTTCTCCTATACCTTCTAATTCCCAATCAGCTGGAACTATCCAACATGAGTTAGAAAAGTTGAAACAAGCTCAAGCCTTGTTTGTAAGCAAGTATGAGGAGAAGGTGAAAGCCACAATTCTAAAGTTTGCTGATTCAGTCAGGGCCTCTGTGGTATACATTAATATGAAGAGTATTTTGAATGTCTTGGTTGAATTAAGAGAGGATGAAGCCTCCCTGGAAACAATCCTTAATAAATGGATGCCCAGAGGTAAAGAATTAGAACTCATGTGTTCATCCCATGCAGATGCTGAGGCAGATGATAATCTTAGGACCACTGCTAAATTTATAAAAGAAATGAATGTATTCTCAGAGGAAAGGGCAAGTGTGAAGAGAAAAGCCCAATTATACAGAAAAGAATATTTAGACCATAAATATGAATTGTTTCCAGGAGGTTTTATTGGTCCAATTCAGTCAAAAGAAGAGAAGACTTGGTTAGAAGAATTGGACCACAAATTATCTCAAAGGGTTAATCAAATCATTAACAATGATGACACATCCCTATTTGTCCGAACAATTGAAGAGATTGAAAAGGTGAAATCACATTACAGTTTCATGGAAATAGAAATTGGGCAATTAAGGGTTATGTGGAAAAAGCTAGAAGAGATGAAGAAGAAGGTTATTAGCTTCTCTTGGCCAACTGATAATGTATTCCAGGAATGGAAGGATTAATTCTCAGACAATACGAAGATGCTCCAGAGCAGTTAGAAGAGGTTGCAATAGAACAACAAGTAGAGGAAGCCGCAAATGTTGAAAAGGACTTGTAACTATTTCCTTGAGAAGATTGTGTCTTGTAACAAACTTTCTTTTGAAAGGTCTGAAGCTTGTATGCATCCATACTATTATAAATGGATACTAGGACTAATAAAAGGGGATCAAAAGAATTTTGTAGAGAGACTCTGCTAAAATATTTTAGGGTTTTTCTTGGTTTTCAAGGAAATCATTTTGAGTCATGTAAGAATTCAGAAGATGAATATGAATATATAAAATCAAAGTTTTCAAGCCTAAATATCTGTTGTCTTTTGGTGTGCATTCTTTACCTTACTATTCTCATTTGAATAACCTAGGGTTTTTGATTGAGCTTAGGATTGTAATGCAATCTTGTAGGTATATCTTTAGTTGTTCTCTTCAGGAGAGAAATTAAATATGCATGAGATATTTCTATCAGTGAGTTTTATGTGTGTGTTACTATGAATCTGATAAACAGTGTTAGTTCTCTTTAAAAGACAAGTAATCATTGTATATGTCAGGCATATATGAGATTAATGGCCACGTGAAACAATGAAATATATGGGAGTGTTCTGATTTTGAGGTTCTTTGTTTGATTTGGGTGACTCTGTAGCTAGGATAAGGTACTGATGCTAGTTGCATAGTTTTTTCTTCATCTTTCTTGAGATTAATATTGAAAATGAGTACAAGTTTTCTTTTAATATTTCAGTTTTATTTAAGGTGATGAAATCCACAAGTTTTTTGCATTGGTTTATTGTGGATCTCACTTAAGAGTGTGAAAATATTCACATAAGGTATACCCACCTGAACTTCGGATAAGTTCAAAGTGTAGAAGGTGTTTAAAAACCCTTGTTATATGTTTCCATAAGATTCTTTTGCTTTCTTATGTCCTCTTCCTATGCAAACAGAGTTGTTGATTAGATCTTGAAAGGAGGATAAGAGGGAATCAGAATTTGAGGACAACAAAAATGGCGACTCTACAAGGGATTCTAATGATGTGAATCCATTTTTCATATTGGTGTTGATTTTGGCTTGGAGAAGTGTTTGAAACCTCTATGTCCTCATAAAGATTATACTACATCTTATCATCGTTACTCTGAATTTCTACAAGTGTTTTCTATCCAAAACTTGTTTTCTTATTTCCCATACTTTTGTGGGTGGCAACTTTGACAAATATAACCAGTGCTTTGTTTCAAATAAGTACAATATTTTTTGAAAAACAATAAGTATAATGCAAAGAGGAAAGAACACCAAGGAATTCATGAGGAACCATCCTCAAGAGGTGTTGCAAGAAGGACTACTTGAACAAGAAAGGAGAGGCCAAAAAGGATCAGTGGTACATGGGCCATCTAATGCCGCTTGGGTATAGAAAAGCATCAATACAGGTAAGATATCTGAGAGACCTATCTATGCAAATTCAAATTCTTCTTCCCACAAATCTGAGCATGGTGTTTTAGGTTTCCATTCTGGTTTATTTGGAAATGTAGAAGATGTCCATGTTTCAAATCAGGGGGTATCCCATACTAGTTTTTCTGGTAAAGACAGAAGTAGTTCAAACATAGTAAGAAATTTTGTACCAAGGACAATTGATGGAAACATCAGTTTAATTGATATGGGCCAAGTAAATGTATCAGACTCTGAAGAAATTTTCCCCAATGAAGATAAGGTGTCCTAAGAAATAGAGGACTTGAATAGAAGATTCCATCATTTAATTTCCTTAAGAGCACAAAAGGAAGCTAACAAAGAAAGAGAAATGAAAGAAAAGTTATTGGAAAGGGACAGGCTTCTAAGATAGATTGCTGACCTTGAGTTACTTGCCCAAGAAAAGGCCAAGAGTGAGGATGAAGGTCTAGTGATTAGGGAAATTTTAGTTCCCAAGACCAAACCTGCACACAAGTCAGTAGTGCAACCAAATAGGGAAGTTCTTAGTGACCCACAACATGCTAGAAGTGATGTTAACAAAGGAAAGAAAAAATGCATGGAAGGTGGGTCTGGATCTAAGTCTACAGTTGACATCTCTCACATGTTATCTGTACATTAAAAGGAGATAGAAAGGATGAGGAGAGAGAAAGAAGAGTCGCAAATGGAATTAGAGAAGGTTGAATTAGAAGCAGCTAATCAGGAAGTTAAAAGGAAAATTAATTATTTAAAGGTCCCTCCTATAATTTTCCCTCCAATTGATTCAAGTAAACCTCTACCTCAACAGGTCCCTCTCCCTCTAGTTAAAATTCAATCAACATTGCCCATGAGTACCATCCCTGTTAGCCAAAACCTTACTTTCAACCAAGCCCACCAAATCCCCCCAATCTAGGCCCCTATTGTAACAAGTGTGGATAACAACCCTACTGGTAACCAATTTCAGAGGAGACCTATTAATTTGGAATTATATAGACAACTTTTCTTTCAAGGAATTCCCAGTTATCCCTGTACGTTAGGAAATGGGAAATCATCACATGCAAATCAAAATACTAATCTAGCTCAATCATGAAAACTAAAATGCAATGATCTATCCTAAAACACACTCAATAGAGATATGAAAACAAAGCATACAAAACTAAATATTATGCAAACTAGATGACTATTTGAATGCTCCTTCCATGCGGCTCCATTGTTCTTCTTTCTTCTCCAAATAGATTTGTTGTGGATCTCACCTTCAAGTGCATACACCTAATTGTGAAAGCAAGATTGACATTGACACAAGAATACTCGAAGCGTAAATTCGATAGTCTGATTACAAATTACCAATTATTAATTAGCCTTGATTGATGAAGATCATCCAATTTATAGATAAATTGGAGATAGGATCAAATTAGCATGACATTGATATTTTGGCAATTGATTTCAAAAATGGCACAATTGAGTGGAAAGAGGAAGGTTATGACACCTTCTATGTCATGAATTATGACATATTTCCAATGCAATGGTTAGAGAACTAGGACCTTATGACATCTTGCTATGTCAAGAGTATGACACATGAAGCACAAAAATAGGGAGAACTAGAGACAAGTTAATTAGGTGGAAATTGTAATTAGGAAATTAGAAAATAGGTGGAAAATAGGAATTAGAAATAATGAAAATAGGAAATTAGAAAATTCGAAAATTAGAAATGATGGAAATTAGAAAATTAGGTAAATTAATTAATAATTTGTCATGTATTAATTAATTCACAAAAAGAGGAATAATTAGCCAATTAAATGAACATTTAATTGTGACAAGAAGACTTAGGATAAATAAATAAACTATTTAACCTATAGGAAGAAATGACAAATTAGGTTAAATGAATAAATCATAAAACCTTAGAAGAAATGCAAGGATGACAATTAGGTCTTAACAACAGATAATTAATGTCGATTTGATTTGATTTTGGATTGATAAATGACCAATGTGATAAATAATTTGATTAAGAAAATGTGCCAATTGACGAGGAACAATGACAAATTGGTCCAAATTGACATAATTGAGACAAATAACGATCTATGACAAATCGATCGCAAGATCGACAAGAGGACAAGAATCAATGACAAAATAGCTTGCAAAACGACAAGATTGAAAACAACCACGATCGATGACAAATCGATCGCAAGATGACAAAATTGAAAAAAGAGGACAAAACCCTAATTAGGATTGACAATGTCCAAAATGATGACAAATGAGCACGCACATTGATGCAACAGGATAAAATCGTTCAAAATCATGACTGGATAACGTTGTCGACAAGACCAAATTTGAGAATGAGATGATTGAAGAATGTAGAAGAATGACTCGATGTTTGCAAATGATAAAAATCAAGCGCATGACATAGGAGAAATGTTAATGTGATGCAAAAACCTAAAATGAGGCAATGCGCAATTGTTAAAGTATGACTTCGCAAGCGTTGACCATTTTTGGGTGTCTACATTTTGCCCCTCTTTGAGACAATGCGATTTTAAGAATTGTTTCAAAGAACAATAATGAAAATGCCCCAGACAACTGACAATGACATATGCATGCCCCCTCGAGAAATTGGCCGGAAACATGCAGAAAATAGGCCAATTGATCGATAAAAATGATAGGATTGAACAGACTGACAATCGGAGATCGGATGCATGAAGGACAAGCAATTTAAGGTGCACAAGACCGCGACCAACATAAGATGGAGAGGATGCACGTCCATCTATGCAATGACAAAGAGCTATAAATGAGACCAAGAGGGGGAAAATTGCTCATTTGCACTAGCCAAAGAGGAGGATTTATTGCTCTGGACAAGGACATGTGCAGAGAGATGGTGAACATTCCAATGGTGGATCACCTTGGGGAATGTGTATGCACATTCAGATGACTGGAGGATGCAGGAGCAGCGGTATGTATCTCGAAAACCCATGTTTTCAATTTGATGAATTTGACTCGTTTGCAGGACATTGCGGGGCCCACAGGGGATGCAAAAGAGGACTTCTGCGCTTGTGTAGTATAATTCTGCACTTGTGTCATGTCTTCTGTGCTTGTGTAGGAAGACACAAGCACAAGTTACCTGACACAGGCGCAGGTTCTCTAACATAGGCATAATTGTGCACTGAAAACTCTAGTTTTGGTCAAAATGACATGCAAATGATTAGAAAAGGGGGGATAAGCGTAGGATAGGTCAGATTAGATGAAAAAAACCTTGATTTAGACATGAAAATGAGGAAATGAAACCTATAGGAGCAAACCCTAAAACTGACAAAAAATATGCCCCAATTGTGATGCAGAGTCGACAGTATCCATTGATCACGCAGGAGAATCGACCAGACTGTTTCATGCTACGACATAGACTCAGGAGCATGGACAAAGATATCTTAGTAGGACTAGGGATATACTATATCACATACATGCCCGAGATTAGGGAAAACATAGGATTGCTTACCGCATTAGCAGAGCGATGGCATTCGGAGACCTCCTCATTCCATTTGGTGACTCGTGAGGCGATTGTGACATTAGAGGATGTATGGCACATCCTCCACATTCTGATACATGGGGAGATGATAGAGTATGACCTAGTGATCAGGAGAGATGCATTATGTAGGCTATTTGAGTGTGATGCAGATGATCTAGACATCATCGAGAGGGAGATCTGCTGGGAGACTATGGCAGGAGAGTATGATCAGCGATGTGTGGTGATAGCGGTTGTGATAGCATGTCTTCTAGCAGGTGACAGATGAGGACATGGATTCCCTATTGGATGGGGAAGAGTGCTAGAGCGGATGGTGACAGAGGGGACGGTATACACATGGGGAGCATGTGTACTAGCTATGCTATATTTTCAGCTGCATCAGATAGCATATTAGGGAGTGCAGACTCTGAGTTGTGGAGTCACATTGCTTCAGGTATGGGCATTCGAGCATATTGCCATATGTCGACCGATTACAGAGAGATAGGTTGTACCACACTGACCATATGTGTATAGCTATGGGGGAGCATTGAGACAGGGTCTGTTTGGATACATATTATATTGGCGACATGAGCTAGACAGACAGAGAGTTCATATGGAGGCCATATCGAGATTGCCCGGGATGGTCAGATGACAGTGATGAGCTACTGTATTGTAGACAGGAGAGGTACTTGATTGGTCGACTAGTGAACTGCCAGAGAGTGATCAAGATGTACCTACCAGAGAGGGTCAGACGATAGTTTGGAGAGACATAGGATGTACCTAGGAGGATGGCATGCTTTGCCCGATCTCACAGAGAGACGAGTCAGTGGGGTAGTATGATTCAGCCACACATAGCATATATTGACTTTGCACAGCTAGAGCAGAGTCAGTGGGATTGGAGGTCAAATGTAGTGGATGTTGGGATGACAGAGGAGTATGAGACATGGTTTGCATGATGACGGCCAATGCCTTTGACTGATCCTGACATTCCAGTACCTAGGAGACAGGAGGACTTCCCACTCACAGGAGAGGAGGGAGATGATGAGGATGAGGAGGATGACGAGGGTGATAATGAGGATGAGGGAGATGGGGATGAGGGAGATGATGGTGGGGAGGATGATGACGGAGATGATGGTGGGGAGGACGATGATGAGCCAGACTCAGCTGATCAGGAGACATTGCAGGATATCCCCATAGAGTCGGAGATAGCTAGGATAGAGGAGATGGAGATGTACAGGGCTACCATAGCGAGTCAGCAGGACTATATTGCAACATTGGAGAGACAACATTAGCAGTTCAGAGTGGAGATAGCCAGACTCACAGAGGCTTGAGATACAGCCATAGCTCAGGCACAATGAGAGGGATAGAGAGTCACTGAGTTCATTGGGTCGATTAGGGATGCCAGTGCACGGGAGATGGCACAGATGCTGGTAGAGACCAAAGAGGAGAGACTGTATTGGAGGACACTATGTTAGAGTGCAGTTCCACTAGAGCAGAGAGTGCCTTCATATCAGGCATGATCGAGCACAGAGAGCAGATCACGCTCTCGGAGGTCATTGAGTAGCATGGGGGTGAGTGGATCGATGAGACCACCACAGCCAGGACCAGGGACAGGAGGGACATCATCTACGAGACATGGCAGGGATGAGGAGGACAGAGGGAGCACCCAGTGATAGAGGTACGTGCTCCTTATGACAGACAGTGGACATTATGTAGTTTGACATTTTGTAGTCAGCCTGCGGGCCATACTTAGGACAGACAGTTCAATTTTTTACTCCGATATTATTATGATATGTGATATGAAATGTATCGATATGATGGGATGCAATGTGTTATGATTTGTAGTTATTATTTTCATGTATGGATGACTTATGCATTGTTTATGTACCATTGTGGAACATGTGTGGATGCATTTTTTTTATGTTTTTGATGCATTTATAATATGAAATGGATAAAATGCTTGATGTGATGCTTGATGCAATGCAAATGTACTAACCAAATGGATGTAGGATGCAATATGTATGTTTGGATATCAGAGCACTACACCGAATTGACTATCCGATCGGATTGAAGAAGTGTTAGTAAGAAGAACATGAGACAGAGGACAATTGAAGAAAAACTTGCTTTCAGTAATGCACCTTGTAGGTGAGAACCTTTATTTTTATGTAGCAAAATGGATGCATAGCATCATGGCATTAAAGACCAGAGCTGAAATGCAACCCGATTTGCGAAAGACAGACATAGCATAGACAAGCAACAATCACAATCAAAAAAGAAAAGGATCATGAACCATCCCAATCACTCTAAATCACTCAGTGACATCATCGAGCAACATAGGAACATGATCGAAGCCAAGGATAAATGCACAAATTCCAACAAATCAAACAAACATCTTGATCTTCATTGTCAAAAGTTGAAAGGACTGATAGGATGATCATGTTGTCTAGTTTCAGAAAATGCGGTACTCCATCTAAGACAGGACACAGTCTGGTTTCGAGTATACCATACCCTGTATAAGACCCATGATAATAGGAACAAGGACAAATGATTTTGATACTGATATACGATTGATATGACAGTTTGGATCAGTTTGAGTGTTTGATTTGATTGAAAAGTTCATTTATTAACGCATGATTTCATTAAAGCACAATGTTGAATTGCGAGTTGTTGGAGGAATGCTCAGTGATCTGTCGATGCATAAAGGGGATTTTATTGCAAAATGCATGTTTGTGTTTTTGTGTTGCTGTTCGAATTTAAAAAAAAAAATTTGTGTTCATTTTTTCAGGACTTTATATAACTTTTTAGGGATTTTTTCAGGACATTTTTCAATTTTTTTTGGTTTTATTTCAGGATATTTTGCAATTTTTTTGGTTTTATTTCAGGACATTTTGCAATTTTTTTGGTTTTATTTCAAGACATTTTGCAATTTTTTTTAGAATTTTTTTAGGACATTATTCAATTCAAAAGTTCTAGTGATTGATCATGACAAGGGGAAGGCACCCAATGCGCATTTGAAAGACACATAGACTAGGACCAAAACATATGTACAAGAAACTGGAGTAGAAAAGACAGTGATATTGACCAATAATAGGCCGAGAACAGAACATTAGGTCGAGACAAAGATAGGCATGATAAATCGGCCGAGAGAAAGCATAGCTAGAAGTCCTGATAGATGACGGAGCAATGATCTCATTACTCATGGCGCCTGATTGCCAGGTTTTCACCATGGTACTTGCCCAAAGCGCCTATTTGCTAGGTTTTCACTAGAGGGCGAATCATTTTTTCTTTACTTTTTTTTCTCTTGTTTCTTTTGCTTTTCACTTTTTTCTTTGTATTTTCTTGATTTTTTTCATTTTTTTGTATTTTTTTCATTTTTTTCATTTTTTTGTATTTTTTCAGGATCATATTTGAAGAAGTGCTGAGAGAAAACTACACCCAGTACTTGCGAAGATGCATGCTATTGATAGGATCAGACAGAGGTTCACCTTCTGGAGTAGCAAGCTGATATGCCCCCGAGCCATAGGCTGCAGTTACTATGAAAGGCCCAACCCAATTAGGTTCAAACTTGCCTTTGATGATGTCATTAGACTGTGCATTCTTGGGATTTGCCTTTAAAACCAGGTCTCCCACTTCGAAGTGTCACCCTTTGACCTTCTTATTATAAGAGCGATGGAGACGGTTTTGATATGCTTGCAAATGTGTCAGAGCTGTCTGACGCTTTTCATCTAACATCTCAAGTTGATGCAGCCGAGAGACTCTATGTGTCTCATCATCAATCAGGTGTTGCAAAGAAACTCGCAGGGAAGGAATCTCCACTTCCAAGGGTAAAATGGCTTCCGCACCATACACCAAGGAATAAGGTGTTGTGCCAGTAGGTGTGCGGATAGAAGTGTGATAGGCCCATAGTGCTGGATTCAACTGTACATGCCAATCTCGACCAGCATCATTGACAACCTTTTTCAGGATCTTGATAATGGTCTTATTTGATGCTTCAGCTTGACCATTACCTTGTGGATAATACGAACTAGAAAAATGATGTTGAATATGAAACTTGTCACAGAGTTCTTTGACATCTTTATTCTTAAAAGGTCGACCATTATCTATGACTATGGCAAGGGGTACCCCATATCTGCATATGATATAGTTTAGCAAGAATTTTGAAATTTGGACACCTGTGATATAGGTCATGGGGATCGCTTCGATCCATTTTGTAAAATACTCTGTAGCTGTAATAATGAACTTGTGTCCGTTTGCAGATGTTGGGTGAATCTTGCCAATAAGATCCAATCCCCACTGAGAAAAGGGCCACGGAGATATAACAGAATGAAGCTCTTGAGCTGGTGCATGAATATAATCTCCATGAATCTGGCACTTGTAGCACTTTTTAACAAAATCATGAACATCTTTTTCCAAAGTGGGCCAATAATACCCAGCACGAATCAACTTTTTGGCTAAGCTTAGACCATTGAAATGGCCCCCACATATACCATCATGAACCTCGTGTAAAGCCATTTGTGCTTCGTCAGAATCCAAACACCTGAGGAGGGTATGGTCAAAGGAACGGCGGTAAAGGGTGTCGACGATGATGACATATTTGGCTTCCTATCGGATAAAGGCGCGACGTTGGTTAGCGGAAAGGTTGGGTGGTAAGGTTTGGGATTTCAAATACTGATATATGTCATTGTACCACGGGGAGGTGGGACCAACAAGAACACACATCACATCAGCTGTCAAAATGTCAAAAGAGGGAACCAGCAATTGTTCGACCAAGAATTCACACTTGTCCATATTATGAGGCATATTCAACATGGAAGCAATCGTTGCCATTGCATCTGCTGACTTGTTTTGTATTCTTGGCACTTGACTAAAATGGATAGCTGTAAATTTTGTCTTGAAGAAATCTACCATGTGCTTATAAGGAATAAGCTTTTCATGCTTTGTCTCATAGTCATCATTCACTTGTCGGATGACTAATTGAGAATCTCCATAGACTTGCAAATGCGTGATGTTCCAATGGACTGCGACTCGGAGTCCTGTGACCAGTGCTTCATACTCTACAATGTTATTGGTACAGTGGAAAGTTATTCTATAGGACTTTGGAATAGCGTCACCTTGAGGGGTGACAAACAAGATGCCTGCTCCAGACCCAAACTTAGTATGGGACCCATCAAAGTATAACTTCCATTCATTAGAGGATGTGAAAGCAAAGACTGATTCATCTGGAAAATTGGTCAACATGGGATGATCGTCAGGAATAGGAGCGTCTGCAAGTTGATCTGCTATGACTTGTCCTTTTATCGCCTTTCGCTTCATATACTCAATGTCAAATTCACTAAGAATCATGACCCATTTTGCGAGGCGACCTTTCAAAGCTGCTCGGCTAAGCAAGTATTTTAAGGGATCAATTTTTGCAACCAACAATGTTTGGTGGCTTAACATATAATGTCGGAGCTTTTGTGTTGCAAACACCACTGCTAAACATGCCCTTGCAATAGTTGAATAATTTAGCTCATAGCCTACCAGTGTTTGGTTGATATAGTAAATAGCTCTTTCTTTGCCATTCTCATCTTGTTGAGCCAAGAGAACTCCTAATGCTATTTTAGTTGTAGAGATATACAATAAAAAGGGCTTTCCTTCTATAGGAGGCATTAGAATAGGTGGTGACAGCAAATAGTCTTTGAGAGCTTGAAAGGTTGATTGACATTGCTCAGTCCATTTGAAAGTGACACCTTTATGCAATAGATGCTGGAATGGATGACATTTGTCGGCCAACTGAGCTATGAAGCAGCGAATTGATTGGAGCTTTCCTTGCAGACTTCTTAATTGCCGAATGTTTGAAGGTGGAGGCATATCCATTATTGCTTTGACTTTGGCAGGGTCGACCTCAATGCCTCGGTGGGAAATAATGTATCCGAGTAATTTGCCAGCTGTAACACCAAAGACACACTTCTTTGGATTGAGCCTGAGTTTGTAGGTCTCCATTCTGTCAAAAATTGGGCCTAGGATGGCTAGATGACTATCTCTGGTGACAGATTTGCATAACAAGTCATCAACATAATCCTCCATGAAAGTGTGCATGAAATCATAAAAAATTGTCGTCATTGCTCTTTGATATGTTGCACCTACATTTTTGAGACCGAAGGGCATCACATTCCAGCAATAGGTGCCCCAAGCACATGTGAATGTGGTCTTATGTTGATCTTTAGGTGCAATGCGGATTTGGTTGTAGCCGAAGAAACCATCCATTAGTGAAAGCATCTCATATCCAGCCATCATGTCCACTATGATGTCTATATTTGGCAATGGAAAATCATCCTTAGGGCATGCTTTATTGAGGTCCCTAAAATCTGTGTAGATTCTGATGCCCCCAGTTACTTTGCTAACTGGTACTAGATTTGAAATCCAGTCTGCATAATCAATGGGTCTGATGAAGCCCACATCTAGTAATTTTTTTAATTCCACTTTGACCAAAAGAGCCACCTGAGGATGCATCTTTCTAAGCTTTTGTTTAATAGGCTTGGCATCTACTTTCAATGGAAAATGATGAAGGACTAACTCTGGATCAAGGCCAGGCATATCTGCATAGGACCACGCAAAGCTGATCTTCTTCTCCAGAAAGAAATTGATAAAATCTATCTTCTCTTGTTTTGACAGGGAGGCAGCAAAATGAATGACCTTAGGGTTGTCAGGTGTACCCAAATTGATTTCCTCGGTCATCCCCACAAGCAATGTTGATTTGTCCTGAATTGATAGGGGTACGTCCACTCTTCCACCTTTGGGTGCCTCAGAAAGGTTTTCACCCGCAGGTACGTCTTTTATTTTTACTTTTGTATAATCAGAGAGTGCCTTACGGTTTTCACTCAAAGATCTATTCTTTTGATTTTTTTTTTCTTTTTCTTTTTCATGACTGGAAGAGGGAGTTGACTCCCCAAAATATGCTATCGAATCTAGGTCAATAGCAAATCCTCCCTTATGATCGCCTTGTAGTATGCCTTCCCGTAGTCCCAAGAATTCTGCAATTGCTTCGTCATTTTGAAAACAGTCCAATGTGAGTGGTTCTTGTTGGTCATATTGGATAAGCTGGGGATAAATGAGGGGCATGTCATCATCGATTATAAGGATAGAGAGGGCTGATATGGTAAAAATGTGAGCCTCTGTGGTGTTACTATCCAAACTGCTTGTGTCGGATTCGGAGCTTGGATCCCAGAATGATTCTATCCAAGCATGAGGACATGTTTTAGGAAGAGGAGTTATTTCATGTTTGTCCTCCATAGGCAAATTATCAGGGTCAATGAAGATATTGTCAAGGGCATAGGAGCTGGAAGAAAAAGAACTCCACTCCCATTCATTAGAATCAGTCTCAAGTCGGGTATCCTCAGGTGTTATTTCATCATCAGAATCACGCCCTTTTCGACACGTGGGCATTTTGGTAGATGTGGATCCAATTTGTAATGGTACAAAACCTAACCCTAAAGTTGGGGGTCACCTCTTAGGTATGACAAGTTCTAGCCTTCCATTGTTGTTCAGGCCTAAGCCACTGCAGCCATCATATCCTTTCTTCTGCAGTATAGTAAATCCTTTGCCATACAATTCCACTGGCAACTTGACAGGTGGGGTTTCAGTTGGATCTTTATAGAGCCAATCTATGACATCATCATCTATAGTTTCTTTGTCAAGTTCTCCCCATCTTGCAAATGTAGTAGGAGGTTGATATTGAATAATGACCTTGGGTTCCTTTTGCAACAAATGCGGTTTTCCATACAATTTTGGAGATATTGGCAAATTCCTGACGAGGAATGTTTGGTCCATTGAATATTCTCCACACCCTTGGTCCTGTATCTTCAGTTTTCCTTTGACAGCATCTAACAATGCATTAGGATCCACATAACTATCTGATTTGGCCTCTCTATTGACTAGGAATTGCTGCTGAGGAGTAGCCTTTAGGGTAGCACAGAACTGAAATGGATTAGGATCTCCTGGAATTGTTATCTCAGTTCCATTGTAAGGATATTTTAGACATTGATGATAAGTGGATGGAACTGCTTTCATGGCATGGATCCATGGACGGCCAAAAATCATGTTATAAGGGAGATCAAGGTCTAGGACTTGTAGAAAAGTGTTTTCCGTCACTGGACCAACTCTGATAGGCAATGTAATTATCCCTTTGGATGGGCGCTCAGTGTCATCATAGGCTTTGATTGTTATCCTTTTGGAAGCATCAATGTCATTTTCAGTATATCCGAGGCCAATGACCACTCTCAAGGTGTAGATATTAAGACCTGCTCCGCCATCTATCAAGACTCATCGGATTTTGCAATTATGGACAAAGACTTCTAGGTGCAAAGCATCATTATGAGGGAGCTTATCAGGTGAGATATCACTATCAGAAAATGCGACACTTTGGGAAACAGCTAAATGTCCAATCCACGCTTGAAATTGGTCAACATCAATATCTGTCGGGATTGTGGACTCAATCAAAGCTTTATCTAGGACTGCACGATGCATAGGAGACATTTTCAACAACTCTAGAATGGATATTTGTGCAGGTGTTTTTCCTAGATGATCCAAAAGATTATACTAACTTGCAGGAGTTGGTTTGGGAAGAGCTGTAGGAGCTCCTTTCAAGATTATTTTGGATCGACGAGTGGTGACTGCACAAGAAAGATCTTGTCCTTTTATTCTCAAGGTGGAAACATACTCATTTGATGCATGAAAACAATTAATAACATTGTGATAACCGGTATTTGCATAATTGGCCGTTTGAGCAGAGTTAGAAGAAGATGCTTTACCCTTGTCATGATCCAATAAAGGAGTTTTGTAAATAGTATGATCAGTGTTAGAGGTTGGATGGGGTGGATCTACCTCAATTACTCCTTTCTCTAATAAATCTTGAATCATATGTTTTAATTGAAAACATGAAGCAGTTTTATGTCCTTTGGACCGATGATACTCACAGTACGCATTATCATTCCACCAATGTGGCTTTACTGCTAGTTCTGCCTTAATATCTGGTAGCTTGATAAATTTCACTTGTATTAATTGCTTCATTACTGATTCAATAGGCTCTCCCAATGGCATAAACTATCGAGGGGGCCCATCCCGCGATCGGAAGGGTTTGTGTTGTTGATTTTGTTGTTGGCCTTGTTGTTGATTATATTGTTGAGTATGCTATTGTTGAGCATGCTGTGGATATTGCGGCTATTGAGCATGTTGTTGATATTGTGGCTGTTGAGTTACATTGCTCATTGGTGCTTGATTTTGTTCCATAGTCGACATATTAGGAACACTCAGTTTCTTGATTGTGAATGGGGGTTGATTTGCATTCACCGCTCTCGCATCAACAACACCATCATTAGTGACATTCTTGTTCTTATACCAAAATCTGTTTCTGTCCCCTGAATAATTTGGGTTGTCATTGTCTTTATTGAGCTTGATAATTCCTTTAGCTACAAGAGCCATTTCAATTCTCATTCCTTTCTTAATAAGTTTCTCTATAGTGCTAGGACTTTTCTATTTTAGCTCATACATCATTTCTGGGACCAAATTTTGGATAAACAGATTCACTTGCTGTTCTTCAGGTATATCGAGGGAAGAATGACTATACAAGCTTCGCCAGCGTTGCAAGAAAGTCACTAATGGTTCACCTTGCTTTTGCTTGGTATTGCATAAATCTGACATAGTTACATCACTGTCGATGTTGAATGCGAAATGGGATAAAAACTTTTGAGCCAATTCTGACCAAGTCTTTATATTTCCTGGCAGATGTGAATACCAATCCATGGCTTGTCCTGTGAGACTTCGTGCAAATAATCGCATTAAATATGTCTCCTCATAGCTCACTTCAGTACATGCCGCAAAAAATGCTCAAATGTGATCTTTTGGATTGCCATTCCCTTTATATTTCTCAAAGTTGGGTGCCTCAAAATGCTTAGGGAATGGAGGCATGTATACACTCTTGTCAAATAGATTAGGACATAAATCTTGATCTGTATACAACTTCTTTGTCCCTTTAGTTTCTAATGCATCAACTTTTCGTTGCAACTTCTCAAGTTGTTGCGCAATTGTATCAGATTTTAGAGGTCCATCATTAATCCTGGTTGGTATTCTTTGTTGATATATCGCATTTCCGATCGGTTGTTGATACTCTGCAATGGTTGTTTTTGGTGTTTTCAGCATATAAAGCTCTTGGTACATCTCTTGTTGTTGCGGTTGTGCTATGTCTTGATATCGACCTTGTTGTTGTGTTTCTTGGAGCCTAGGTTGATATTGCAATTGAGTAGGCTATTGATATTGCATAGGCGCCAATTTCAGTTGTGCAGTAGGATAGCTTGTTTGCCTTGGCACATATTGTGGCACATGTTGGTGTTGAGGCTGACAGATCGGAATTTGTTGACTTTGTGCCAATTGTTGTTGCGGTGTATATCCCTTCATTTGTAAAAAACTTTGTTTAGATGGTTTTCATTGCTTCTCCTTAGGATGGGGTATAGCACTTGCATTAACTTGCTATGTTGTTTGTCCAATCCATTGTGATGGTTGCAAGTTTGCATTAACTTGTAATGGTACCGAAGGTACTGCAATTTGTTGTCGAATGCGATATTGTTGTTGTTGCACATCGTTTGTTTGCACATTTGATCGTACCTTTTGCGTATTACTCAATTGTTGCAACAACTGCTGGTGGTGCAAACCACTACCCGTAGCTCTTTGTGTAGCCATTATCGAAGGATCTGTCGCAATAGTGTTTGACAAAGATATTGAACTTAGTGGGACATAAGAACTTTGTTGCATCGTAGAATTGCTTAGGACATTAGTGATATGAGGCATTCCAGTCGTGAAATTTTCTTGCATCTTAGATGTTGATCCAATTTTATGCATGTGAGGAACCACTTCTTGTTGAGGAACCATTGTCAATATTTGCGTGGTCTTCATTTGATCTTGTATTACAGGCGTTGTATTGAATAATGGATTATTTATTGTCTCAAATGGTGACTTTTGAGGAATTGTCACTGTTAATGCCTTTGAAGCACGTTTACTCATCAAGGTAGGTTGAGTTGCTTATTGTACATTTTCTTCATTTGGATGTGGAAAAAAACTTAACAACTCACTGCCTTGTTGTTCTTGCACATTGGTTTGTTCACTTGAAGAGGTCACATTACTCATCATGTTAAGATACTTTTGTGGAAACATCTTAAAGACCTTATTCAAGAACTTATCCGTTTTTTTTGTTATCTTTGGATCTTGAAGGAACATGTCAATATCATTCGAATCATCGGAATCGGATGAAGAGTCTGGTTGGATATTTGGATTCGCTTCTTGTTGGATGCCTTGATCTGAACCAAATCCTTGTGAAAGAGTTTGTTCTTCATATAATGTTTGAGTTTGAATGTCATTTTGCAAGTTTGGTTGATTCCAATTGAAAGGTGCACTTCCTCTTGGAGTTGGTGGGACACTCCCCTGTCCTGGTTTCATAGGTACAAACACTGGTTTATATAATGGTGGTGGTCCAAGTTGAACCATTCCATATGGTGGTAGAGATGTGTTTGATGAACCTTCAACTTGCACTGTTTGACTAGTTTGAAACTGCGAATTTGCTATGTTGTCCATGGGTTGATACATTGGTTCTCCCATCTTCTTAGATTGTGATCTTGTCTCAACAGGCATGTCACTTATGCAAATGCAATGTTTAAAGGATGATGTATGATATGCAACTAAATGCAAACTAAATAAGTGAAAATGCAATCTATGGCAAGAATGCAATCTATGTTTTTGGTTGTTTTAAAAGATTTTGACAAACTTATGAATGCAAATCTAAGAGAGGGACCCTTAGGAAATTGGAATGATATCTAGACCTCAACAGACAAAAGGACTTAATTGACAAAGGACAAAATGACAATGTCTCCCCTATATGCTTGGATACTAAGCTAGGTTTGATGAAATGATATTGATGACAAAAGGACAAAAGATTTGATAAGGTCTAGACTTCTTAACAATGACATAGGGTTTATCAAAGATTTGCGTTACTCAAGTATGACAAAACCTAGTTTTGACACTATATGCAAAAGGATAATTAATATGCAAGTGACCCTAATATGATATGATAATGACTCAAGCTTAATGAAAAGACTTTAGGGTATGCAAATATAAATGTATGACAATAGTATTACTTTAATGCAAGAGGACATATGCAAGTGGATGACTCTTATTGATATGCAAAGGAGTATGACTTAGGTGAAACCTAACCTTGATATTTGACAATGACTTTGCAAAATGCAATCTAAGATGAACCTAAATGTAAGTGACATAAATGTTGAGACAAGTTTTTGAACAATGTTGGATAACCATGTTTTAAGAAGATGATCTTTTAATCTTGTTGAATTTTTGTTGGATGAATGTCTCTTGTGTTTAATCTTATGTTAGATCAATTTGTCTTGTTCTTGAAACAAGATACAATTCAACTTTTGACAAGCAAAGAATACAAGATATTTCAACCTAGACTCAAAACAATCATGCTCATTGACACATTTCTTATGGATAGCAAGGACATTAGGTACTTGAGAGGTAGACTCATTATGGGATTCAAGGAGAATACATAGATGCTCGACCCCACGGGCTCCCCTCCATGGCACTCACTTCTCAGGGTAGCCAAGCATCAGTCCCCATGGAAATCTCCCCATGGCGAACTTAGTATCTCTTCCAAGTATCCGAACTTGTCCTTCTCAAGCAACTAGAAGGGTTTTTGGCCTCTAAAAACAAGGTGTTTAGTAAGGATTTCTGTTAAGTGTTACTCCTTGATGTCACGCAAGCGTGATTGAGACATTAAGCCCACCAAGATACCAAACAAATGTAGTCACGCAAGCACGATTTAGACCAAAAGGCCCTACTTAGATGTTGATATGAGAAAGAGTTCAAGGGTCATCACTTCCCAAGTAACTGCAATTCCCACGTAACACTTCCTTCAAAGCTTTCGCTCATCGGGTATTTTTTTATAGTGAGTTAGAATGCCAAGGAATTCTAGCCATACTCACTTTGGGTCATTCCCTTCTCACGATTATCACTTGCTTGCAAAAGCAAAGTGGTCGGGAAGGCAGACCCTCTAAAGGAGACACTCAATCAAAGACACGAGCATGGTATCAAAGATCTGGATTTCTGATCACCCTAAGAAGGATGAGAGCATACTCTCCTACTCCAATGTCACACTCAGCAATCAAAGCAAACAAATGTTCATTCCAACCTATTTAGAAATCACTAGGTGCCTAAAAATTAATTGCAAACACAAGATTTGGTTGTTTCTCCAAGGTAACCTGCAAAACCCAAGTTAGAAGTTCAATATGTTTAGTCTTTGGCTATCGAATCTGCACAAAGCATGTTAGTAGTTTGATTTATTGTCTTTGCCATGCGTATGCCAATATTTTGCACAGATGATTAGTACCAAAAACCAAGAAACATAAAATAGAATGCAAAAACAAAACAAATTTCAAGTAAAAGACTCTGTTTTTACCTCTGTTCTGGACTTGACACAAGCACAGAAGTCATGACATAGGCACAGAAGTCATGACACAAGCACAAAATGTCCCCTACACAAGTGCAGAATGCTCAACATAGGCGCAAGTTGCTTCACACAAGCGCAGAAGTCCCCAGAAAACCCTGTACGACCCCGTTTTTGGGTTTTTTGGCCTGCAAATCAACTTGAAAGCACTCAAAAACACAGTAAAGGGATTAGAAGGTTAGTATTCACATCAGGTTCACCAATTAATGTATGTTAGGAAATGGGAAATCATCACATGCAAATCAAAATACTAATCTAACTCAATCACAAAAACTAAAATGCAATGATCTATCCTAAAACACACTCAATACAGATATGAAAACAAAGCATACAAAACTAAATATTATGCAAACCAGATGACTATTTGAATGCTCCTTCCATGCGGCTCCATTGTTCTTCTTTCTTCTCCAAATAGATTTGTTGTGGATCTCACCTTCAAGTGCATACACCTAATTGTGAAAGCAAGATTGACATTGACACAAGAATACTCGAAGTGTAAATTCAATAGTCTGATTACAAATTACCAATTATTAATTAGCCTTGATTGATGAAGATCATCCAATTTATAGATAAATTGGAGATAGGATCAAATTAGCATGACATTGATATTTTGGCAATTGATTTCAAAAATGGCACAACTGAGTGGAAAGAGGAAGGTTATGACACCTTCTATGTCATGAATTATGACATATTTCCAATGCAATGGTTAGAGAACTAGGACCTTATGACATCTTGCTATGTCAAGAGTATGACGCATGAAGCACAAAAATAGGGAGAACTAGAGACAAGTTAATTAGGTGGAAATTGCAATTAGGAAATTAGAAAATAGGTGGAAAATAGGAATTAGAAATAATGAAAATAGGAAATTAGAAAATTAGAAAATTAGAAATGATGGAAATTAGAAAATTAGGTAAATTAATTAATAATTTGTCATTTATTAATTAATTCACAAAAAGAGGAATAATTAGCCAATTAAATGAACATTTAATTGTGACAAGAAGACTTAGGATAAATAAATAAATTATTTAACCTAGAGGAAGAAATGACAAATTAGGTTAAATGAATAAATCATAAAACCTTAGAAGAAATGCAAGGATGACAATTAGGTCTTGACAAGAGATAATTAATGTCAATTTGATTTGATTTTGGATTGATAAATGACCAATGTGATAAATAATTTGATTAAGAAAATGCGCCAATTGACGAGGAACAATGACAAACTGGTCCAAATTGACATAATTGAGACAAATAACGATCTATGACAAATTGATCGCAAGATCGACAAGAGGACAAGAATCAATGACAAAATAGCTTGCAAAATGACAAGATTGAAAACAACCACGATTGATGACAAATCAATCGCAAGATGACAAAATTGAAAAAAGAGGACAAAACCCTAATTAGGATTGACAATGTCCAAAATGATGACAAATGAGCACGCACATTGATGCAACAGGATAAAATCGATCAAAATCATGACTGGATAATGTTGTCGACAAGACCAAATTTGAGAATGAGATGATTGAAGAATGTAGAAGAATGACTCGATGTTCGCAAATGATAAAAATCAAGCACGTGACATAGGAGAAATGTTAATGCGATGCAAAAACCTAAAATGAGGCAATGTGCAATTGTTAAAGTATGACTTTGCAAGCGTTGACCATTTTTGGGTGTCTACAATCCCAATCATGTTCCTACCGAATTAAGAGATAGGCTTCATAAGTTTGCTAGCAATAATGCTATAAGTGTAGAAGAACATTTGAAATTTTTTGGTGACATGATAACTGACTATGAGATAGTGGATGAAGATGTTATCATGAAATTGTTTGTACAATCCTTAGTAGATGATGCAAGGGACTGGTATAGAGGCCTACCAGTGAATAGCATTGGTTCTTGGGAAGATTTTAAAAATTGTTTTCAAGAACAGTATGGTGACAAGACAAATGTGAGCTTCATGCTGAATGAGTTCAACAATATCAGAAAGTCTGATAATGAAATTGTCATTAATTTTAATGCCAGATTTCAGAAAGCAATGCATATGTTGTATCAGGTAATGAGGTTAGATGACAATATGTGCCTAAATACTTATTACAATGCCTTTGATTCTAAAATGGCTTATATTCTAAGGCATAAAAATCCACATAGTCTAAGAGATGCATTTAGAATTGCCATTAATGTGGAGAGCAACAGAAAAGCATTTGGGAAAGTAGGGAGAAGAACTGATGGTAGATTGTGGCAAGAGCCGAAACAACAACATAATAAAGCTTCTAAAGAAGAAGACAAGATAGAAAAATTAGTGACTGCCATGAAAGATTTTACTGCTAGGGTGAGTAAAAATGATAAACCACATTACAATTGGCAGGATAGACCTCCTAGATTGCATGACATGCCTTACAACACATCTTGGAAGGATGGAAAACCTCAAAATGAGAAGCCAAAAAATACTCAGAGCCAAGATACCCCCAATCCTTTAAAAGGAGGAAATGTTCACAACATGGAGAATACTCCCTGGTGCATGGCTTGTGATGGACCACATTCTCCTCATCAATGTGTTGTAGCTCAACCCCTTGAAGAATCCATGAGACAAGAGGCTGAGCTTGATATCAATATGTTTGAAACAATTATTGAAAGTGATGATGAGTCACTACTAAGTGAATTTAATGAATGTAAAGCACTGAGTAACAAAAAGCCTTACCAAGGACAACTAACACTTGATTGGCATCCCACTTTGAATATTGTAACAATTGAAGATGAAGAAGTTCATCTCAGGAGGCCTAGTAATGAAGAAGTGAAAAATATTACTAAGGCTTCCATAGCCAAAGCTAAGCATAATTATAATCTGAGAAGAAATAAGAAGGAGGGAGATCAGGGTGAACCTAGCTCTTTGTTCATAAAAGAAGTATCCCAAAACAAAGCAACAAGTAATACCCCCCTACTTCAAGATGGTCAAGAGAAAAAGAACCAAATTAAAAATGTAGCCAAGGGTATGGATGATAGTGCTATTGGTGATACACAAGAAACTACCACAATGAGGAAGGCAAGTCAGCCTAAGATAGAGAAAGTCAAGGCTAGTACTGAGTTGATTAATAATTCCACTTTTGATATGACCCAAGCTCTTACCCAAATGAGGGTTACAGTCCCATTGATAGAACTACTGAAGATAAAAGAACATAGAGAAGCTGCTTTATCTTTTTTTTCTAAGATGTTTGACAGTAGCACAACATTACCTTTAGGTTCATCAAAGGATGAAAAGGATCAGGAGCTGCATACCCTAGAGGTATATGTTGGAACAACCATCACAAAAGAGCCTTCACAAGTTGATCCTTTCTATGTTACTTTGTTAGTAAATAACCGGTTGATTAGGAACTGTATGATAGATTCTAGTGCAGCTGCAAATGTGATGCCATATGGTGTCATGAAAGAGTTGGGGTTGTCAGTAAGTATAGTGTATGAGAAGTGCTATGCTATGGATAACAAAGAAGTGCCAGTGATAGGTACAATGAAAGATGTGGAAGTAAAGATAGCAGTATTCCTTGAAGCAATATACAAGATGGATGCTATTGTAACTGATACAAAACCTCATTATGGCATGTTGTTATCAAGACAGTGGGCTGCAGCAGTAGGTGGAAATGTCCAGTTGGATCTGTCATATGCCACTATCCCAATTAATGGAAGCCAAGTCAAGTTGTATAGAGAACCACGTGCCCCTAGGGTAATTGAGAAAATAGATCCTAGTATGCTCAATTGTATGATTGAAGTGGATCTTGACAATTTTAGATTGCAACCAATTTTACCTCCATTAAAGAATACCGAGTCTATTGTGATTGAATTAGAATCTCAACAACATGGTTTGTGGTAGATGTATTTTGATGGAGCTTGCTCTAAAGAAGGATCTGGAGCAGGAGTTCTTTTTGTATCCCCATTAGGTACAACTTTCAAATATTCATTTTTGCTATCATTCCAATGTACAAATAATACTATTGAGAACGAAGCCTTGCTATTGGGGCTTGAAGTTGCAAAAAAGCATGGGATTCAATTGCTAAGAGTGTTAGGAGATCCAGAATTGGTTGTTTCTCAGGTTAGAGCTAAATATGCATCTAAGAATGATAGGCTAAAAAGATACAAGCATGCAGTGTGGGATATAATTGAACACTTTAATGCATTCTCTATAAATTGGATAGAAAGATCTAAGAATATCATGGCAGACTTCTTAGCTAATGTTGCATTAAAGAATGATGATGCAACCCTAACTGGTATATCCACAATTGAGATAAAAGCTAGGCCTGCCATCCCTGATAATGTGTATAATTGGCAAGTGTTTGTTGATGATGAAGATATTCTCAGGTTTATACAATGCATTGATGACTATGATGGACAAAAAATTGATTGTAATGCATTGGTGGAAGTGGCTGACAATAGAGAAATTGTGTTTGGAAATGACCTAGTCCAGTTAGAAACTAATGAAATACCTAAAGGGTTGGTAGAACTTGAAGGTATGTTCAATTACAATGACAGTCATTTGCACCAGCAATCAACGACTAAGTTAGATGAGCTAGAGGAAGTAAACTTGGTGATAGAATCATCCCCTAAGTTAGTATACATTGGAAAAAAGTTGCCTCCTCATCTCAGAGTAAATCTCATTAATGTATTAAAGAAATATAAGCATGTGTTTGCTTGGTCTTATGAAGATCTAAAGGCATATAGACAGGATTTGTTTCAACATGAAGTCCCTTTGCTTCCAGATGCTAAGCCTTTTAGACAAAAACAAAGACCTATTAACCCCCTGTTGGAATCTAAGATGCAGCAAGAATTGACCAAGTTAAGGGAAGGGGGAATCATTAAGCCTATTAGGCATTCATCATGGGTCTCAAATTTGGTCCCAGTTAGAAAGAAGAATGGGGACATAAGACTCTGTGTGGACTTTAGAAACCTGAATGTTTCTTCCTTGAAGGATAATTACTATTCTCCTAATATGAAGCTATGTTGCAAAGAGTCATAGGTTGTGACCTATTGTCTATGATGGATGGATTCTCAGGGTATAACCAGGTGTTAGTAAAAGAATCTAAGCAATTCAAAACTGCTTTCACCACCCCTTGGGGAACTTATGTGTATGTCAGAATGCCTTTCGGTTTGAAGAATGTTGGAGCCCCATTTCAGAGGGCAATGGATGTAGCTTTCAAGGAATTCATCAATATTATCATGGTAGTATATCAAGATGATTTGACACATTTCTCCAAAAGGGTGGATGACCACTGTGGACACTTAAAACAAGTTTTCAATAAGGCCTTGGAATTTGGAGTATCCTTAAATCCTAAAAAGTATCATTTTGTTGTTATTGAAGGGAAGCTGCTAGGGCACATTGTCTCCAAAGAAGGAGTAAGAATAAACCCTGAAAGAATTGAGGCAATAAACAATGTGCCTAAACCAAAAAATGTTAAAGGTATCCAATCCTTTTTGGGTAAAGTAAATTTTGTTAGGAGGTTTATTGCAAATTTTGCAGAGATAGTCAAGCCCATTATTAAACTGTTTAAAAGGGATACAAAGTTCTGCTGGGATGAAGAAGCTTCAAAGGCTTTCACTAAAATTAAAAAAGCCATTCAGGAGGCACTAGTGTTGAAATCCCCTTACTACAGTAAACCCTTCTCTTTGTTTTCTTTTGCTTCTTATCACATGGTGGCTGTAGTTCTTTTACAAAAGGATAATGAAGGATATGAACATCCTATAGCTTTTTATAGCAAATCTTTATAGGCTATAGAATTAAAATATGAAATCATGGAAAAGCAAGCATATGCTTTGGTCAAGGCTGTCAAAGCTTTTGGGCCATATCTTGTAAATGCACAAGTAGTTGCATATGTCCCACATGCTGCTGTCAAAGATATCTTATCCCAGTCTAAAGTCACATGTAAGAGATGCAAATGGATAAACAGAATCCAGGAGTTTGATTTGGAAATAAAGATCACCAAACTGGTGAGAGGTTTAGGCCTTGCTAAGCTTATGGCTGAGTCAAACCTTCTTGATGTTGAAATAAATAATGTTGAAGTTGAAAACATCCTGGTCACCAGTATTGAGACATAGTCGTGGTACTTAGAGATAGTGCATTTTTTAAGGGATGCAACATTTTCAGAAGGGATGACCCACAACTAGAGAAGAACTTTGAAATTGAAGTCTTAAAAGTATGTCCTTATTCAAGGTGATCTGTTTTGGAGGAATAGAGATGGAGTGTTGCTAATGTGTTTGGATGAATCCCAGGGTAAGAGAGTGTTAATTGAAATGCATGATGGAGTGTGTGGAGGTCATTACTCTGCTAAGACAACTACTGGTAAGATAGTTCGGGCTGGATACTTTTGGCCTACTTTGTTCAAAGATGCTCATGAACATGTTCGGAGATGTGACCCATGCTAAAAGTTCTCTTCAAAGTTGAAGTATGAAGGGGCTTTACCCCTTAACCCAATTACAATAGAGGCTCCTTTTGTCAAGTGGGGCATTGACTTTATTGGAGAGATAGTTGAGAAATCAAGAAGAGGTCATAGGTGGATCATAGTGGCCACTGATTACTTTACTAAGTAGATTGAAGCATTACCCACTAGAAGAGCTACTAGTAAAGTTGTTATTGATTTCCTAGTAGATAATGTTATAACCAGATTTGGTGTTCCTGTGAAGCTGGTAATGGATAATGCTATGTGCTTCAGATCAGAGGAGTTTGTTGAATTTTGTACAATCATGGGATAACTATATATTACTCTTCACCATACCATCCTCAAGGTAATGGATAGGCAAAATCCAGCAATAAAAGCCTTCTAAACATTATCAAGAAAATTCTTGAAAAGAACAAAAGGTCATGGGACCAAAAGTTGAAAATGGCCTTGTGGGCAAACAAGATTACTATCAAAAAGGCAATTGGCATCTCACCTTTTGAATTGGTTTATGGCACATAGTCTAGAGTACCAATGAACAACCTTCTTCCTATTTATAAGTTCTTGCAAGCTAAAGACATGGAGTTATTAGAACCTATGGAAGATAGAATGATTCAGTTGGTTGAAGTAGAGGAAATCAGAACTCTGGCTCATAAAAGAAACTTGAAGATCCACTTGCAGTCTAACTACTTATTTGATAAAAGAACCACATTAAGAATTTTTCAAATTGTTGACTTGGTTCTTCAATGGAATACAAAAGGGCAAGATAAGGGAAAACACAAAAAAATTGAGTCATTATGGATTGGCCCCTCTGTGGTATGTGATCTTAATGGAAAGGACTCATATTTTTTGAAGAATATGAATGATGAAGTATAGGAATTTCCAGTGCATGGACAATTCCTAAAGCATTACTTCTCTTGATGTCCATGCACAGTAGCTCCTTGTTTGTATATATTTAGGTTTACTTTTGTTGTTGTTTTTAGGCTTGTGTTTGGTCTACAAAACCAAAGATCCTGAATTCTTATGTTGAACTCATGATCAACCATCCCTAGTCAGAGCTGCTGTTATCACTATTTTAAAAAATGGATGTTCTCGGTCCATGATTGGCTAATTTTGTTGAAATTTTGAGTCTGGTTTTGGCCTTGTTACCTCTATTTTGTTGTAAGCCAATGGGAAGGTTTACGGGTTTTAATTTTTAACGTTCAAGGTGTCTGAGTAAAAACCTGGTTCTAATTTTGCGTTACTTTTTACCACTTAAGTGATGGGTCCATTTGTCATGAGAAGTGTCCCCCCATTGTTATTTACCTAGGTGGTCCCTTAAATATTTTAAATTTTATACGCCTATTACTTTGCCTTTTTTCTAATGTTTATCGGGCTCTATAAGTTTCATGCAACTCTTTGTTGATCCAATGGCCCACATTGATTTGTAGCCAATAGATGCGTGTGGTTTACCTATTGCGAAGTAGCGAAAAGATGGTAGGCCCGGGCGAGGTGGTCAATAGAAGGAATAAAAGCAGTGCTAGTTCCTGAGATCTAATGACATGCGTGGTTTCATGAGATGAAGATGATCGTGAGTTACCTATCACAAAATAGCGAAAGGGTTTGGTGGGCCCGACATCCAAGTTTCAACTAAAGTTAGAGACGGATCAAGTTCTCTTTGATCGGACAGATCACATGGTTTCATGGGATAAAGATGATCGAGTTTTACCCTCCGTGAAATAGCGAAAAGTGGCGGGTGCTAGAAGCAAGCAGGTTTTCCAAAGAGTAAAGAGTGGTTGGTTCAGAGAATGATCAATGGCCTGTGTTGGTTCATGGCCAAAAGGTGCTCAAGATTTAGCCTTTGTGAAGTAACGAAATGACATGGCAGTCTAGTTAGCGGTCTAGGTGGTTTAGATGGCAAATCAAAAATTCACACGTGGCCTCAAGGTTAAGTAAATCAAAGAATAAACTTGGCAACCAAGTTGTGGGCCCAACAAACAGATTGAATCATGCCGCCAACGAAGAGGTGACTTGTCAGGCACAGGTGGCAGTTTAGAAGTGGATCCCACGGAAGTTTTTTGGCAAGTAAGAAGTTGCCACACTGGTTTCTTAGGAAATTGAATGCCAGGGTGGATAGCACTGAGTTAGTGGGCCCACATCTACTAGATTAAAATTGTTAAAGAGCAGGTATCTCGAGGAGGATCTAATGGTGGGCACCATTTCGTAGCCCGAAGGAGCAGGATAGTTACCGTTCATGAAACAACAAAGACTGTTAGCCTTAACCGCTTGGTGCACGGTTAGTGAGGTAAACTATCAGGTCAAGACATGATAAAGACCAATCAAGTTCTATCTGATCGGATAGCTAGCATGGTTTCGCTGGGTTAAAGTGCACGATGGTTATCGTTTGTAAAATAGTGAAAGGAATTTTAGCCCATTGCGAGATGAGGAAAAGTCAAAAGGTAAAAGCAGTGCAAGTTCAATCTAATCGAACGGTTGGCATGACTTTGCTAGATGAACATGCAAGGGTTTTATGCTCTGTGAAATAGCGAAACGAAAATACTCAGAATATTTTTGACCCATTGGAGCCAAATTTTTGAATTCTTTCATGAATTGAATTCTGAAGGGACGACCGAAGCATGCGGTGTTAATGTCGCAGTTAAGAAGCCCAATTGTCATATATACTCTCACATCAATTGAATGAAGGTATCATTTCAAAGAAATTGTTGCAGAGAAAGTTGGTGCAGAGCAGATTTCTTCAAGCCAAAATCAAGTTTTCTTGTTCTTTGCTTACCCATTGCTTGAAAATTATTGAGCTATGGTTTTGTTCTGTTGATGAATTGCTTTGATTGATAATTGGCATAGTTGCATACTTACAAAATGGCACCCAGATGGTAATTGATAGGAAAGGTGAACTATCAGGACAGAAACATCTGTGATGACTTTCTAGAGCAGTTAACCATGTCAACTATTGTCGGGGCTAGGGCCAAAGAGTTAGTACCAAAAAACCCTCACCTGAGAATTGGTGAATGCTTGTGTGATAAAGGCAAATGGTTAAGAGACCCAGAAGTAGGGATGTCATGTCTAGGACTTTTCAAAGTAGGTTTTGGGAAGAGACATTCCCTTGCCCCTTTGAATAGCATATTGGAACTAGATGTGGGGAAGCTTGTGGTCCCTGGTGTATTCATGGATGTAGATTTGCTGACCCTAATGGCACAAAATTATGACCCCGTGGTTAGATGTATCAGGAGTTTGAAAGGATCAGCCCTGGTTGAAATATATGATGAGGAAATTAGAAATGTTTTCAAATTTAGTAAGGCCTCAAATTTGTTAGAGGTTATTGACTTTTAGTCACTAGCCCAGATCTACAACGCACAAAGAGATCATCTTAGGAGTGGCCCATTGAAAGAATTATTTGTTAAGATAGGGGGGTTAATAGCTATAGGCCCCAGCACAATGGAACCATTCTCCCTAAATTTGTTTATTGTGAGAGCTAAGGGTATGTATTGGGCACTATGTCAGATCTTTGGAGAAGATGCTAAGAGAAACACGCCAACCCACTACATGCTAATGATTGCACAAATTTTGAGCCCCTCGCTGGTAGTAACATTTGATTATGCACCATACCTTGCTAATGCAATCCATGAAGGGTTAGTAGGAATCAAGAATGGTAAGGTGGATAGGCCGTTTGGATGGTATTCTCTGTTAATGCACATGTTTTTCTTCAAAGGTGTTGACTATTTTGCAAAAGAAATGGACTATCTTATCTTGGGATAGATAAGATGCTAGTTTTCTGAAGTTTTATAGATGCTTTGCATCTAAGATTAGAATTATTTTATGTGCAAGGAACCCTAGGATTCCAAAACCTCTCTTGGAATTCCTCAGACCTAAAGAGTTTACAAAGGGTATCAAGATTGTCCAAATTGGGGAGACATGTATCTATACCCTATTTCTACTATTTTCAGAGTGTATGGTTTTAAGGGTACTCCCTATTTATTGCCCTATCAGGTCCCATTAAAGATAGGAATTGCAGAAGTATTGAGACAAATTGGAGGAGTACAAGAGGCAGAGCTGACAGGTAGGGGTAAAGGGACTATTTTCCCAACCATTACCATGGCCCATCAATTTGTAATCACTAAAGGTGGCTGGAAATATTTTGAAGATTTCTTCAAGCCATATAAATTGTCAACTATAGTTGCAAGGTGTGCAGACCCTGAGGACTTTTTCAATGGCATGTTCAGGAAGAGGGCAATGTGTAAAGGTAGGCCTCACCAGTTTTTTTTCCCTGAAGATTTAATTAGAAATGAATTTAGCTTGGATGAGAAAGAACTGAGGAATGAAAAAAGGGTTGCATATAAGAGGGCTCTTGATTTCATCCATCAATTTGATAGCAATTATGACCCTCTCTCTAGTTTCAATCCCTTTGAGGAGAAAATCAAATTCTTGATTCTCTATTTTGAAGACCTCATGCAGACCTTAAAAGAAAAAAGAGAGATTATAATGCAAAATGATCTAGATAAGGTCAAATTGGTCCTAACTAAGCCTGCTTTTGCTAAGGCTATCCCAATTGGACATTATGTGATGCATAAGAGATCAAAGTATAGTGTAATGATGCCAGTGATAGGGGAGCCTTCTACTTCACAAGGAAAAAGAACAATTGAGGATTTCATTGACATCCAAGATTCCCCTAAAAGGCAAAGGGTGGGAAAGGAAGTGCAAATTGATGATTCCTTGTATTCCCCATCTCAATCCCCCACTCATATAGTAGATGAGTAGGCAGTAGCTGAACAATTGCTACAGTTAGGAAGTCTAGGGGAGATCACCTATAGCTGTGATGAAATAGAAGAGGGAATGCCTGAAGATCCCCCTAGTGTTGAGATGAACATAACCACAAATGAGTTCAAAGGCCAGGAACTAGATCCTGATATTAAACAAGCCTGTGTGGATTTCTTGGCTGATAGCAACTTTGTCACATCAGGAACTTTCATGCAATTTGTGTGAAAGCAAAATATTGATAAGTACAATGCCAGATGTGAAAAGAGGAAGAATGAGCAGCCCCAAAAGGATACAGTAGTGGTGGAGGAAGAAATAAAACAACAAATGGTCACAAAATTTAAGATCATCACTCTTGAGAAAGGAAGGGAAATGGTAGCAAAGGCTGGTGTTCTCATCCTTCCTGAATAAGATATAGTAGATGCCTTGGTTTTAGAGGTAGTCAGAAAAGAGACTAAGCCTATGGAAGGAGTAACCTTCGGCAAGGATAATGCTGCCTTGGTCATGTGGTCTCTGAATAGAGATGAAAATAAAAGGAGAAAAGATGCCCCAGAGTCTAGCCACCTTGGTGGCATGATTATTAAGAGAGTCCAAGATATAGGGGTAGTGGAAGCTGCAAGCACTATTTTGGAAACTGCAATGTTTAGTGTGGCAGTAGCAGAGAAAGAGGCAAAAGAAAGGGCTATTCTCCGATTGAAACTGGAGACTATCTTAAAGGCTTACATTGAGGCCAAAGAAGGTATAGCCAATAGGGACAACATCATTACTAGACTTCAAAGTCAGTATGCAGGTCAGCACCATCCAAGTGAATCCTCTACACTCATGATAGCCTCTTCTCCTGCAAGACCCCTTCCTACTAGTCCCATTATTGAATACCCCCCTTCTCCTATGCCTTCTGATTCCCAATCAACTAAAACTATCCAACATGAGTTGGAAAAGTTCAAACAAGCTCAATCCTTGTTTGCAAGCAAGTATGAGGAGAAGGTGAAAGCCACAATTCTAAAGTTTGTTGATTCAGTCAGGGCCTCTATGGTATACATTAATATGAAGAGTATTTTGAATGTCTTGGTTGAATTAAGAGAGGATGAAGCCTCCCTAGATACAATCCTTAATAAATGGATGCCCAGATGTAAAGAATTAGAACTCATGTGTTCAACCCATGTAAAAGTTGAGGCAGATGACAATCTTAGGACCACTACTGAATTTATAAAAGAAATGGATGTATTCTCAGAGGAAAGGGTAAGTGTGAAGAGAAAAGCCCAATTATACAGAGAAGAATATTCAGACCATAAATATGAATTGTTTAGAGGAGGTTGTATTGGTCCAATTCAGTTAAAAGAAGAGAAGACCTGGTTAGAAGAACTGGACCACAAGTTATCTCAAAGGGTTAATCAAATTGTTAACAATGGTGACACATCCCTATTTGTCCAAACAATTGAAGAGATTGAAAAGGTGAAATCATAGTAAGGTTTCATGGAAACAGAAATTGGGCAATTAAGGGTTATATGGAAAAGGTTAGAAGTGATGAAGAAGAAGGTTATTAGCTTCTCTTGGCCAACTGATAATGTATTCTAGTAATGGTAGGATAAATATCTTGGACAACAGGAAGATGCTTCAGAGTAGTTAGAAGAGGTTGCAACAAAACAAGTAGAGGAATCTGCAAATGTTGAAAAGGACTTGTAACTGGTTCTTGGAGAATATTGTGTCTTGTAACAAACTTTCTTTTGAAAGGTCCAAAGCTTGTATGCATCCATACTATTATAAATGGATACTAGGACTAATAAAAGGGGATCGAAATAATTTTGTAGAGAGACTCTGCTAAAATATTTCAGGGTTTTTCTTGGTTTTCAAGGAAATCATTTTGAGTCATGTAAGAATTCAGAAGATGAATATGAATATATAAAATCAAAGTTTTCAGGCCTAAATATTTGTTGTCTTCTAGTGTGCATTCTTTAGCTTACTGTTCTCATTTGAATAACCTAGGGTTTTTGATTGAGCTTAGGATTGTAATGCAATCTTGTAGATATATCTTTAGCTATTCTCTTCAGGAGAGAAATTAAATATGCTTGAGATATTTCTATCAGTGAGTTTTATGTGCGTGTTACTATGAATCTGATAAACAGTGTTAGTTCTCTTTAAAAGACAAGTAATCATTGTATATGTCAGGCATATATGAGATTAATGGCTACATGAAACAATGAACTATATGGGAGTGTTCTGATTTTGAGATTCTTTGTCTGATTTGGGTGACTTTGTAGCTAGGATAAGGTGCTGATGCTAGTTGCATAGTTTTTTCTTCATCTTTCTTGAGATCAATACTGAAAATGAGTACAAGTTTTCTCTTAATATTTCAGTTTTATTTAAGGTGATGAAATCCACAAGTTTTTTGCATTGGTTTACTATGGATCTCACTTAAGAGTGTGAAAATATTTACATAAGGTATACCCACCTGAACTTCGGATAAGTTCAAAGTGTAGAAGGTGTTTAAAAACCCTTGTTATATGTTTCCATAAGATTCTTTTGCTTTCTTATGTCCTCTTCCTATGCAGACAAATTTTTTGATTAGATCTTGAAAGGAGGATAAGAGGGAATCAGAATTTGAGGACAACATAAGCTACTCAAGAGGATACACTCAAGTAGTTACCCTAAAAGATGGGATCAAAGCAACACTTTATGATGAACAGGGAATGCTACTAGGATAAAAAAGTAGTACTTTGTGATAAACAAGGAGTACTAAAAAAAGAGAGCAGCACTTTGTGATGAACAGGGAATGCCAAAATCTAGTACTTTGTGATGAATAGGGAGTACTAAAAAATAGCAGCACTTTGTGATGAACAAGGAATGCCACTAGGATAGGGAGCAGTACTTTATGATGAACATGGAGTACCACTAGGATAAAAAGCAACACTTTGTGATGAATAGGGAGTGCCATAAGCACTAGGATAAAAAACAACATTTAGTGATGAACAGGGAATGCCATTTTCACTGACATAGTTGATTTGCTTGACTGCAAGACCTACCAATGCTGGAGTCATGGGAGAGATTCCCTTTGACTCAGAGTTTGTGAGTAGATCTGACACTTGAGGAGAGAGAAACAGTTGAGGATATGGGCCTGTGACATATTCTGTATGTGCTTGAGTTTCGAGTGAACATGGGATTGCTGACTACGCTGGCTGAGAGATGGCACTCAGAGACTTCCATGTTTCATTTGCCGATGGGTGAGATGACAGTCACCTTGGAGGATGTTTACAAGATTTTGAGGATATCGATCGATGGGGAGTTAGTACCCTATGATTAAGATGGAGATAGGGATGCACTGAGACGAGTGTTCCAGGATCTGGGATTGGAGATGAGGGTTGGACACGTGGCTTGGGATACCATGACACGAATAAGATTAACACTACCAGTAGTACTGGCAGGAGTGATCAGTGAGTTCCTTTGTCCGGATAGGATGACATGAGGATTGGTTGTGGGATGGGGGAGGACTTTGGAGAGGGATACAACTAGACTCAAGAGATAGTTGAGGGATACTGAGCAGGACAAGGATCAGACTATTCAACGTTATACAGAGGCTGAGATAGCACTGAGTGCAGGGAGGTAGGAAGTAGAGGACACAAGGGCCAGATACACCTATGTTCTATGAGTAGGGGAGGAGATAGGCCACTGGAGATACCTATAATATGGAGCAGTGCCACCAGATCAGCAGGCTAGGAGCTTCTGTAGACCATCACGGATAGCGACGACCACTGGAGGAAGGGATAGGAGATAGGAATCGAGCGGTGGGGTCATGGGTCTGCCACCACCACCAGACAGAGGGGATAGGAGAAATTATCCTAGGGCAGGTCCTTCCAGGGCTCAAACTCTGTTGAGGCCAGGCAGCTCTGAGGGAGGGAGTTCATCATAGCCTTAGAGGGCTCCCTATGTATAAGTTTTGTACCATTTTTTATGATGATGTAGACACCTTCGAGTGATTGTAGCCATATGATTTTGACATCATTTTATCATGACACTTATGATTTTGAGATATATATATGAGATGATTCATCTTTGTGGCAGCTATATGCATGTGCACCTATGTGATGCTTCTATGTGATGCTTGTTTCTATATGATGCTTATGATATGGATGCAAATATGTACATGATGAAATGCAATATTTTTGTTCTTTTATGTTCTATATGTTATGCATGATGTGAATGTGAATGTATGAAATGCAGATGAATATGATAATGCAAATAGCTATTTACATGATGACAATGTAAAATGTGCTAAAATGTGTTGTGTACAGGATGTGATGCAATTGTGATATCTATATGTATGTATGAAATGCGGTCATGTAGGTGCAAACTACATGAAATGCAAATGTTTTTGGTGTGTCATTATACTTAGCATGTGATAAAAGGCTACACAGGCTCAAGAAGAACTATGGAGGTCAATCAAGAAAGGGGCATGGAAGATAGAAGACATGAAAGTGAAAGAGCTTCTTGTGCGTTATCATCATTAAGCTTTATTATGGCAAAATAGGTTATGACAATCTAGGCATATGTTCGACCCAGAAAATCATTGCACCCATTTGCATGGAGATAAGACAGTCGCAAACAAGGAATGCTGTAGTTCATACTAGACTCATAGTGTCCTCATATCATTACTAAGAGACAATCCACAGACATCAAAAGAAAAATAGGTGACGATACCCCATCCTCACCTTGCTAGTCAAAGACATCTTGGAGATAGAATCTCTAGTCAGAGACATCCCAGAAAAGATAAAAGACATGTCACCAAAAGATTAAATCAAAAAGAAAACTAAGACTCGACACCAACATCCACTGTAGTTCTCAAGTTTAGTGTCTCTTGTCACTTGTATAAGTCTTATTTGATTGTGGTCACAATGTTTACTTTCACAAAAGGATAGATAGCACTGAACCATAATGTTGTCTGAGTCTGTTGAAAGATTTGATTTGTTGAAGCCCATTGTTGTTGTTGTTGTGTCTCATTTGAAACTGACTGAATCCATGAAACTAATACATTATTGCAGAGAAGATGAAACTTTATTGCGGACTGGTGATGCCAATGTTGCTTTATTGTGGATTGTACGTGGATAGACTGAAGAAAACTGGAAGAAATTATACTCCTCGAAACATGTGATGTTCTCAGTTCCACACCCATCACTAGACTTAGGATTTGCCTTAGCCACAGATAGGAGCTGATTTATTATGGATGGAAAGGGGTGAAAAGGGAGGTTTATTATGAATGGCTAACCAATCTTAGGTAGATCAATAACAAGCCATGATGAGAATGGGTAAGTTTATTATGGACAGATAGGTTGTGAGTGTGTGCAAAGTGAAAGGATGAGATTGAATCTTGAAGGAGGGAGGAGCAATGTCTCTACACATGATGCTAGTGACCCAGTTTTCACCATGGTACTTGCCCAAGGTGCCACCGAAGTGGTTTTCACCGTTGGAGGAATTATTTCTTTTTACTTTTATTTTTTATTTTTTATTTTTTTAATTTTATTTGTGTCACAAGGTGTTTGTTTGCTAGGTTTTCACCCAGTAACGATTTTTTATTTTTATGATTTTTTGGTATTTTTAAATTTTTTTTTTTTTAGATTTTGAATTTTTTTATTTTTTTGTATTTTTTTATTTTTTTATTTTTTTGTATTTTTGAATTTGGATACTCTAAAGAGCTATATGTAAAACCTACAAAGGTGCATGCTGTTGATAGGATCGTCCAAAGGTTCTCCATCTAGAGTTGAAAGCTAATATGCACCAGATCCATAGGTTGCTATAATGATGTAAGGACCAAGCCAATTTGGTTCGAATTTTTCCTTCTTCTCTCTATCTTGCTGATTTTTAGGATTTTCTTTTAGAACTAAGTCACCTACCTCAAATGTGCGAGGCTTGACTCTATGATTGTAACTGTGACGTTCCTTGACTGAATGATATGTAGCTCAAGCGACTGTCTTCCTTGATAAAGGAACTGAGATAGAATTACTAATGTGTGGACTATGTAGGCCCATATGCGTGTCACCTAAAGAAGTTTGGGCATCCCTAACAACAAAGTCCCTCAAGGAAGATCCATTAAAGGTCCATGATGTATTGCTAAAAGGGGATTGATGTGTAGAACAAGTGGATGAGTGATAAAGGCTTATGATTGCAAAAATAAGTGAAAGTAGGATAGCATGATGGAGACTTAGGATCAACAAGTGTGCTTTTTGACTTAAAATTTTAGAACTTTTGCCCCCAGTTATTTTGATATTAGGGGAGATCAACTCTTGTTCTTTTTCTTTCATAGGATTTTTATCCTTGACTTTGATTTTTGCAGAGTCCAATAGCTTTTGATTTTGATTTGGACTAAAGGACTTTTCTTCTTTATTTTTGACTTTTAGATTTTTCTTTTCAAAGCTTGATTTTTGATCCCCAATGAGTAAAGGCTTTTGTAATTCTTGTTGATCCAAGTCTGGAAGTGGGGTGGAAATGGAATGAGTGGATGAAATGGTAAGGCTATGTGAGTTATCAAGAGGGATAGCGATATGCTCAATAGATTCTTTGTTGGAACCACTCTTAGGACTATTGATATCAAGAGCTGCATGCACCACTACAAGAGATTTGCATTCAGACTTAGTAGCCACAACACTAGGTTCTTCGTACCCAATTTCTTGGCATTGAAAATTGTTTGTAGATTGTTCCTGTCGACTAAATACCTTAGGAAATAGTGGGAGTTGATCAACATGAAAGATATACTCACCACATCCCATGTCTTTAACCTTGAACTTTTCTTTGATCTATGTTTGCTTTGATGTAGAAGCTTTCAAGGATTCTGGATGCACATATGCTGATGAAGGAACAACTTCTCTATTGACTAGGATTGTTATTTCTGATCTTGACCATAGGTTGTTGCAATATATGAATGGATTTTGATCATCTTTGATGGTTAATTCAACTCCATTATGAGGAAACTTGATACATCGATGATATGTTGAGGGAACAACTCTCATTTCATGAATCCATGGGCATCCCAAGTGTATGTTGTATATGAGATCTAGATCAAGGACTTGACAAACCATGTCCTTCGTAACTCACCCTACTCTAAGAGGTAAGGTGACTATGCCCTTGGATGAGCGCTCTTTGTCATCATATGCCTTAATGGTAATTTCATGTGTAGAATTCATAACCCTTTCAGAATATCCCAATTGCTTAAGAGTATTCAAAGTACATATGTTGAGACCAGCTCCTCCATCTATCAAGACTCATTTTATTTGATGTTTGTGTAGGAAGGCTTTAATGTGTAAAGGTGCATTATGTGGTTGACTCACAGAGGTGTCATCAGCTTCTATGAATGTAAGGGAGTGTGGAATAGAAGGGTATCCCACCATGGCTTGAAATTGATCCACATTTAGATCAGTAGGGACAAAAGTGTCTCTCAAAGTTTTGTCAAGAATGGCTTTATGTCTTGGGGATATGTGTAAAAGCTCAAGGATGGAGATAAGTGTGGGTGTCTTCCCTAACTATTCTATAAGGTCATACTCAGGTTTGGTTGATGAAGAAGCGGTATTTTTAGTTGGAGCACCTTGCAAAGTGAATTTACCTCAACGAGTTGTGACATTACATTTAGAGGTGGGCTCGGAAGAAGATCCAATGCCTTTTAGGACAATCTTGGGTCTTTGGGTAGAATTCTCAAGCGTTTTGTCCTTGATGATAATGGTAGAGACATAATTATCCATTAAAATGTGATTCATAGTTGAATCATAGTTGTAGGATGCTCTGATATAATTGGTCTACTCATCTGTGGCTTTGGCTTTTCTCTTGTCATGTTTTGGGAATGGTTCCTTAAACATCTCATGTTCTTGGTTGGATGAGTGTCCTTCAATCTCAATGCCACCTCTATCAATGAGATCTTGTATGATGTTCTTCAATCGATGACAATTTCCTGTCCTATGACCCTTGCTCTTATGAAATTCACAATACTCATCATCATTCCACCAATTTGGTTTAACCTTTGGCTCATATGGAGGCAGATCTGGAATTGTTATTATTTTGTTTGCCACTAGCTTTTTGAAAACTGGCTCTAGTGGTTCTCCTAGTGGGGTGTACTTCCTTCATGATTTGGAAGTTGTTTGAGTATTCACTTGATTGTTTGTAGATTTTGATCTAGAAAAAATGATTTTGGGTCATACTGTATTGGCTTCAACAACACCATCATTGACTGTGTTCTTGTTTTTATTCCAAAATCTTGGCTTGTCTTTTCCTTTAAAGTCTTCTTTGTTTTCTTTGAATATCTTAATTACTCCTTGTTCAATTAGGACCTTTTTCTGTTTCTAAGCCTTTTTCAATGACGTCCTTAAAGGTGAAAAAACAAGCTTTTCTTAGGTCATAACCAATGTCTTTGTTAACATTTTGGGTGAACATCTCTACCATTTGTTTTTGTGGAATTTCACAAGAGCATCTGTTGGCTAGATTTCTCCATCTTTGTAAAAATGATGAAAAATATTCTCCATCCTTTTGTTTGGTGTTGTACAAGGTAGTGACTAATATGTCTGTCTCTATGTTGTATGAGAAATGTTGTATGAATGCCTCTGCTAAGTCACCCCATGACTTAATTCCAGGTGGGAGTTGGGAGAACCACTCCATAGCTTGATCACCTAAGCTTTGTGGGAATAATCTCATCAAATATGTATCTTCTACTGCTACCTCAATGCAAGCTATGAAAAACTCTCTTATATGTGCCTTAGGATCCCTTTTTCCTCTGTACTTATCAAACTAAGGTGTCACAAAGTGTGTAGGAAATGGAGGAATTGGAATGCTTTTGTCAAATGGATAGGGACATATGTCTCTCATTGTGTAGGTTGGCTTCGGTGTACTTATGTCCTCCATTTTCTTTTGTAAGTCCTTAATTTGTTGTTCTAAATTGTTCTTAGGTGGAGATCAACTTCTTGGACCATACCCCAAGCTTGAAGCACTGGGTGGAGGAGCATGTTGCATATATGGATGGTATTGATCATACACATGTTCATATGGAGGTCTATAATGATGTTGTGTATAAGGACCATTTAGTATAGAGTCATGATGAGGAATGAAATATTTGTTTTGTCCATGTATACCATACTCTACATGCATGCCATGAGTATGTTCTAATGTGTTTCCCCCAAATTTGACGTGGGGTTTTCTTGTGTCCAAATTTTGATCATGCCTTTGGATATCCAATTGCTTTGGTGGTTGGTATGTGATTGAGTATATTTTTCTGCATAAGACCTCCATAATGGTCTACGAAGATGAGTATCATATGCTTGACCATGTGTATGTGGGACCTCATGTGTTTGAAACAAAGATGATGGTGATTCAGGAACAAGATGTGGTCCTCTATTGCCTCCACTATTAGGCCTCCTTTGATCCATGTTGAGGTGAGGTTGTTGCAAAGGTCAATTTTTCATTATTTGAGACATGTCAAAATCATGGGGGATCTTGGATCTACTTTGTGCCATCACTTGTAAGAAGTATTGTCTATCTCTCCTCATTATTTCTTCAACCAATCGATTGAAACAGGGATCCATAATGGAGTATTCTACTTCTGTTGAATGTACTGAAATGTTGTCCATTTTGTCATTGTGTGTATCATTGTTGTTTCTAGTGTCCATGTTCTCAACATTTGGAATGTTTCTATAGGCATCCATGTCAGGTAATGTGGTATGATCAGAATTGAAAAAGACATCATTATCATACTCATAGGAAATCATGTTTGTGGACTCTTGAGCCTCTTTAGCTTCTCTCCTAGATTTTTGGGAACGGGTTTCAACCATGAACTAGGTATTGACCAAGATGTGAGAGACAAGATGAAAATGGAAAGAGTATGGAAGACCAAGAGTTGGATGGAATGTAAATGAATCTGAGGTGTACTGGCAATTTCCAAAGTGTAAGACCAAGTATGTATGTAGTAGAGTAGGTGTGACTTCCAAAGAGATGATAGTTTCTCTTGATGAGGTAGATTGACCTTGACTCTAAGTCAGACCAAATGAGACCCAAAGGTGATAGACCTTGATGAGGGACCACTTAGCAAAATGTTGTTGTATGTAATGTGTTGACAAAGTATGATGAGGACAAGCAAGTGACCTTTTGATTCAAGTTTAGACAAATGTGAATGTAATGTAAGGTGTAAAGCAATGATGGACTTTGTGAAACCCAAAGACAGGTTGAATTCTAGATGAAAACTTGAAGAGATGGCTTAGGAAACTTAAGAATTCTGAAATTGATTGCTCTTGTTTATTGGACTGTAAATTTTTCCAATTTGTGAAGTTGTTTGTTGTGACCAAATCTAAATTTTTGACTATTTTTTCATGACAAGAGGACACAATGTTGATGAGGACTCAATTTTCGCAAGTGTTTAGACTTAAAATGAATCAAATAAAAGTGTGTTGTTTGATGTAAAAATGTTTTGCATACACTTGAAGACACAAAAGACACAATGTTTTGATGTTTGATCTTGAATGTTTGATTGTTCAGAATAAGACAAGCACAATTCTTATGGTTGGCCAGGACAATAGTTGTTGATCCCACATTTGGTTTCCCCCAAGGCTACGCTATTTAGAGTGGGTACTTATATGCTTGACCCCACTGGCTCCACCCTTGACACTCACTTCTCTGGGGCAACCAAGCACCAGTCCCCATGAAAACTCCCCATGGTGAACTTTGTATCTCTACTAAGAACCATATGTGTGTGGGTCGCTCCAGAGGTCCGACCTCCTACCCCAACAACTAGAAGGATTTTGGCTTTCTAAAACAAAAAGGTGCTAGTAAGGGCATCCGCTCGTGTGGCCATACATGTGGCACTTTTAGCTCTGTAAATATAGAAGGCTCCCAATCGGTAGGGGTTAATCCCTACAAATGATCAAATAAATTTGATCAAACGGGTTTATGGGGAGACATAGTTTCGGTATGAACTAATCAGCACACGTTACCCATGGCTTTCACCATGGATACAGTTGTTTATAGTGGTTCAGAAGAGGATGGATTTTCCTCACTATCACTTGGGTCATTCTCTCCTCACTAGTAGTCTTAATGACCACATGGGGAGATAGGCCCTCTAAAGATGAAACAAAAAGAGCCTATTGCCCAAGACACAAAAGACACTAGTTCAATTTTAGTGCACCAATTGAAGTGTTTGCTAGTCTATGAAAATAAGGCACACAATAAAGATCAAAAACCCTTGCCAAAATTCTGCAACAAAGATTTGTTAGTAGTTTTGCAATAATACCCCTCCCGCAAGCACACAAGTTAGGTAAATTTTAGATCCAAAAGACTTTGTGAAATAGGGGCCTTCAACAATGCATTTTTTTTTACCAATTCAAAGATCTGATTCATCATAAAAAAAAGACCACCTGTAAAATTTCAATAAATTTCCAGAAATGTAAGAAAATCCAAAAAAATGGCTAATTTGCTCCAAAAATTAATTTTTTATGAAAATCCATTAAAAAATTCATATAAAATGCAAAATTGATCCAAAAAATCTGAAATTTTTACTAAACAGTATTGATGGTCTTCCAAACCTACATAAAAAAATTCCTCTGATAATCTTCTTGACCATGACATGTCCAGTAGGGTTTGAATCTTCATTCTTCCTATCTCCATTGATCTTGCTTGATATATTTGCTCTCAGATTTTATGTGTGCACAAGAGGTCAACAAATAATGAAAATGTGGTTGCAAGTAGGCTTGATTGCATATGAAAGTTTGAAAGCGTAGTTGGTTTCAAAGATCAATTAGAATGATTCGCTGATTAGGGTTGATAATGAAGGAATCATCTCCTTATATAGAAGACACTATAAGAAATGGAGGGATAAGATTGAGAGGTGTAAAAGATAAATGGTTGGTTATGATTAGAGGGTAGGTAGAGGAAATAAGAAAATAATGAGAGGGTAGGTAGTGTAAGAATTAAGAGATGAATGACGTGTCATAGGTAGAAAAGGCTAATGAATTAATTAAATAAATAAAGATTTATTTAATTAATAGGAGAAGGTGGGATCAATTTAATAAATAAAGGTATTTATTTAATTTAAGAGAAGGATAATTTAAATAAATAAAAGTATTTATTTAAATGAGAAATAAGGCTAGAAGAGGATAAATGAATTAATTAAATAAATAAAGATTTATTTAATTAATAGAAGAATTAGGTTTAAATAATTAAATAAATAAGGATATTTATTTAATTAGACAAGACAATTTTAGGTGTCTACAGAAATAAATTACACAGTATGGAAGATTCAAATGGAGACTCATCTAAGATGTCTTGGCAAGGAGATTTGGGAGATCACACAGAATGGTGTCACACCCTATAATCCAGGATCTGGAAATCCTCCTCTGGCAAACCTAGACAAGGAGCTTGAGAATGATTGTAGAGTAGGAGAAGCCCTCTTGTGTGCACTTTCTGATCAGCAAATAATGGGATTAACTGACAAATCATCTAGAAAGGCTATATGGGATAATTTGGAGACTCTTAATAAAGGTGACCCTATAGTAAAGATTGCTAAACTTGATGATTACCAGGTGAGATATGAAAACCTAAAGATGGAAGAAGATGAAAGGATTACTACATTCATGGAAAGGGTAAATGAGATTGTTATGAGAATTCAATGTTGTGGTGGAACTCTAAGTGAAGATGAAATTGTTTCTAAAGTCATGAGAGACCTACCACCAGCTTACAAAATTAAGGGTACTGCTATTAATGAGTTGAGAACAATGGCTAATACATATGTCAACAAAGATACTTTGGTTGGGAAACTATCTTCTTTTGAGCTTGAGGAATTTGGACCTTCTGGATCTATGAAGACTGAACCTGCTTTTCATGCATCTACATCTACAACTAGTAAGAAAGACTAGAAAGCTTTATATGCAAAGGAATTGGAAGGTATGAAGAGAGAAGATGATGAGTTTGAGAAACTTGAAGCACTATTTGCTTGAAGAGTACCTAAAGGACTGGTAGGAAGTAAGTATGAAGGAAAAGCACCTTTTAAATGTTTTGCATGTAATAAGATTGGTCATTTTGCATCTAGATGTTCTAAAAGAAATTCAAGATTTGAAGGAAGAGTTAGAAGATCATTTAAGCCTAACCCTAGATATCAAAACAAGTATAAGTAGAGGAAAAACAAAGACAAATCATGCTACATAGCGGATGAGGAAGACATTACTAATTCTGATGATGAACCGACAGAAGACTCTGGTAGTGGACTCGACAATGGGAAGGAATGGGTGTTCCTGGCTATCAAGGAAGATGATCTATAACTGGAAGAGAATCTACCTGAAGAGAAGGCACTTGCTGCTAAAATTGAAGACAAGGATGAATGGGTAATTGATAGCGGTTGTTCACATCATATGACTTGAGATAAAGGGAATTTTTTGTCTTTGCAAGAATTTGATGGTGGTCTTAGATTTGGAGATGACAAAGCATGTATGATCAAAGGAAAAGGAACTATATCATTGGATGGTAAGAACAATACTGACAATGTTTATTATATTTAAGGTTTGAGGCATAATCTTTTGAGTGTAGGACAATTGGTAGATAAGGGATTTCAATTACAGTTCAAGGATGGGAAATGCAAAATCACTAACAAATCTGGCTTGGAGATTGCAACCGGTACACAGACAAAGGGTAATATATTTCATTTGAACTTCGGTGAGAAGACATGTTTGATTACATAGATTGAAGAGAGTTGTCTATGGCATAAAAGACCCTGTCATGTGAATTTTGATTGCATTGCAAAGATCAGTTCAACTAAGGCAGTTAGGGATATATCTAAGATTATGAGGCCCTATAATCTGATATGTAAAGAACATCAAATGGGTAAATAGGTCAGAACCTCTTTTAAAAGTATACAAGATAAATCAAATGATGTTCTTAATCTTATTCATAATGATTTGTGTGGCCCTACTAGAGTTAAAGGTTTTCAAGATGATAGATATTTCATGCTAATCATTGATGATTATTCTAGAATGATGTGGGTTACGTTTCTGAGAGAAAAATTTGAAGCATTTGAAAAATTTAAAATCTTTAAGGCTAAAGTGGAAATTGAGACAGGATTGAAGATTAAATGTTTGAGATGAGATCAAAATTTAATAACTTTTGTGACAAGCATGGTATAAGAAGACAATTTTTTGCTCCCCAGACACCTCAGCAGAATGGAGTTGTGGAAAGGAAGAACAAAACTATCTTGGATGCTACTAGAACAATGATGATGGAAGCTAGTCTACCTCATATCTACTGGAGAGAAGCAATGAGCACAATAATTTATACATTCAACAAAGTACATATCAAAGGAGAAACCGGTAAGACACCTTATGAATTATGGTTTGGCAATACACCTATAGTTAAGTATTTCAGAAGTTTTGGTAGTAAATATTATATCAGGAGAGGTGATATTATTGGGAAATTTGATCCTAGATGTGATGAAGGCATATTTCTTGGTTATTCTAATGAAAGCAAAGCAAATAGATGTTATAACAAGAGATTGTAGAGAATTGTGGAGAGTGCTAATGTCAAAGTAGATGAGCTGAACAAAAGTCAAATCAGAGTTTATGAGAAGGAATCGGTAGCACCTTTACCGGAATAGAGAATTGAACTAGTTACTCTAGCAGCATTAGAGAATTCTATAGTAACTGAAGAATACAGAAGAGAAATAAAAAGTCAGAAAACTCCTAGGTATGCGAGATTGAATCATTCAGAAGATCAAATCATTGGGGATAAAAGTAATGGAGTGCTGATAAGAAGAAGACTGGCAACTAATGAGGTATGTTTAATTTCACAAATTGTACCAGTATCAGTAATTGAGGCATGTAAAGATGAACATTGGTTGAAAGCTATGGAAGAAGAATTAGATCAGATTAAGAAAAATATGACATGAACCTTGGTTCCCTAGCTTAAAAATAAATTTTTTATTGGAACTAAAATAGTTTCTTAGGAATAAATTGAATGAGGATGGTCAAGTTATAAGGAATAAAGCTAGATTGGTTTGTAAAGGATATTCTCAAAAGGAAGGAATTGATTATGGAGAAACTTTTCCACCTGTAGCTAGGATTGAAGCTGTAAGATTAATTCTTGCCTGTGCTACTTATAAAAACTACAAGGTTTATCAGATGGATGTTAAATGTGCCTTTTTAAATGGGGATCTTGATGAGGAATTTTATATTGAGCAACTTGATGGTTTTCCACTATCAGATGATATAGATATGGTTTGCAGGTTAAGGAAAGCTTTATATGGATTGAAACAAGCACCTAGAGCTTGGTATGAAAGGTTGGATAAATATCTTTTGAAGCTTGGTTTTACTAAGGGCAGTGCTGGTAGTGCTGAAGGTAATTTACATTATAAGATCACTGATGATGATATACTGATTATTGAAGTATTTGTTGATGACATTATATTTGGAGCTAAAGACATGCTATGCGTAGAATTTAGTAAGAATATGGAGAAAGAATTTGAGATGTCTATGATTGGTGAGATGAAATTTTTCTTAGGTTTGAAGATTACTCAGACTGACAAAGGTATTTTCATCTGTCAAACTAAATATGCAAAGGAATTATTGAAGAAATTTGGTATGGGAGATTCTAAACCGGTAAGTACTCCTATGGTTACAAGTGAGAAATTGACAAGAAAAGATGTTTCTACATCAATAAATCCTACAAGATACAAATCTATGATTGGAGGTCTGTTTTATTTGACTCAGACTAGGCCTAACATTATGAATGTTGTTTTTATTGTTTCAAGATTTCAGAGTGTTCCTAGAGAAAATCATGAGATGGCAGTGAAAAGAATTTTTAGATACTTACAAGGTACATCAGAATATTATTATTGAATATTTATATTGGGGATGAGGTTCCTCATTTGTGATCTCTCATTAGTTTATAGCTTTGAATAAAAAAGATATAGTTTTAGAGTGAAGGTTGTTGATATATTGTGATGTTTGTAAAGATAAACATGCATACTTTCTCATGATGAATATGAAGATAATCTAAAAAATAAATATTAGTGATTCATGTGTGAAAATGTATATAAACTTTATAGATATTAGTGATTTTTTGTACAATATTAAGTTGGGTTATACTTTAATTGCTATCTTGTTGCTTATAACTTATCATAATTGATTATATATTAAATATATATAAATATATCTCATTAATTAAATTAACATATTTCAAACTCATAAAAGTGTCACACATAAATAAGAAGAAAACATATGGACAATGAATTTGATCCTATTGCACGACTACAAGTGCCTTTGAGGAGAGAGGTATGGAGGTGATTGAGCCATATTAGAGATACCTATAACAAAAACATAATTTAAGCTCAAGACACTTAGCAATGTTACTTTGTCTTTTTCCATGATGCCCTCTATTTTGTCTTTTTCTCTTTAGGGTTTTCTCTTATTTGAATTTATCTCATCATAGACTACTCATTACAAGAAGATGTAGGCATCCAAATCTCGAACAGGGAATTATTCACTCAAGTCCACATGCTTGGAATTTATTTACTCAAAACTTCATAAATTTGATACCCAAACCATTATAGTCCAAAATGCAAAATCTAAGTGACTTTGCCAAAATATTAGACTAGATAAATCTTTCACCACTAGAGCTAATCTTCTTGAAGAGGGATTTTGTCCTCAAGAATTCTATGATGAACCAAGTCCAATCTTCAAAACCATGTAGGGTTTTCAGGGAAAAAAATGATAATCTTCAACACATTGAAAATGAGCTAAAAAATGTCTATTTAATTCCTCAAAGACCAATGCCCTAATTAGGGTTTTGTAATATTTAATATTAATCTAATTTTTAACATTTCCTTGTCTCTCAAAGTTGGCTCCCACCTCTAGGAAGTCACTCTATTTGATAATTTAAAATAATACCTTATAACTCCATAGAGGCCAATATAAAGTGACTTTATTAAATTAAATAATATTAAGTTAAATATTTAATTTAAATTTAATACTATTAATGCTATTTCAAATAATACAAGTTCTAAACACCATAAGTTGTCAAGATATCGTTAATTAATGTAATCACTAACTATCTCGAAATAGTAACACTACCAAATCACCAAGTTAGTGCCAAGATTGACACTTAGTAAAAATAGGAAAATCATCTAAAACCCCTCTAGATAGTGTCATACAACTCTACTAAACCATCTATTCTCATTGGTAACATTAGATTAACCCTTTGAACAAGATGAATCAAACGTAGAATGTCACTGACAACTGGACTGCTAGAAAACTTGAAAAATAGGGACATTATAGTCTTCCCTTCCCAAATATTGCTTGTCTATAAGCAATTCCAATACAACCCGACAATCACTAGATTGACCTACATCCCAAGATCCCAATTTCAAGCTAGGAGATTTGAAACACCAACGTTTCAAAGCTCTGTCCTACAAGGTACAAACACAAGAAACCTCCTTAAAACCTCCTATAAGAAGAGAAATAAAATATTGCATAAGTTCATTTAACTCCTCGAAGAATTTCTCTTTAAAAGAACCAAAATGAGGCACCATAGGAGTAAACTCCAGAAAGTCAACATTGACTCTCTCATTCCCAAAAGTTGTTGGACTACAAAACCAATGCAATCCAACAGTTCCAAGTCAATCTCAAAATGGAACCACCATGTTGTCGCTATGTCACTTTGATTGCAACCATGAAATTATTATTTCCAAACTACACTCTCTTGTCTTGGAAGACCAAAAAGTAATCATCATCAAATCTAGAGTTGAGATACGTAAAAGGGTTGAAATCTATACCATGAAGTATATCCTTTCAAGGTATCTCAATGAAGTCCATATTTACAATCCCAATGCCAGACAATTGTGAGCAGTAAGGAAGAAATTTTGTAGACCCATAAAAAATAAATCACAACACCTGCACTCATGAAGTCCCAAAAAGAAGCTAACTAGGAAGTCCCTCTATAGTCTCCAACCGAAAATGTAACATTGACTCTTGGAGAAGTGTGAAAGGGAAAAAAACAAGTAACACACCCTACACAATATAATCAACATACCATCATCTAGAGAGATGCTTACCAATGCTATAAAATAAATACAGTAATGATAACTTACATAAGTGGAAGTGAAAAATAATTGAACTATACCTGAACTATCTACCATAGCTAATTGTACTAAAGCCTACCAAAGCTTAAAAACTATTTGCTCATAAATTTATGTGTTGCCATAACCAATGTGGAAAGGCATGGACAATGGTAAACAATCTAAAATCTCACTGAAAGCATAGGAGATATGAGTATGTAAATAGCAAAAGACTCATCACCTATGTTTAGATCATTTCTACCAATCAAAATCACCCTTAAAGTACTTGACTGCTACTCTAAAATGACAAACCAACTCAACTATGGGCCAAGAATTGAAATAATGTGGAGTTTGATTGGAAAGTGGGAAATAGTAATATCTTTGAAATTATACTCATTATTCTAATCCTGACTCAACACCTCACTCCTAGTAACAGCACCTAGGTCCCAAACCCTTTGATCAAATCCAACCACACTACTAGAATCTGAAAGAGCATTCGAAGAGGGGATTATCATAAGTCAAATTACAATCCACCTCAAACAAATGATTTTCAACAAACTGAAGATTATACTCAACTCCAAACTTAAACCAATTCTCCTATTGGTCCAAACTCCTATTTTCTTATTTACACCAACAATGTGTAGTTTCAAACTTCTCCTAAATGTAATCAAGCTCCTCCTTTACTTCTTTGATCTCCTTAGCCCTTTGTGTTTTCTCTTGCTCTCTGAATTGCTTGGCCTCATAGATCTATCCATTTGCTTCAAGAAGTGCCTCTTGGACACTTTCCAAAGAAAGCTTCATGGAATCTAACTCAATAATTATGAGCTCACTCATCCCTCTCTTTAATTGCCTAGTCATAGTGAAAGTCTCATTTGCATTTTTGTTGGCCACAACTCTATCATGCATCAATGTAAGAAGTTGATTTTATTTAATCTATAGTATTCTTAATCATTTGTAAATCAGCAATGGAGATATTAATCTCAATTTGAGGTCTTGGTGCATTTTGAATTATTTATTCTACATGCCTATGTGTGCTATCCAATCTAGACAAAACTTGCACTTCATCATCAATAGTTACCAAAAATTATTTTCTCCAATCATGATCATACAAGGATAGTGAACTAATTTGCTATGACAAATACCAAAATCAGACCCATGGTCATATCCATCAGCAGTAACTCCAAGGATGTACCAAGTCTCATTTACCTCATCTACGAAGCTTGTACCATAATCATCTTTTTACCCTTGATTAGAGTCTACTTTATGTAATAAATTTTTTCATTTAGATACAAGACTATGCCTCTCAAATTCAGTTTCCTCAATGCCATTCAATTAGCATACATTATGCTGTAAGGTAAGGAAATCATCATGATCAAAAGGAAATTTATCCCACACAGATTCTTCATCATAATTAGATGGCACAGACCCAAATCCCAAGGATTAAAAGGTTGATTTATTTGATCAGATAAAGAATTCTCATTGTACTCCTCATGAATGGTTGCCTCTCTAAATAAGTCACTCTCCAACTCATACCTATCAAAAGTAACTCCAAGGTTATCCCAAGTCTCATATACCTCACCTATGAAGCTTGAACCATCATCATATTTTTACCCTTAGATTAGAATTAACTTCATGCATTAAATTTTCTAATGTGCATACAAGACTATGCCTCTCAGATTTGGTTTCCTCAATGCCATTCACCTAGTATACATTATGTTCTAAGGTAATGACATCATCATGATCAAAAGGAAATTCATCCACATAGGTTCTTTATCATAATTAGGTCGCAATACACATTAACCCAAAGATTGAAAGTTTGCTTTACCATAAGAGAGTGATACTAGGTAGTTGTGAGAGTTGAGAATGTAGAGCCTACACATGATTGATTACAAAGTTGGCTATACTAGGCTACTTTGATCATTTTTAGCCGAGACTTTTTTTGGGGGGTAAAAAATGCAACACCAAAACTGTCTAATGCTGGTATATAGCCATTTTTCTATTGGTATATAGTTTTTTTTAATAGTATATAGTCCTTTTCATGCCAGTGTACAATTTTAAGATTGTCCAGATCTGTTAATTAACACATCAAATTTGATTGTCATAAGATTGTCAGAATTATTTTTTATTTCATTTAATCAAATCGAATTGTGAAAAGGCTGCATAGACTAGAAAAATCTTGGAAATCGTTATTGACACCAACGTGCTTACTTGACTTCAGTCTTTCTTTTCTTCTTCTCGTTTTGTTTCCAATTTTTCACAAGACAATATTTATAATTGTTATCAAACACCTTGCAAACAGTACCCAATCACACTTATGTCATTTAAACTATGAGAAAAATAACAAGTGCAAAAAATTGCAAAGAAGAACAATAGCGCATAACTCACAAATTTATGTGGAAAAACCTAGTAAAAATATACCAATAAAAAACCATGGGCAAATTATCTTTTGTATTGATTCTCAGGATTTACAGAGTTACAACAATCTTCAAAAACTGTACTTCAAACATGACTTTGAGCAACCTAAAACAACTAAGTTGTAGACTCCTACTTGAAGAAAACTTACTAAATATAGTAAGTATGACTCACACAACTACATATAAAACACATGTCGAAATTACTATTTATAGAAAGTTTCCTAACAAAACTTTCTATTTATAGTAAGTCTAAAAAAAACTATGCCTCCGATAGGATGCTTGACGACATCTCGCCTAACGCCACACTAGTGGGTAATCCATGATGATACAACCAATGCTAGCTAAGAAGGCCATGATGACTCAACCATTGCTACATGGAAATCCAATTTACGTCATTTTAGTCAATTCTTTTATATACCTAAGAATCAATTTTTTAACTTGATAAATCCTATTTATCCATTTGATGACCAGCTTAAATCTTTGAAAACCTAAATTTGAATCATATTTCATGTCTTTGGAATTCTTTTCATCCTAATGATGAATCACAGAGTGTGATTCAAAACATTGATGGAAAAAAATACACAATTGAATCCAGAAAAATACATTAGAATACAAATGGATTGTGGAAATCTCATAGCTTTAACCTAAATTTGATTCATCCTTTTTTGTCTGTGTACACTACATTGTTCCTTCTTTTTCTCACCATCGTCTACTTTTCTTAAAATCTTCTGCAAATCATCAAATGCACAACATCTCAAAAATTCACTAAATCAAAGTTACTATCAAACCCCAATCCGTGAAAGATGCTATCATAATGAGCACTAACCAATACAAAAGATCTTTTTTCGAGCTAGAATAGCTGTGGCCCTTGAAAGATGCTGTCAATATTGATGGAAGAGACATTTTAACAACTTCCAAACAATTTCCAACCCCAATTACATCATTTGAACTGATGGCACCAATAAATGGGAATGGAGATATTTTATGTTTCTAGTGCCAAATCTTGGGTCATTATACTAATTTCCGTATCAATCTTTCTTTGATCACAAAAGTCTTACTTCCACAAGGAGAATAGGTCTCATTTTAGGTATCATGGTCTTCTAAAAGAGGATTATAAGAAAGATTCTCTACCTATAATAAAATAGAGAAATGTAGGAATAGCATGATGGACTGATGACATGGGTAAAGTAATAGTATTTAAATGATGTTATCAAATTTTAATAAAATTTTTAATAAATTATTTTGTCTAAAGTATAGAAAGTGAGAGTAGAAGAAGAAAGTCAAGACCACAAAAATTTCTTTATAGAAAGTATAAAAAATGAGATTAGAAGAAAGTAAACTTAGTAAAGACTACAAAATTTAAAATTAGAGCCTTTAGTAATCAATGTAAATTTAATGTCCATAGAGTTGGTACTAATCATGATGAAAAGAGGAGGATTATACTATTGCATCTCATAAAAAAGGAAGTTTAAATAAGAGAGAAAAGAAATCTCAATTATTTTAATATAAATATTTTCAATTAAATAAGTTATTTCAACAGGTCTTACAAAGAAAAAAAATTGACTCTTTGTAAAAACAATTAACATATAGTAAGAAAAACAAAGTTTGGATTAGAGAGACATGATCACAAGCATAATAGTCTAAGAGGGAAAATATGTTAACCGAAGACTAGTTCTATCTAGATGGTATGGATGATGATAGGGTATGTGCAAGATCATGGTGGGCCAAAATGGGCCCTTAAGTGGCAATGAAATTCAGAAAATTAGAGTTATGCAACTTGATATGAAAATTTGAATAAATTATTAACATTATTTTACAATTTGTAAGAAGAGAATCTATAGAAAATTGAATCTAGTTTCTAAGCTACTATTTGTTTTTTGAAAACAAAAAATCTATTTGATGAAAATTTGAAATTTCAATGTTGTGTACTAAAATTTCAAGGAAAAAAGATAAGAAGTAGGTGTATGTCTGACTACCCTAATCACAATCAAATCATAATATTTTTTTAACAATATTTATAATATAAGTAGTAGACTCATGTCCAAACGTGACACATATATTTTTATAATTATTTATAAAGTAAATAATTAATTATAAATTTTTTACAACTTTTCAAAAATTCAAAAACTCCTATGTCTGATCACCTTAACTTGGTCTAAGCTTAATGAAATTCATTTTTTAAAATTTCCTTTGCCTATAGTAGACGAAGCATAGAATGTGACGCTATTTTGAATTCAAAAAATGTGATACCATTTGAAAGTTATGGGCGTTTTCCAATCAGCCTATCGATCAGGACTTTAGTCATAATTCAATTAGAAAATAAATAATAATTATTTATTAAAGTCAAAATAAGACAAACCTTATATTGTTGGAAAGTTGAGAATGCCCTTAAAAAACCTTTTTTGTTTTATCAATTTTGGCTAAAAAATAGTCGCCAGCCACTAGTACGAAGTTTGGAAAATCAAAGAATACTCAAAAACATGTTTTTCTGTTGAATTTCTAGGCTTGTCATTTCCAAGCTAAATCCCAAAGCATTCCCGAACCAAATTTCAAAATTTGATATTTATGTGAGAAAAATCTTATGATATTTTTTATTTTTTCACTATTCAACATTTTTATATATTCAATATTTAATATAAAGTTTCATCATTATCACTATTAAAATTAACTAATTTTAATAATTACATTATAATATTATTAAAACTTATCTTATGTATAAGATATCTAAATGTTTAAATAGTGAACTTAATAAACCATAAATAATAGAGACCTCTCATGTTCTAAATTCATCCAAAATCTTTAAAAAATCATAAAAATCTAAAAAAACCTATTATTAATTAAACTTTTATTTTAAATTTAAGTTATAGAAAGTAGATAACTTATTGTCAAATTATGAAGCCACATTGCAAAAAGTGAGATTTACAATATAAAGTAAAAATGATATAATTTTAGTGAGTAATAATATTAATGATTTAAGTATTTATTATTGGCTACATAACATTATATTATTTATTTAATCTATCCAAAGAGGACTATTAAAGTAAAACTAATAAAAAGAAAATTTAAGGCTCAGCTTATGAGCCTCCAAACAGACAAAAAACACAAAAATAAGACAAACCTATTTTTCGATTAATAATATTTTTCTCCTTCAATGTTATTTTAGGTTTTTTTTGGGAAGAATGTGTCAGAATTCGTGACGCAAGGTAAATGGGCTACAAATTACCGTCATTTTAAGTACTCCTTGCAAACTTTGCCTCCATATGGCTTATGGCCACGTGGCTATAATGATTAAGGTACCTGGTCCGCCTTGCAAGAAAGGCTTACAATTTATGATGTCACTGTACAGTTGTACAGTTGTGTTATTTAATTAAGTGTATAAAATTTGCAGTCAACATTAGTATTTATTAACGCATAAAGTTTGTAATTTAAAAAAAATAAAAAAATTCTACTTACTGTCACCAATCAGAATACAATAAAATGTGATTCTAAAATCATTTTAAATAAAAATAAGAGATAGATTATAGATTTTTTGTCTAATTTTAAAAAATTATTTATAATGATTGATTGAATTAATTAAAAGTTAGAATTAAATGAATGCAGTAATATCCTACCTTAACCAGAAATAACGATTCTTATATAGATTGGAAGTGAACACCAAACTTGATGTTGAAAATGTGTTAAAGCATTGGTCTAGAATTTCATTCACTGAAATTTTGCACCAATATAATACGCCTGTAAATTTAAATTTAAACATAAACATAAAACACGAGAATAATACCATTTTGACATGTAAGTCTACTACACATCCGATCTCCTTCAAGATAAGCATTAAAATATAGACTAATTGCTACATAATTCACCTAAAAGTACGAATTATCCTCGACCACAAAATGAAACTTCAGTCTAATGGCTCTGGTTTTGAGTGCTAGGTAAATGGTAATGCTGGAAACATTAACTAGAGTTTTCTAGTCATTGTTGGAAATTTTTCATAAAATTTGAAAGAGTGTCCCCCATTACTAGCAGTCGTTCGATCAATGTCGGAGTGTGGAATCACTTCCAATATAACAACATGGTACTATCAAAATTTGTTACCTCAACCATTACCTCATGTGTCTTTGCTTCATACTCGTGTATATCTGTCTTCTCACTTAACAACAAGCTTTCAATATATGAGAGAGAGAGGGAGGAGAGAGGGATCTAGTGATAGGTATGTTAGCATTTTTCACAAAGCGAGATTGTTGGCATTTCTATAAGGATATTGAGAAGGTTGTTGGAGATCATTGATATAACTGGAGAAGGATGATTTATATCTTAATAATATTATTTTGTCATTGATGTCAAGCAATTGATTTTTTGACTCAATATGATGTTGCCATATCTTGAGAAGTATGTTTTGATGAAAACTAAGAGGTCAGTAAGTGACACAGAAAGAATGTGATAATGGAGGGGAATAATAAGTTATTCAAGGGGCAACTATTATCGAGTTAGACAATGATGAGATCATGTTGTTTTGATTGTTTTAATATCCTACATATGTTGTTGAATATAAGTTTAATACTGTACTATGTCACCAAGCTAAGAACCCAGTCGGTAAACCCTAAGATTATCAATATCGGTTAAAGAAGGCAGAATGTCTACCGAGTAAAGTTCAGTATTTACCAAGTGCCAACCGAGCAGTAACAGAATGCATTGGATGAATAAAAGCATTATTAAATGAAGGATGCCAATGAGCTGGAGATTTGTAAATGATTGGTATGCCATGCATGAAGTTTGCTAAGGATCTACGGCAATGAAAATACAGGAGATAGATCTACAACACAAATTGAACCACAATAACCTAGCACAAGTTACAAGAAAGGAATGCAAGTTCCAAGGCAAGGTAAAACATTTTTAAGATTGAAGGATACATTGAACCTGGTCAAGTTTGAAGATCTGATGGCTGAGATTGATCATGGGAAATGTGATCAAGGAGATTAAGTAGTTAGGAACTGTTTATAAATAAGGAATTGTTAATGAACAATGTATGTGGGCAAATGTAAGCACAATGATGCTACATAGATATTTACTGACCACAGAAGCTTGAAGATCTGATTGAAGAATAGATTAAGAAGCCCAGCAAGCCTAACAAGGGACAAGATAAGTCGTATGACAAGATTGTTATGAGCAAATAGAATCTACTTTAGCATTTTAGATGTGAAGTTGCAGATATATTTGATTACTATTGTTTATTTTGTAAGTGACAGGAAATCTCTTAACCGAGTGGACTTAACAGTCTTATTTGTAAACCCTCTAGCAACATAACATTCTAAATGAGTGTTTGAAATCCTTTGACACAGTCACTTCTAACAAAGTGCAAGACTCTAACAAGTCTAAGGGAAATCCCTTAACTGGGTCACATCTAGCAATGTGTTTGTAATCTGTAACTGGATTAGCTTTTAACCGAGCATACTCTAGAAGGGTATATTTCTTAGTGGGTCCGAAATCCCACAGTGGTTTTTCCCTATTTGGGTTTCCACGTTAAATCTGGTGTTGAATGTGTTATGATGTCTTAAGCATTTCTATTTATGAATTTGAATTATTTATAGTCATAGTTACATATTAGTAGAGGCTACCAAGGTTGAATCTGATAAATATATTGTATTGTGAGTTTTTATGATTCACCCCCCCCGCCTCTCATCTTAACTAACAATTGGTATCAGAGCTTGGAACTCTGGAAGAAAAATTTAAAGGTACTTGAGGAAAAGATCCAAAGATGTATAAGAGGGATGCACCGAAGCTAAACAAGTCAAGTTTCTCCACATGGCAGAAAATGATGAAGCTGCATTTATCAGGAATTGGAGAATATGCAACATACTATCTGCAGAATGATTACACTGCACCTAGCACCTACCTGATGACAATGGAAGAGATAAAGGCAAAGCAAGAACATATTCAAGCAATGATTGAAATAACATTAGCATTAACCGACTCAGAGTTTAATGACCTAGAAGGCTGCAATGATGCCAAAGCAATGTGGAACAAGCTCATATTTGTGTATGGTGGTGATGAACATGTTCAGAGAGAAAAAGTAAATAGTCTAAGAGGTCAACTTGAATCCATGAGAATGAATGAAGGTGAGAACATAACCCAATACTGTACAAGGTTAAAGGAGACTGTCAATCAAATCAAAGGAGCACGAGGAACTATTGAAGAAAAGGATGTAACAAGTAAGTTTCTTAGAACACTTCTACCTACTTATGCCATTCAAGTCTCTGCAATCAATGAACTAAGGTCTGTACCAAATATGCTAGTTTCTTTGGATGCTACATGCATTTGAGTTAAGTAATTTTGATAACAGTCGGTCTTCGGTAAATAAAGTTGAATCTGCATTCAGTTCTTTTCATGTTGGTGAATCTAATGATTACAATGATAGAATTTATAAGTATACTGAAGGAAATCACAGTGGAGCAAGTGAAAGATTTCACAAAAACATGGAAGAGGTACACAAACTATATGAGGAAATCAGAAAGAAAGAAGAGTTTGAAGCATTATTAGCCAGAAGGTTACTGAGAGGCAAAGGTAAGTACAAAGGAAAGCTACCTTTAAAATGTTTTAACTGTGATAGAATAGGACATATGGCCTCTAACTGTCCTGACAAGGAATCTAGTGAAAAGAGAGACTACCAAGATGACAAATAGAAAGACAACCAATACAGAGGACATCGAGACTTTAGAAGGAGAGACAAAAAGACATGCCTAGTAGCTGATGAGGAATCCAATGATGATAAATCTGATGAGACTGAGACAGAGGAAGTTGTTTATGTGGCTATCAAAGATGGATCAGATGAAGAAAGGTATGAAGAAAAAGCCCTAATATCTCATATAAATAAAAATGATTCTTGGATCATAGATAGTGGATGCTCACATCACATGACAAGTGATAAACACAAGTTTGTTAAATTAGAAGATTATGAAGGAGGTTATGTAAGATTCAGTATTGATGCACCATGTCCAGTAAGAGGTAAAGGATCCATAACACTTCTTGACAATGCTAAATGTGATGATGTATACTAGGTTGAAGGTTTGAAATACAATTTGTTGAGTGTAGCACAACTAAACAATACAGGATACCAAATAGAATTTCAGAAGGGATGTGTCAAAGCTCATGACAAACATGGAAAGCTGGCTGCTATCGGGACACAAAGAAAAGGTAATACATTTTATCTTGACTCAACTCAGAACAATTGTCTTTATGCTAAAATAGATGATACTTGGTTATGGCATAAAAGTTTTTGTCATGTAAACTTTGATAATCTAATCAAAATAAGCAAGAAGCACTGAGTAAGAGGTCTACTGAGATTGGAAAAACCTGTGAATGTAATATGTCGAGGATGCCACATGGGTAAGATGACAAGGTCAAGCTTTACAAGTAAGTCCTACACTTCTAAAGGAATTTTAGATCTTATACACACTGATCTTTGTGGTCCTATGAAAGTTCAAAGTTATTATGGAGATAGATACTTCATATTATTTGTGGATGATTACTCAAGAATGGTGCCAGTTATGTTTTTAAAAGAGAAATCAAAAGCCTTTCAAATGTTCAAATGGTATAAGGCTAGAGTTGAAAAAGAAATAGGAAGACAGTTGAAATGTCTAAGATCTGATAGAGGAGGAGAATTTATTTCTAATGAATTTAACCTATTTTGCAATGATCATGGTATAAAGAGACAAGTGTCTACACCAAGAACACCTTAGCAAAATGGGATAGCTAAAAGAAGAAACAGATCAATTGTAGATTGTGCCAGAACCCTGATGATAGAAAAGAGGGTACCTCAAACATTTTGGAGAGAAGCAATTAGCACAACAGTTTACACCCTGAATTGAGTACAACTGAAGAAAGGAACCTTGAAGACATTGTATGAAATCTGGTATGACAAGAAACCTAATGTAAGCTATTTTAAAATATTTGGGAGTAGATGTTATGTTCACAAAGATGACAGAAATGAAAAGTTTGATCAGAAAAGTGAAGAAGGAACATTTCTTGGTTATTCTTCTAGAAGTAAAGCATTTAAATGTTTGATCAAATCATCTAATAAAATAGTGGAAAGTGCAAATGTGAAAATTGATGAATTTGCAGAAAGAAATGATGAAGGAGATTCCAAAGAACCAGAAGATTATGAAGAATTTGTTTATATTCAACTGAGAAATCCTATCGAGAAAGTTGATGAAGAAAATGAACAGAATACTCAGTTACCGAGGGATGAAGAAGATCATACAGAGCCTACCGAGCCTGTATTAGCCAAGTATGTCAGAAGAAATCATGCATCAAGTCAGATTATAGGAGATAAAGATGATACAGTAATGACAAGGAACAAACTGAGACAAAACACATGTCTGATATCTAAATTTGAACCAAGGATAGTACAAGAGGCATTTAGTAATGAAGATTGGATAAATGCTACGATAGAAGAGATTGAACAAATCAAGAAGAATAAAACATGGACACTGGTCCCAAGACCTAAAGAGAAAAATGTAATCGGTACAAAGTGGATTTTTAGAAACAAGCTGAATGAAAAAGGAAAGGTCATTCGGAATAAAGCAAGACTAGTTTGCAAAGGTTATGCTCAAGAAGAAGGAATTGATTATGGTGAGACTTTTGCACCTGTGCCAAGACTTGAAGGAGTAAGAACATTGTTAGCATATGCTGCTTACAAAAATTTCAAGGTATATCAAATGGATGTTAAATCTACATTCTTAAATGGTATATTAGAAGAAGAAGTTTACATTGAACAGCCTGAAGGATTTACTGAAGACAAGAACAAAGATCAGGTATGTAAGCTAAACAAAGCATTATATGGTCTAAAGCAAGCACCTAGAGCATGGTATGAAAGATTGCACTCTTATTTGATCAAGATTGGATTTATAAGAACAAGTGAAAACAACAACATGTATATGAAAAATGATGAGAACAATGGTATACTACTTTCAGCCATATTTGTTGATGATATTATTTTTTGTGGAAATGACTCCTTATGTAAGAACTTTGGAAAAGAAATGTGCAAAGAATTTGAGATGTCATTAATTGGTGAAATAAAGTACTTTATAGGTCTACAGATACTGCAAAAGAAAAATGAGATTTTCATTACTCAATCCAAATATATAAAGGAAATCTTGAAGAAACTTGGAATGGAGGATTCTAAACCTGTAAGTACTCCTATGACTATCAAGTATAAACTATCAAAGAATGATGAATCTACATCTATTGATGAGACACTTTACCGATCTATGATTGGAAAGTTGCAATATGTAGTTCACAGCAGGCCGGATATAGCACATGCAATAGGTATAGTTGCAAGATTTTCTACAGATCCCAAAGAAACCCATATGACAGCAATCAAGAGAATTTTCAGAAACCTGAGAGGCACTGAAGATTATGGCTTAGTATATCAAAAAGGGAATGTTTTTGATCTAAAAGTCTATACTGATGTTGACTAGGCAGGAAACATTGATGACAGGAAAAGCACAAGCAGTGGAGCTTTCTTTTTGTGTGATAGACTAGTAAGTTGGCTTAGCAAGAAACAAGGATGCATTTCACAGTCAACAGCTGAAGTTCAATATGTCGCAGCAGCATTAAATTGTACCAATATAGCATGGATCGAACAACTGTTGGAAGGTATGAATGAGAAAGTTACCAAGCTAGTAACTATATTCTGTGATAATACTAGTGCCATTAACATTTCAAAGAATCCAGTAATGCACTCTAAAACAAAGCATATCTCTATAAAATATCATTATCTCAGAGAAGAAGTTCAATAGAAGAAAGTTGTGCTAGAATATGTTAGCACAAAGGAACAAATAGCAGATATTTTCATAAAGCCACTACCAAGGGACACTTTTGAGTATCTCAGAAGTCAGTAAGGGGCCCTACCCCTATCTAGTACTCACTGACAGAGTTCGGTGAAAGCATCAATTCTTTGACTCAACAAGATAACTATTTAATGATTTGATGCTGCCTTACACTTTAGGAGGTCACCTAAAGTTGTACAAGAAAAGTGATTGAAGACAAAGCTACTCTGACCGAGAATGAAACTGCAAGGGAATTACTTCACAAAGGAAGAAATCATGAATTAGTTTTCTTTTTGGCATTGTTGTCAAGGGGGAGAAGACTAAATGAAGAAGATGGGAGAAGACTAATGACTGGGGGAGAATTCCAAAAAAATTTCAGGAAATGTTTTTTACAGCAATCTGAATCCGAATCAATTGAAACAAATCATGCTGGCATTGCCATCAAAGTTGGTTTTGCCATCAATGCCAAAGGGGGAGTATGTTAGCATTTTTCACAAAGGGAGATTGTTGGCATTTCTATAAGGATATTGAGAAGGTTGTTGGAGATCATTGATATAACTAAAGAAGGATGATTTCTATCTTAATAATATTATTTTCTCATTGATGTCAAGCAATTGATTTTCTGACTCAGTATGATGTTGCCATATCTTGAGAAGTATGTTTTGATGAAAACTAAGAGGTCGGTAAGTGACACAAAAAGAATGTGATAATGAATGGGAATAATAAGTTATTCAATGGGAAACTATTGCTGAGTTAGACAATGATGAGATCATGTTGTTATGATTGTTTTGATATCCTACATATGTTGTTGAATATAACTTTAATACTATACGATGTCACTGAGCTAAGAACCTAGTCGGTAAACCCTAAGGTTATCGATATCAGTTAAAGAAGGCAAAATGTCTACAGAATAAAGTTCAGTATTTATCGAGCGCCAATTCAGCAGTAATAGAATGCATTGGTTGAATAAAAGCATTATTAAATGAAGGATGCCAATGAGCTGGAGATTTGTAAATGATTGGTATGCCATGCATGAAGTTTGTTAAGGATCTATGGCAATGAAAATACAGGAGATAGATCTACAGCACAGATTGAACTGCAATAACCTAGCACAAGTTCCAAGAAAGGAATGCAAGTTCCAAGGCAAGGTAAAACATTTCTCAGATCAAAGGATACATTGAACCAGGTCAAGTTTGAAGATATGATGGCTGAGATTGATCATGGGAAATGTGATCAAGGAGATTAAGCGGTTAGGAACTGTTTATAAATAAGGAATTGTTAATGAACAATGTATGCGGGAAAATGTAAGCACAATGATGCTACATAGATATTTACCGATCACAGAAGCTTGAAGATCTGATTGAAGAACATATTAAGAAGCACAACAAGCCCAACAAGGGACAAGATAAGTCGTATGACAAGATTGTTATGAGCAAATAGAATCTACTTTAGCATTTCAAATATGAAGTTGCAGATATATTTTATTACTATTGTTTATTTTGTAAGTGACAGGAAATCTCTTAACCAAGTGGACTTAACAGTCTTATTTGTAAACCCTCTAGCAACGTAACATTCTAAATGAGTGTTTGAAATCCTTTGACAAGATCACTTCTAACAAAGTGCAAGACTCTAACAAGTCTAAGGGAAATCCCTTAACCGAGTCACATCTAGCAATGTGTTTGTAATCTGTAACTGGATTAGCTTTTAACCGAGCATACTCTAGAAGGGTATATTTCTTAGTGGGTTTGAAATCCCACAGTGGTTTTTCCCTATTTGGGTTTCCATGTTAAATCTGGTGTTGAATGTGTTATAATGTCTTAAGCATTTTTGTTTATGAGTTTGAATGATTTATAGTCATAGTTACATATCAATAGAGGCTACTGAGGTTGAATCTGATAAATATATTGTATTGTGAGTTTTTATGACTCACCCCCCCCCTCTCATCTTAACTAACAAGGTAGTAAGGGAGGAGAGAGGGATCTAGTGAAGGTAATGAGGGAGGAAAGAGGGATCTAGTAATAGGTAGTGAGGTGTTGGGATGCTTTTTTGAAAAAAATTTTGTCATAAGGTTTAGGGTTCATCTTCTGTGTTTTAAAAGGCTTAAGCCTAAAACCCTAAACCCTAAGTCCTACCCATGTTGTGTTCTCTTTTTGATCTATTTCAATGGTGACCCCTAGCAATCAGTTTCCAGTGTTTTAAATCATCTTTTGAGGCCCATTATGTTGTCCTGATGACTAGCCCCTTGTGTTAGCCATCTGGTTCGCCCTTTTTCATTTATTGTTTAACTATCCTTTATCTTCGATTAGATCTGTTGGCTTGATGATTATTGTAATGTATTCATCACTTATTGTCATTGATGAAACACTCTCACACACATTTATGATTACATTGACTACCGATATAACTTCAATTGGTTTTTACTACCAACCGGTATGTTCAAGGTCTATCTCTAACCGATACTTTGTGTCAATCGATATGTGCCTAAGAGATAACCTGAGGTAACACTATGTCGGCATCAAAGTGAAGATGAAGTTGAAGGTGAAGATCAAGTGGAAAATTCTTGGACAACAATTCACTAGTTTTATTCCAACCGATATTGATTTCTCTAACTAGTATCTGATTTTGTAATACGTTATCGGCACCATTTTTTTGGCAGTCATTTTTGTGATGAGTTATGTTTAAATGTCTAGATACACTACACCTAGGAAATTGTGTTCCTATGGCCCACATAAGGTCTGAATGCCTATTTAAAGACATTTTAGTGAAGCATTCAATGAGAGATGAAAAAGAGAGAACAAATATAGTAGAGGTGATTTATGCAAATACTATTGCTGAAGAGCGATAAGTGTTTAGATGGAGAGCAATGTTGAATGTACTTAGAATGATCTGATCAAGCAAGTTTGTGCTACTCAGAACACATCAAATCTTTCTTGTTGTTTTCTAATCATTACAACAGAACTAAATCCCCTAACCGGGTAAGCTCTAACAAGCTTCATTGTACAAATCTTCTAACAAGGTGATCCATTAGTTTGGATTCTAAAATCCTCCAGTGTTACTCTTAATAGGGTAGTACTCTTAACATGGTATAAGATTCTAATCAAGCTTTGGATCTCTAGCAAGATTCACTTCTAGCAGAGCTCTTTGTAAGACCTTAACCGGTCAATTTTCTATTATTGCAGATAGTTAACTTGTGAGTTCCATCTCACCGTGGTTTTTACCTATTTGGGTTTTCCACATATAAACACTTGTGTTATGGTGGATGTTGTTATTTCATTTTGGATAGCATGTATTTTGTTTAATGCGTGGTTAAGTTCATCTACAGGTTAGTGTTTAAAGTAGTGTGTGTTTTGGTGTCACTGATTCACCCCCCCTCTTAGTGCTTATCAAGTCCATCAATTAGTATCAGAGCCTAACTTCTTTGAAGCCTAATCGCTTAGAAGGGAATCTTGAAACGACCATGGGTGATAGAAGCTAGTAGAAATGAAGTTGAATCCCTTAGGGGAAAACTGAAAGCTTCTCAAGTCAAGAGGAGAGAGCTATCTAAAAAACTGTTAGAAATATCTGACAATAGTTCTTCAAATGAAGCTAATATTGATGCTTTATCAGAAGAAGTTGAAAAGTTGCATGGTGAGAAACTGAATTTAAGAAGAGAGCTAGAAGGTCTCACTATCCGCATGAGTCAGGAACTGGAAGCCAGAAGAGCTGCTAAAGATCTTATCAAGGTAAGAGATCAGGAAATCATAAAGATCAAATGGGAAAAAGATACTATGATTGAGGACTTAATAGCTGAAATAGAAGAAAAGGAAAACCTAAAGCTAGATCTTGAGTTGGCATCATCTCTCCAAGAGAACCTGTCTAAGCATAATGAAGATCTTGTCAAAAAGATTACTGAATCCAATGAGAAATTAGAGAAGTTCGCTAAAAGTTCTACCATGTTGGAAGAACAAATTCAATCATAGAGAATTAAGGGTGATATCTCTAGACTTGGTTTTCATAAAACTGAAAAAAGTGAATCCTCTGGCACAAAGAGAAACAATCCAAAGAACAAAACTACTTCTAAAGTCAATAAGACTACCGGTAAGAAGGATTTCAAACCTGTCTGCTTTGTTTGCCATAAGCCTCATTATACTGCAAATGTTTGTAGGAACAAACCTAACGTGAATGCAAGTTACAATATTAATGCTAGGTATGTGTCTAGAAAGTTTGAAGGACATTGCTACACTTGTGGAATGTATGGGCATAAACATATTGAGTGTAGATATGGATCAAACAATCCTGTACCACACATGATTCTAGTCCATATGGTGACCAGACAAGGGATTTTGATAACCAGATAAATAGGAACTGGCAAAAATCCTATGGCAACTGGTTTAGTCCATTCAAAATGGAAAAGGGAACAAATATTGTTTGTACCTTTTGTAATAACCTTGGCCATGTGGCTATGAACTGCAAAAAAAGAACAAGAAAAGGCAACCGATAGAACACCTAAGAAGGTAAAGGTAGTGCCAAAGGTAACTACACCTATAGACATTGCTAGCTACAAACCTGATACAACATTTGAAAGAATATTGAAGTCATTGGGGAGAAACATGTTTGACAATGTCAAAGAACATTACAATTCTTTTACTGAAGATGAGTAGAAGCAAGTACTTCAATAGGTACTAACCTACTTGGGTCATTACAGTAGATTTCCACATGAACTGGAGAAAGATATTTCAGTCTCTTTGTATAATACTTTTTTAGATAAATGGGAAAAATCCATTCAATTAGAAAAGAAGATTTTTGATGAAGTATTTGTACAGTATTTTCCCAATCTATCATCAAATGGAATCAGTGCTTTAATTGAGGAATACAAAGCATATTTTGATTTTAAAGTAAGATGATTAAAGCTTCTAAATGGAAAAAGGTTATTTGTTGAGTCTGAGACACATCAGCTAGCTTGTATAATCAAAAAGAGGGAAGATGTCATCCACTCAAGTAGTAAGGATGATACCACAAAAGATGTTCCTCGACTGGAAATGGATGAAGAAGAAATTGTTCAAGCTCACGTTGTCTATCCAACCAAGAAGAAGGATGATTCCATTATTCTTGTTGATGAAGATATTTAGGACACATTAGACCTATCTGGAGACATTACTGCACCAGATATGGATCCTCCTATAATCCCAGAAGCACAGGTTAAATTAGGTGATCAACTGGGTAATCAACTAAAAGAGGTCAGTGAGCCGGCAATCGAACAACTGGAGAAACCCCAATCTTCACCGGTCGTTGAGGCCACTCAAAAGGAGTCCACTGAGGAAGTTATTACTCAGCAAATAGAAGATGCAACAGAGAAAAACACAGAAAGAGCCATCATTAAGAGTACACCCCGTAAACCGACAAAGCCAAAACTACTTGATGATGATGATGATGAAGACTCTTTAAGCATTTCAGGACCTTTGACATGAATACCTTGAGTGCATCTGAAATGATGAAGATTGCTAATGTCATGCAATTTCGTGCACACAAGAAGAGATTGAAAGAGCAAAGAATTGAGGCAAGGACAATCTAGAATGTAGTAGAAATTTTGTCTGGATTACTATCAGAAACCTCTATCGCACATCTTCCTACTCCTATTAGCAAACTTGGTTAGTTAGTTGCAAATGCATATGATCAAATCTAATCACTTGAAGATGCTGCTTAAATATCTGCTAAGAAGAGCCATAAGAAGGCATATGGAGATAAATTTGCTAAGCACATTAAAAATAGAAAAATGACTTTATCTCATAATGGCAGTCTGTTAAAGAAAGATATTGAATCTGGAGGAAAGTGTCTTGCCTCTACCTCCAATATTACTTTCTTTTATTCTGATATTTCTAAGAATAAAGTTGAGACTGAGTAGGAAATAGAAAGGTTATGCAAGGCATATGTCCCAATCTAGGAACCAGTCTATAGATGAACTGAATGACAAACTGAACAAGTATGATAATGAGAGAGCTAAGAGATTCTAATCTCTATGAGAGCTCAAGAGTCAGCTCACCTCATAGATTGACATTCTTCAGAGAGCCTACTCCAGTGCAGAAGCTATTCTTGCTACTCCTAAAACCTGCATGTTAGATTCAATGGAAGAATTCTATTCTCAAATGCTATCTACCTTTGAGTATACGGACAACATATTGGAATAATGGAAGAATGCTCTATCCCAGATGCAGCAGAATTTCAATAATATTTTCATGAGAATATCCAATGCATGAACTTGTTTAAAATTGTAATATATGATGAACACTTTGATACAGATTTTCTATATATATGTATATATTTTACTTTATCATTTTGGCATTGTTGTCAAAGGGGGAGTAATAATATGTATGTGTGTTTTTGAAAATTTTGTATTTATGCATGCATTAAGGGGGAGTATTGCATTAAAAGGGGAATATGAGTAAATATGTAAATATGTTGTGTATGCACACCTAGCGGTATTGTATTACTCAAAAATTTCTAAGTGTTGCCATCAATGCCAAAGGAGGATATTGTTAGCTTGATGATGATTGTAATTTATTCATCACTTATTGTCATTGATGAAACACTCTCACACACATGTATGATTACATTGACTACCGGTATAACTTCAATTGGTTTTTACTACCAACTGGTATGTTCAAGGTCTATCTCTAACCGATACTTTATGTTAATCAGTATTTGCCTAAGAGATAACCTGAGGTAACGCTAAGTTGGCATCAAAGTGAAGACGAAGATCAAGTGGAAGATTCCTAGACAACGATTCACTAGTTTTATTCCAACCGGTATTGACTACTCTAATCGGTATCTGATTTTGTGATGCGTTACCAGCACCATTTGTTTGGTGGTCATTTTTGTTATGAGTTATGTTTAAATGTCTAGATACACTACACCTAGGAAATTGTGTTCCTATGAGTGACATAAGGTTTGAATGCCTATTTAAAGACATTTTAGTGAAGCATTCAATGAGAGATGAAAAAGAGAGAACAAATATAGTAGAGGTGATCTATGCAAATACTTTTGCTAAAGAGAGATAAGTGTTTAGATGGAGAGAAGTGTTGAATGTACTTAGAATGATTTGATCAAGAAAGTTTGTGCTTCTCAGAATAGATCAAATCTTTCTTGTTATTTTCTAATCATTACAATAGAACTAAATCCCCTAACCGGGTAAGCTATAACAAGCTTCATTGTACAAATCCTCTAACAAGGTGATTCATTAGTTTGGATTCTAAAATCCTTCAACAAGGTTACTCTTACCAGGGTAGTACTCTTAACAGGGTATAAGATTCTAATCAAGCTTGGGATCTCTAACAAGATTCACTCCTAGCAGAGCTCTTTGTAAGACCTTAACCGATCAGTTTTCTATTACTGCAGATAGTTAACTTGTGAGTTCCATCTCACCATGGTTTTTACCTATTTGGGTTTTCCAAGTATAAACACTTGTGTTATGGTGGATGTTCTACTTTATGTGGATGATGTTATTTCATTTTGGATAGCATGTATTTTGTTTAACTACTTGGTTAAGTTCATCTACCAGTTACTATTTAAAGTAGTGTGTGTTTTGGTGTCACTGATTCACCCCCCCCCCCCTCTCAGTGCTTTTCAAGTCCATCAAGATCTATGACTAGTATTTGCATGCAGTTGTGCGATTCTAGAGAAATGGGATAGTTTGTGCTAACCACACAACCCCATCACTTACATCGTAGGTGGGACCCGCTCAAGCTTGTTGTGCACATATGTGGGCCAATCAATGTATAACATGGAGGATAGGTTGACATGGCAGAAAGGTGGGCTCGATATGGCTACAACCTCTACAACTTACCAAGTGAATATCTTGACAAAGATCAACAACCAGAAGTGATTGCACAATTGCACAACTAGTCAAAGATGCATCAAGAGTCCAATTCCTTAACAGCGCTATAGATGTGGCATGTGGGATCCATGAGGGCTAATGGTAAATGGTCTGACCAATAAGACAAGGACATATAGACAACTACTACATGCAATAAGAATGTGGGACCTATGCCCCCATTGTTTTAAGTATGATAAAGGGAGATACTCTCACGGGAGATCGAGGGTTAAGATTGTTGTGTGATTGTGTGATTGGGAAAAGGTGAATGACCAAGATAAATCCACAATACTGTAGAGACTTAAGGGATAATGGTTAAATTAAAAATATAAAATCTCCTACATGTCTACTTCTGATTCATCATCGATTGATCAAGAATTTTCTATTGGGGCCCCAATGTTCAAATACGAATTACAACAGTTATCTCCCACCATGACACCTACATATGTGCCCCTAGTTAATGAACTCATTTTTCCCATTATGATCTAAATTTTTTAGCTATATTAACATTGATCTTGTTCTAATTCATAGTTATAGTGCTCTACATATTTTGTAAATTCTTTTGTGCTTCTTCACTATCATAGTTAGGGTTTCTGAGAAGCGATTATTGTTTGCACTTTCATTGCATTCTTATTATCTTTTCACCTTCTCTACATAGTTCCAGATTGCTCATTGTTTTCTGAGTGCAGTAGGGTTTAACTTGAGCCAAATTATAAGAGATTCTCATTTATGTCCATCCATGAAACCCTAACCCTAGAAATGACAGAGTTCTGATTTGGGGAAGAGAAAATTCTTTGATGAAATAATTGCATAACTCCCTGGATCATTAGAGACATAGAAGAGATCTAAGCCTGAGTCTCGACCAAATGAATTCATTATTGATCACTCTAGTGGAATCAGAGATGCATTGATTCCACCCTTAAGTTTCAACCTTGGAGGAAAGGGTAGAATAAGAAGGAGAGAGTTCCAGTGTCCAATATAAGGAATTGCAATTTGGAAATACTTGTGGTGCCAAATGTCTATGTGAATATTGAATTGGTTGCTACAATCGCTGTAAATTACATGCCTAATCCTAGGGAGATTATGTCCAATTAAGGTGGTAGAATGACAAAGATCTCTAGAAATGTCATCAACGAAGTGTTCATGCTCAACCCTAACACAAATTGGGTTATTGATCCACAAGAGCTAGATATGGAGTATAAGAAGAATGATCTCTTATATAGAAGAAAGTTGGCATCATTTAGGCCTCCACACATAAAGGGGGATGATAGAAAGCTAACATCGAAGAAGACTTCCTCCTACAACATAGACTTATTTGTCAACTACTTTTTGGACACATACTATGCTTTATGTCAAGTCTGTGTTGCAGATGCAAAGAAATTTCTTTCAAACTAGATGTTGATGGTTTGTATGAATATCCAAAGTAGGGATAGCAATAGGAATTTTGACTATGCATCTATGGTAGCTCAAGGTTTGCATAATGCCCAGTGTGATTACAAAATGGGCAAATCAACAATATTCAGGTATTATTTTCTCTTGATGCATATATTTCTATACAAAGGTCTTAAGGTATAGTATCCTAGTTTGCAAATTGTAACCATGGCTAACAAAGAGCAACTTCTGGTTTAGAAATGGACCTATATTTGGGACTCACATATGAATGACTCAAACTCTTTGGATTTTAAAAATGTCTTTGTAAGAAAGTTTTTGAGTCTTTTGCAAAAGAAATTTAGGTGGGGTCTAAGCCCAATGGCTAAGGATTTTCTCAGACCTAAAGACCTTAAGCCTGAGTTAGGTATCACTTATAACTAGGGATCATGATTCTAATTAAGGATCACACAATTATAAGGGTTTTTGGCAGTCTAGTTACTCCTATGATTTTGCCTATTATTGTTAAGAGAGAGTGGCTCTTTTAGAAATCATGCATCAGCTAAATGAGGTTGATAAGTCCTTAGTGGGAGGGTCAACAAAATTTGGGTTATAGATAGTACAGTCTCAACCATTAGCATCTTTTTTTGTTCTGTTTTCTTCTATCTATAAAAAAGACTAACAAAATATCTTCTCTTCTCTCTATCCCTAATAGAGACTAACAAAATAGCAAAGGTGGCCAAGAGAACTTTTTATATTAGATTAATTGGAAGCACATCTAATAAGCCACCAAAAATTCCTTGGTAACGAAAATGAATGCTCAAAACAAGCCGTGAAAAATATTGGTGATTATTATGTAAAAATGCAAATTAGGCTCCGCAAGCTATAGAAATGATCTGCAATATTCTCCATTAACAGATAGGTCCAAGTGGCTCCTATGCTTAAGTCAAAAAACTATCTTACATTCTGGAAGCAATAACTTGTCGAAAAAAGATCCAAATGTCCCGCAGTCTTAGTATAAGGTAGATGAACATGTGCACAAACAAAATTTATCTCCACAAGATCTGGTGAGAAAATGCAGTGAAATGTAGAAAGAAACATTGAAACTGCAAAATAGAAAACAAACTGAAATGAAAATATTTTTGGTTGATGCAAGATTCCCAAGAACCAAGGATGCTTCTGCATCAATACCATAATGTAGTCACTCCCCTTTAAAGGGAAAGAGATCATGAGTCACCTTTGAATTTCAAGTGGAGGGAGATGCATATAGTAATGGTTCCTTTAGAACCCACTGACTTGACCTCCTCTCTAAACTTTTCTAGAATTCCAACTAAAAAACAAAATACACATTAATATACATAAAATAAATTATAGAATTCACCATATAACAAAATTTAGTCACTTACTACATATTGATAATATCTCTCAGTTGATTTTCGTAACTCTTAATCGATAGTGGGGGCATGTTCACAAGTTGGAGTTACTGGGCCATGTGACAAGAACTGAGATAGAAATTGTAGGCATCTAAAAATAGTCAATGCTTGCAGTGTCACACTTTAATGTGTGTGTCATACTTTAACGTGTCTGCATTACCTTCTTTTAGGGTGTTTCACACTTACTAACACTTCCTCTATGTCTCGCATTTGATCTTTATCATTTGTTGACATTGTGTCATTCTTCTGTATTATTTTCCTATTCATTTCCATTTTCTCAAATTTGAGTTAGGCCTTGTCAATATCAAATTTGATTCTCAAATTAGTGATCATGATTGACTTATCATATCAATTGGACATCATTTTAACTCTAATCAGTGTCAATTAGGGTTTTTGTCCTAAAACCTTTTCATTTGCAATATCAAATCAATTATCATTATTTGGATCAATTTGTATCATTTTCAATCATTATCAATTTTTATCAATCTTGATTGATTCATCATTGATCCTTGTCAACTATCAATCAAATCAATTCTTGTCAATCTTGATTGATTTATCATTGATCTCAATCAATCATCAATCCTTGTCAATCTTGATTGATTTGCCATCAATTCTTTATCAATTATCATTATCAAATCAAGCTTCTTTTGTCATTTTTGATCAATTTGTCATCGATCTTTGTCATTATCAATTCAATCAAGGATGGGTCCTCATCAAATATCTCCTTGATCATGATCATCATTATTTATTTAGTGCATTAATTGCATCATGACATTATTGTAACCTAATTCATCTCTTCTCTCTATCCTAGAGTTTTGTGATTCTTTAATCATTTAATGCTTCTAACATCCTCCTTAGTTTAAATGGATTTTAGTCATTTACCCTATATCTTTTGTCACAATTAAATATTATTTATTTAATTGGATAAATTCCTTTTGCGATAGAAATTAATAAATGAGAAATTATTAATTTCTCCCACCTTTTTCTCTCCTAATTTCCTCCTCAATTTGTCATATCTTGGCATAGCAAATTGTCATGAATTTGGCATAGAAATTGTCATAATTTGCCCCTTAATCATGCATTTTTTTTTAATCAAGTTGCCTCTTCCATTTGTCTTGATTTTCTCACATCATTTTGGATACTTTTTCTGTATAAATTGAGGTCCTTTCTCAATGATTTTCAATCACATTTTGAGTATCCTTATGTTGTCAAAGTCACTTCATTTTTCTCTCATCTTTGTCATCAAATTTCTTGCAACACAATTGCATTTCGTAGGGTGAGATCCAAATAACTCAAGAATCAATTAACTCAAATTCAGTCCCAGCTGATAGCTATTGCCAAAGATCACAATGGATTTCCTCTCTCATCGGTGAACATTATTGTGGAGGAGCTTGTTCTTGCTACCCTTGGAGGAAAATGATATTTTTGCAATTCTCGTTCTATAGTTGCATAGTCTCTATTTACTATGTTTTGTTGTTTTGCTCCGCTTTGCAACACCTAGTTGCAACTATTCTAAATATTTATTTTTTGCCTTCAAGATTCCTATCATGAAGGGGCATACTCTCTAAATTGTATTTTTTCTTTTTGATTAATATATGCATTTTTTTATTAAAAAATTTCTTTCACATATATTAATCAAATTAAAAATCAAAATATAATTATATTGTGATTTTTTATTTAATTAATAAATACAAAATAATTGTCTTCTCAAATGTAAATCAATCCCTATATAGACAGACATCTCATACCACTTAGCGATGTTAGGCTATCAATTTGTTTTACCCACCATTCTGACCGCTTGTGACAAGGACGATACCCACCATAGCATGGACATGGGATGTGGATGGAAAAGGGGAGTTGTCTATGCAGGAACCAAAAGGAACCTGACAAGATAGTTTTCTTCATTTGATGATTAATTTAAAAATTAAAATATAATTGTATTGTAATTCAAATTTATTATATTTCCACAGTCCATGTTAATATTGTGCAAGATTTTTGGGTTAAACTGTGTAAGAACTTTTGCATCAACGTTTCGGGTCACACTCCATGAACCATCATTAGGGTGAGATGAATAGTTGAGAGAAAGAAATAATAGATTGCAGACTAAGACTAAATAAAAAGGCCAGAGGAGAGGGGAGGTGAGAAGAGTTCACACAATTCAAGGAGAAAGGAATGACAAGACTAAAAAAGACTTAAGAAGATCCAAAAAATAAAAATAGGAGAAAATAAAAAGAAAAAGGCTACAAGAGAAGAACAAGCAAAGAGAGACAACACAAAGAAAAAAAGAAACAAGAAGAGAAATAAAACTGCCACGACTCAAAAATCTAAGCTAAGAAACAAAAAAACCAAAATTTAAAATTAATAATAAAGACAACATTAAAGAAATTAAGAAAAACTAAACATATATACATACATATATTGTGTATATATACATATTCATACATATATACGTATGCATGTATGTATGTATGCATGTGAATGTATATACATGTATTTGTATGTATATATGTATTTATATACATACACATATATATAAATAAGTGTATGTGTATAAATATTAAAAAAATAAAAAATAAAAAAATAAAATAATAATAATAATAATGATGAAGAAATGTATTTGTGTGTCCGTGTGTGAGTGCGAATAAAGAAAGAACAAAAACATAAAAAATACCAAGATCAATAACAAGGGTTATTGTCACATAGATGCAAATAACACGAGAAATATACACAAGACAAACACACTGAAGCACAGGGAAAAAAACAAAGAAAGGAAAGCAGAAAGAAAAAGATAAGATGTAGGGGGAAAGAGCCTAGCAAGCAAGGGCAAAGGGGAGCATGGGGGGCGGGAAGGGGAGGGAAGGGACGAGGTGCAAATAAAAGAGAAAGGAGGAGGAAGTGGGAAGAAGGAAGGGGGGATAGACAAGGAAGAAAGAGGAGGCTAGGAGTGGAGATGGTTATGGGAATTAAGGTTATTTAACAAAGGAAGCTAACAAAGACTTAGGTTCCACCCCTCATTTCTATTAAGATTAGACTGGTGGTTATGTATTTTGATGGCTTTCTTGAGTTTTTTCATAAAAAGGTTATCTTTTTTGAACAAGATACATGCATCTTCTAAATAGATATGATGCTTGGTGGACGCGGAGTTGTCGACCAAGGTAGATTTTAGCTCATGTTTGTGTCTGATGTCAGTAAGAGCAAACAACTTTGTAGTTTTTAAATTAATTATTAATAAAGAAAACTATCTTGTCAGGCAATTTTTGGTGTTGCATAGATAATTTCTGGAAAGGGAGCTAGTGCGATTTGGTGGTTATGTAGCCATTTCTGCATAGCCAGTGCCTTGATGCATCTTAGTCTAGATCATACAACAATTTCACTAAACCACGTTTTAGACAACGTGCAAGTACCTTAGTACGTCAATTGTAGTAATCACAGTCAATCAATACTGACAATGACTACTACCCCTGAAACACACTGTAAAATGAGACAAAGTTTCCATCAAACCCCTGGAACACACATTGTATCAATACTGACAATGACTACTACCCCTGAAACATGCTATAAAATGAGACAAAGTTGCCATCAAACCCCTAGAACATGCATTGTTTTCCAGGGTTTCACAGGTACTTTGCATGAGAGTGGATGCGCGTGAGCCTGTGGGACTATTATGAGTTTGCAATACTCATGGTCAAAAGCAATCCTAAAAATGGGTACTAACACCAGAGACACATTGTGATATGAGACAAAGTTTCTGTCAAACCCTTGGAACACACAATCAATTATTTTTACATCACCTTGCAATTTACATGACTATGAGTCATGAGTTTTTAATCCATACAGTAGTACTCAAAGCCTTCCAAAACTGAAAATGAGTACTAATGCCTGCAACATGCTGTGAAAGTACTAGACATTTACTCATGTCTACATCTCTTGGAAATTTATGATAGGCATCATGTTTTACACAACCTGTTTCCAACTTCAATAGTACTAGACATTTACTCATGTCTGCATCTCTTGGAAATTTATGATAGGCATCACATTTTAGACAGCCTATTTCCCACTTCAATTTGTAATGCTCAAATTTCCTGACAGGTGACATCACAAAGAGCACTAACCCCTAAAACACGTTGTCAAAGAGACGAAGTTACCACCAAAGACGCTATTAGATTGGATTGTTCTGCCTACTAGGGGAAGAGCACCAGTAGCAGTCATATCTAACTTCGCGCACCTACAGAACTTAAATAGTACATCAGATTTCAAATTTTATTTTATGGACGTCTTCGTATGTGACTTAACTGCTTAAAGCTATTGATTTGGCTTTTGGGTAGTAACGATCTGATCTCTACAGGTCATTATGCATCAAAAGGTCAAAAAGTGGTCATTTAGAAGTGATGATCGATACTTGACCTCTTTTGCGCCAATACCTCCACACTAAAAGACCAATACCTCTTCTTTAAATGCCTAATACACAATATAATTATCACATTTTTAAGACTAAAAAAAATCTTATTATAGCAAGTTATGAATTTTTAAAAACCAAGTTCGCATATAATAATGTTGTAAATGGGTGGTTGAATAAATCATTGACCACCCATTTCCACCTTCCCGCAGACCAAAAATGGTCCCACGTGGCACTAGTTACCACAAAATACGTTGCCCTAAAAACTAAGGGAAAATGTGGAATTTTGCACATTTCCCTTTCTCCCGTTGTGCTCTCTTTGCCCATCATCAATGCTCTGTGGCTGCTTTGGCTCTGCAACGGCTCACTTCGGCTTGAGGTAACCGTCACAACTCTTCCTGCATTCTTTTTGGATGTCCAATAGTGATTTACCTCCTTCGTAGTTGCATTATGTTTTGTCTATTGATGATTTCTTTGTATGCAGGTTAGGGTTTCATTTCAATGCTCTGTTATAGTTTAATAATGTCATAATCATCACAAAGTGGCAAAATAAAGATTCTCTCTTCCTTTTCTTCGGCAACCCTTCATTATTTATCATTTTCTTTTATGGTTGCGCTTTAAATGGTTTTTCTCTCTTGATAATGCCAAAATAATTACAAAGAATGCAAAAAAAGTTGATTATTGTTCATATTTACTCAAAACCTTTTCATTATTTATGATTTCATTTTATGGGTGCATTGTTAAATTGTGTCTCTCTATTTATAATGACAATATAATGATAGAGAATGTAAAAAAATTGATTATTGCTCATAAATATTCAAAACCCCTTCATTATTTATCATTTCCTTTTATGGGTGTGTTGTTAAATGGTTTCTCTCTATTGATAATGCCAAAATAATTACAAAGAATGCAAAAAAAGCTTTATTGTTCATATTTATTTGAAATCCTTTTATTATTTATGATTTCATTTTATGGGTGCATTGTTAAATTATGTCTCTCTATTTATCATACCAATATAATTATAGAGAATGCAAAAAAAATTGATTATTGTTCATAATTATTCAAAACTCCTTCATTATTTATCATTTCCTTTTATGGGCATGTTGTTAAATGGTTTCTCTCTCTTGATAATGCCAAAATAATTACAAAGAGTGTAAAAAAAATTGATTATTGTTGATAATTAGTCAAAACCCCTTTGTTATTTATCATTTTATTTTATGGGTGGGTTGTTAAATCATGTCAAAATCCTTACAGTATAATAATGTCGAAATGCTCACATAGAATGGCAAAAAAATTGATTAATGTTCATAATTATTATGCAAAAAAATGGCGTCTCTTTGTTTATAATGACAAAATAATTACTGAGAATGCAAAAAAAATTGATTATTGTTCATTATTATTCTTTGTTTCATTTCAATGCTCTATTACAGTTTAATAATGTCGAAATCCTTACAGTATAATAATGTCGAAATCCTCATAGAGAATGGTGGAAAAAGAAATGATTACCTATTTGTTTTATTAGAAACCCCTTCATTGTTTATCATTTCATTTTATGGGTGTGTTGTTAAATGGTGTCTCTCTGTTTATAATACCAAAATAATTACAGAGAATGCAAAAAAAATTGAATATTGCTCATAATTATTCGAAACCCCTTCATTATTTATCATTACAATAATGTGTCTGTCTGATACTGGCTATAAGGTTGTTGTCCTCACACACACACACACACACACACACACACACATACATATACATATACATGTGTGTGTGTGTGTGTGTGTGTGTGTGTGTGTGTGTGTGTGTGTGTGTGTGTGTGTGATTGTCGACATATAACAACCTTCTCACATACACGTTATGGGCCACTTGGAATGAATTACCGCCAACTTCATTTCCCTAAAAACTTTGAGAAATGAAGATTTTTTTAGGCATTTTCATTGTTTGCTCTGCCTTCAAGTTGTTAATATACTCACTGTAAATAATATTATTAGGCATACACTATATTACTTCCAATAATTTCATATGAGAAATACAACATCATTCAATTATTAGTCATTTTACAAATGAATCTGCATCTTAATACAATATCAACAATATCTAATACAATATTACATCTTAATACAATATCTACTTTTAGTTTCTCTCCTTGATATATAATGTCTCAAGTTATGTACCTATATGGTTATTGTCCATATATATCTACACACACATATATATACATGTATATATATGTGTGTGTGAGTATATATATACAACACCATTTTATTTTGTTCAAAGATGTTCAATGATGGATTTGTACTCATTGGTACCTGCAGAAATTGATTTTTTTTTTCATCATTTATCGCAATGACATTGAGGGTTTCATTTCAATGATCTATCTCTTAATATATATTTATACAGGCACACACGGTAGCATTTTTATTTTGTTGAAAGTTGTTCAATGATGGAATTGTTCAGTATCTAATAGAATATCAACAATATCCAATTTTCAATCACATCACAGTTACATATTTTACTCCTACATCTCATGCTTTTAGTTTGTCTCCTTGTTATATATAGTTTCAAGTTATGTCCCTATATGGTTATTGTCCATATCTATGTATACACATACATAAATATACACACATATACATATGTATGTATATGTATATATAGACATGTGTACATGTATGTACATACATGTATATGTATGTGTATATATATATATATACATGTATATGTATATATACTCATGTATATGTATATATATACATGTATATACATATACAAGAAGAAATACACACAATAGCATAATATGTTCTATAATGATGGTTGTTTCGAGTTCTGTGGCTATATGGTTATTGTCTATATAAATGTGTAAATGTATATGGACAATAACCATATAGACACGAAACTTGATGTAATCGACAACATATTCCTTATTCAAGGGCACTCATTCTGATTGGTACACACAGAATAACTAAATTCCTTGTCCAGTCAATGTTAAATGTTATAAATCTTTCAATTTAAATTATACTATTTTCAGTAAACCAACAATTCTTTTAATATAGTCACTATAAATAATATTAACAACCATATTGGATGTCCAATGATGGTTTATGCTCCTTCGTAGATGCATTATGCTTTGTATATTGATGATTTCTTTGTATGTGGTTTACAGTTTCATTTCAATTCTCTCTTACAGTTTAATGTGCCTATATATGGTTATTGTCCACACACACACATACATATATGGTTATTGTCAACACACACACACACACACACACACACAACAGCATTTTTTTTTTGTTCAAAGGTTTTCAATGATGGATTTGTACTCATTGGTACATGTAGAAATGAATTTTATTTTTAATCATTATAGTGTGAACTTGACTACACTTTCTTTGCTTCATTATAGTGTGAACTTGAGGTTTTATAGTGTGAACTTGACTCCAAATTATTTGCTTCATTATAGTGTGAACTTGACTTATTATAATGTGTAACCGCATCATTTATTCTTCATACCGAGAATGGGTCATATTTTCCTTTTTTATGTTGGAGTCCTAGTTCATACCATATTACCTTGGTTCAAGTCCTTAAATGCGGCCTCAAGTCCTTTCTCTAGTCATTTTCGTTCAAGTTCAGACAATTCATTGTACTCCTTGAACATGTCGTACCGTTCTGAACTAGGTTCAAGATGTTCATTTAGGTTCAATAGGTTCCGAGGTGTTTAGAAAAGGTTCTTCGTACTAACATTTTCTCTAAGTTTTTGCAGCGGCTCTTTAATAAAGTTTTTCTTGTTCGGTGACATAACATTTGTGTTGAACTTGTTGAACTGAAGTTCAAAGAGTTCAAATATGTTCAACGTGTTCAACATGACAAAGTGGTCAACAGTTTGACGTGGCGTACATCTTAAACTACTTGAACACTCAAGAAGTTGGTTCAAGATGTTCACAAGGGTTCAATGCTGGTGGGTCCCGCGATTTCTAATGTTTCGAGAAGTGCATTTATTGCTAAATACGGAGAGGTAGAACCATATTGTAAAGTGATGTCATTCTTTGTCTTTTTCAAAGTAAGTGAACGTTTTGGAAACTGGCAGTTTCTTAAAGTACGCCGCCATGCATTCAATGCATGCGTACGAGGGTCTAATCTATCAATTTGCCGCATTCGGAATGAAATTGTGAAATCATTGCATTTAATGTGTCTGTATTATTACCTTTATAAGGTATGAAAATCACTTGTGTTCTATGTTTGCTTCTTGTTGTTGGATTTGTGTTTGTATTGTCCCTGGATAGGAGTTTTTCTTACTGCTAGCCGTCATCCGATTATACAGTTGTGAAGGTGAGTCTTTCCTTATTTTCTCCAGTGTTTTCCCTTGCATTTTCTCTCATACAGAAGGCAATCAAGTTTGAGTTTCTTGTTTTGAAATCATGAAGTCCACCCTGCACTTGTTTGGAAACGTCTTTAGCATGGCGTCCATAGAAGCCATAGTTAGTGATACTGACCTAAAGGGTGAGAACCTTGAAGATTTGAAAGAAAGGGTGTTTAGGGGTGTTGATAAGTCTTTTTGTATAGAGATTTTGAGTAGTGGACTTTTAGAAGCTGCAGCCTTTCCTCCAGCAATTCCTTGTCCAGAGCTTGTTCGAGAGTGTATTGCCAGATATGACCCTGTATCTGAAACTATTAAAAGAGATAACGGCGAAACCCTTCTCACCATTAACTGCGAAGTGATTGCTTCAGTGTTCAAAATACCAGATTATCAGTTTTCTAATTTCTCCCCTACTCAGTCAATTAGTGAGTTCAATGCAAATAGAGATGGACACAGGAATAATGTGGCGAAGTTCTGGTTGAAGGTCCCTCAGAGAGGTGGTTCTAGACTGCCTAAAAATCCTAACAAGAACCACATGTTGCCACATATCCACAATGTAATGCTTCTGTTGCATCGAGCCAGAGGTTCTGCCGAAGCTTATAGCTTTGATGATTGGATATATTGCTATGTACAATTAGTTATGGAAGGAAAATAATATCTAGATTGGGCGGAGTTAATTGCTGATTCGATGAGAGAGTAGTTGAGTCTAGCCAAGCAATTTCAACAAAACTTCTTCATGTCTTCATATCTTTTGTATTGTCTGGCTTGTGTTAAAGAGTTAACGGGTATACCCAAGCAGCCCACTGAGGAAGATGTTCCGGTGTATGAATTTTATCCAATGCTACAAAAAGACAATGCCCTACAAGATTTCAGAAGGGTACATAATGCATTCCAGGGCGATATGTGTCATGAACTGAAAGGTACAAAAGCCAAGCAGATTTTAGATGATGCACAGTCCTTGATTAAGAAGTTCAGAAGCTTTTACATCTAGTTCCCATGCTTTTGTTATATACGAGTGGGAGGCTTTGAAGAGGAACCCTTCAAGCTTCCGCATTTCTGTTCTGATTGTTTTGTCCTAGCAGAAGTATGCAGACAACTGACTTCCGTGGTCAAGAAGGCACAGCCTAAGAAAAAGTGGGAAGGTCATTTTCCAATACATTTGGGAGTGTTATCCTGTAATTCAATGTCTGATGCACTAAGTATAGGAGCAGACCTTAGAAATTTTAATTTCTCTCTATATGTTGAAAGAAAAGGGTTTGACAACAAAGGATTTTCTCGGAGCCTTGGCTTAATGCCTTATCTTCCCACTCCACAGTTAGAAGATTTCTGGGAAGACTGTTCAGATGAACTTGAAGTCTTCAAAAGAGAAAATAAGAGATTGGTGCTGGAACAGGTTATTTATCTGCAAATAAAGATAGATATTAAAGGGCTTGAAGAAGATCATCTTGAACTATTTGAACTAGGGTATTTAGCCCATGTAGAGACCGGAATGCCCCCAATTAATTGGGATGAGGAGGAAAATGATGATATTCAAGCGAGAACCAAATGAGTTCTGGACAGAACCGTGGCATGGGTGGACAAGAAGAAAGCAATGAAGCCAGATGCCAAGTCTCTTTCTACGAGAAGTGTGTCTTCACCAAAACGTCCTTCTAACAGTGCTCCTGTTCGTGCAGGTAAGGAAATCAAATCAGCTCAGCCTAGACGCAGACCTAGCCCAACTCTGGATTTCAGTACCCCTCGGCATACTCGATCACGTAGTGTCGCCCAAAGGGGGATGGACCAGGTCAAGGACATGGGAGCCAAAGATGTCGTGCTTGAAGCCTCAATCTTTGAAATTGAAGATTTGGATGGTGAAGTTGCTTGTGCTCTAGACTCCCAAATGGTGACTGTGGCTATGATGCCACCCCCAAAGATGATTGAAGGAACTTCACATTTTACTGTGACACCTAAATGGTTAACAACCTCAGTGAACAAGAAAAGGAGCTTTCTTCCTGTGACCATTCCCATTCAGGAGATGGTTGCCAAGTACTCTGAGAAGAATCCAAAGCCAAAGAGGTTCAAGACCACTGCGCACCTAAACAATGATGAGGAAACTGGTAAATGGATGGCAGAAATTGCCTCTTACAAACTGAAAGATGAGAACAAAGAGGCTAGTTCTGATGATTTTGAAATAACAAAAGTAGAGTTGGGAAAGATGAGCAGGGATATAGATAACCATTTTTTCCAAGTGTCAGTGAAGAAGATGCTTACCCGGTCAGAGAAGGATGGACGGGAGAAAAGAAAACTTAAAAGACATATAAGTGTTTTGGCTCAGTTCATCAATAGCATCGGTTGCCTTGGAGCAATGCCAATATCCCATGCCACTGAGAATTTTGACCCAACTTCTCCGAAAAACAAGAAGTTGATGAATCAAGTTCAATGGGCTAAGAGCATCACTGAAGCGGTTGAAAAATGGATTGAACAAGTAATCAAAGATGGTGAAAAATACATTACTGACTCCCGGAAGTTGTGTGATGAGGTACAGAGCCTGATTTCTGAAATCCAAAATTAGCTTGTACCATGGGAGAAAGAAGAGCACAAATGGCAAAATGTCCTACCTCTATTTACCAAAATTGAAGAGTATGGAACTACCAGATTTCTGACAGAAAATTCAATTAAGCTGGTATTTGATGAATGCCAACTTTTCGTGCTAAAGAAAACTATCATGTGGCGGTTGCTCACCTTTCAGTTGGTAATTACGGATGCAAAAACCTTTGTCTATGAACTCCAAGATTTGGAGAGTAGTATTGTCAAAGATAATAAAGTGGTTAATCCCGATCATGACTGGGAACTCAGAATCTACGGGGCAAGTACACAAGAAGCAATCAAGTCATTTCGGTTGAACATGGAGAAGATCAGAGTGAGGAGTAGTTTCATGCCGGAGGATATAACCAAAGTGGCTAGGATCAAATCTATGGTTTTCATTGGGAATGATCAGCTGTCGAAGCACTCAGAGAAGATCGTGCAACACAGATGTAATAAAGAGGTGGCAAAGGCGAAGCTTAATGCAATGAAAGTCCCAAGCCAATCAATGATCCAAGAACTCATAGCTGCTCATGATGCTCACGAAGATGGAGAAAAGGATGATGATGAAATATGACAAAATGCATCCGCTTTGGGCTAGTTTTCTTTATTTTAAAAAAAAAAACATTTTTCATAGTTATGCAAAAACTTCGGGACAACTGTCCCAAAATACTTTTTGTTGGTTTCGTAACTATTTTATCAGGGAGTGGTCGAGTTTTGAGGGAGACCCCCCCCGTTTAGACTATAAATTAAGTAGAACCGATGGTAGAAGGGTGACATTTTTGGGTAACTAATTTAAAAAAAACTTGAACGTGTGTTTTGTTTTGATATTTTTCTATTCTTAATCAAAGGAGGAATCAGATGGTTGAAATCTATGGTGGAAAAAGATTAGCAGATGTATCATTATGTCTTTGATTACATAAAGATATATATATGAAATCTGGTGATACTATTTTTGGGGAGAAGAAAGATCTATGTATTTTGAATCCGAATAGATAACATGTCTTTGCATATGTTCATCTGATCAAGAAACAGTATTTGATTATTTCATTGCAGTTTTTCATTATTCCTCTGATGTTCTTTCCTTTGAATGTGTTGTTTACTTTGGAAAAGATTCATGTTTACGGGTGCATTCTTTTTCTCTGAATCTATTCATCTTTATTTGGAAGAAGTATATTGAACTTTGTTTCAGTTACTGTAATTACATACTTTGAAAATTAAGAAGATAGTTTCCATTATTTATGAGATATGAGGAAAGTTATAGCCTTTCATCCAAGAATGATATAGGCGGCCTTATATGCTTTTTGGTTAAAAGCTTTCATTTGGATATAAATATAAAAACAAAAAGACACTTTATGAAAAATCTAGATAGGGAGCTATACCTAGGCAAAAATTTAGAGGGAGGTGATTGAACAAATGCCTACCCAACTATTCAATGAACCGTTTGTTCTTAAAAGAAGGTAACAGAGTCCTAAAATTAATCTTTTAAATGCAAAGAGCAAAATCTGTTCACTAACATAGTGTCAATTTGACTCAACTTTATTTGCTTCATTATAATGTGAACTTGAGGGTTTGAACTTGAATCCAAATTATTTGCCTCATTATAGTGTGAACTTGACTCTAAATTATTTGCTTCATTATAGTGTGAACTTGATTCAAGTTTCTTTGCTTCATTATAGTGTGAACTTGGGGGCTTATAGTGTCAACTTGAATCCACATTATTTGTTTCATTATAGTGTGAATTTGATTCATTATATTGTTTCAACATATATATATATATATATATATATATATATATATATAGTGTGAACTTGACTCATTATAGTGTGAATAATTCAAAGCATAGAAGAAAATTGAACAATTCAAAGCAATGGAGGATTGCATATTTAATATGACATGGCCAACTGTTTCCCACAAAAAATCAAATTTGAAAATAGCTAGCTACCACAATTGAATGCATTGCACATTTGAAGCAATGGAGGACTGCATATTTAATATGACATGACTGACTATTTCACACAAAAATTCAAATTTGAAAATAGCTAGCTACCACAATCGAATGCATTGCACATTCAAATTATATTATAAGACAAAATTTTCCATGTCACTTTGATTACAATCCAAGTCATTGCATATTTATGAGCTCTACAAATTCCCTTTGCACATTCCTTATGTAACTATTTCTTTGCAATATGTATGTATGTTATACATATGCATATGCATATGTATGTATATATGCATTTGTGCAATTCTATGTACATGTGCATATGTATGTAGGTGGATATGTATATGTATGTACTTATGCATTTGAATATATATGTATGAATGTGTAAGGATTGTATGCATGTTGTTAAATGTTAAAGACGGTCAAAAAGTTGTTCCGCATTCAATAATGTATGGATGATTTATTGTGACAACATTAGACTACCCTCGATTATTACTATTTTTTGTTGGTGTGCTAGAGCATCGAGGGAAGAACCATACTTGTGGAAGATCCTCATATCAATGTAAATGTGTTTATTAAAACACTTCAATTCTTTGAAGATTGTGCCTTTAATGCTTACATTTTATATTAATTGGTGTAGATATCTTAGGTAGTTATGCATTTCTTATTAAAAGTGTTTCTTAACACACTTTAGTTTGTTTTGCATTTTGTTGTGATTGTTATGGCAGGGAATTACAAACATGATAAGGAGTCACTATGTCAAAGACAACAAGCCTTCCTCTCAGGTAAAGTCAATATGACTTTACTTTGGCAATGATCTAGTAGACAATGCAATTTGTGAGTTGTTTATGTTTCAATTTGTGAATTGTTTATGTTTCAATTTGTTTAAATTCACCACTTAGTTCATATGGCTGCAAGAAACACACTTAGTTCACATTAGAAAACAATCTAGTAGAAAATAATTTTTTTGAATTGTTTATCTTTCAATCATCTCTTTGTGGGACTTTACTTTGGCAATGATATATTAGACAATGCAATTTCTGCTTTGTTTATGTTTCAATTTGTGAATTGTTTATGTTTCAATTTGTTTAAATTCCTCACTTAGTTCATATGGTTGTGTAATGGTGGGAAAATGATGAGTGATAGATCAAGAGGAAAACTACCCTTTCCCTCAAAGAGATGAGAATTTCGCTATTGATTACCATTCAAGAACTTTTCACCATTACATTAGGAAGATAAGGGATGAGATAATTCACTAGATTCAATCTCCACACAAAGATGATAGATTAAATTCTAAATGAATTGAGAATGTTAGGATGATCCCTTCTTACTTCTTTGAAATGGAAAGGAATTGATTGAATTGTGTAGTGCAAAAGTGACAAAGAATAAATTATAAATTGAGATCAGAATATGGGATGAAGTTGTGCATCTGGATCAGGCAGTAAAATGTCGAGATGAAGTCGCCCTGCAAATTTGACAAAAGTTGTCCGAACCGTGGTGGGGATGTACATGGTCCTACAAAAAAATCCGTGAAAGAAAAAGGGATTTTCCACCTCTACAAATGAAGCCTGAATCCGAAAGTACAATTGCGCACCTGCAACCTACACACATAAAAGAGAGGAAAAGGGGTTGGGATTAGGGGTTTGCCTCAAGGGAGGTTGTAGTAGCAATGTTGATAGAAATGCTTGTATGGAATTGAATGTTTAAAGGGATCTCCTCTTCAATGGTTGAATCCTTGACTTGAATGCAACACCTAGCCTTGAAGGGAGACTTGAGAATGCTTAATGCTTTAATGCTTGATTGCTTATGCAACTTGAATCTCTCTAACTTCAACCTCTCTGACTTATCAAATTTCCAATTATGCAAATGAGAGGACAAATGCCCCTTAAATACATGTTTGAAGTATTTGAATTTCATCACGGGCTGACATCGGGGAAGTTTCCTGCTCGAGGCACAACCCACAAGGCATGCTCTAGGAAGGGTCTTGGCCTAAAATAGGGTAGGGAAAGGGGTGCCACGCCCCTGTCCAAGGGGGGACAATGGCTCCATGCCCCTGACGTACCCATTTCTCTAGGGCAGAATGCAGATGAGGTGATGCAGAGGCCAAGGAAGAAGTTGTTTTCACAAGCCGAGCACTCTCCGGTCTCCGATCAGGCTAAGGGATTTGAGTTCACATGCGTGAGGACCCTAATGCAGTTGAAAATTTCTAGGGTCGCAATTTTATGACACTACATTTATCCCCCACTTTAGTGGGAGTATAAGCATACGCCAATACTTTTGGTAAAGTACAAGAAAAGACGATTGAAAGACTTTTACCACATCAAGGAGGCAAGATGTGCCAAGCCCCAAGTGGATGTAGGATCTTATGACTTCGATTGACAAAGTAAAAGGGAAGATCAAGAAGGGGAGAACCATGACTACAAGTAGAAATGTTCCCTTCACTATGAGTCATGAAAGCAAGGATAAAAAGATTACAAAGAAAAGCAAAGTTCACTAGGTAATTCTAAGTATCACAAGAAGGAAAGTATGAGTGAAGTGTATGCCCCCACATTAAAGCAATCGCATGCACCTTATCAGGAGCAATGGCTTTAAGATAGGATACACCCAAGAGAGAGAGAAGAGAGAGAGCATGTTATCACAAGGATTTAGCCTCCAATCGAGGTATAAACCCAAGGATAATGAATACAAAACATGAGGTAGTGTCACTTTCCTCGGGGTTAGTATATTGTATGATAACTCATGTATATCATGTGGGTTAGTGTAGGATCATGGGGGGCCAAAAAGTGGCGATGTGAAAAAATAGTCTTCTCCACTCGCTTAAAAATGCAAAAATCCATGTTGACTTTTTGCTTGGCCTGGGTGTCAGTACACCTTGGCATGGTAAACACCTAGGAAAATTGGATATCCGATTTTTATTTGTAATTTTAAATTAAAAAACAAATTATATAATATATAATGTAATATAATAATATATTATATATTACATATTATATAATATATAATATTTTATTATATTATATAATATATAATATATTATATAATATATAATATATTATATATTATATAATATGTAATATATAATATATTATTATATTATATTATATATTATATAATACATAATATATAATATAATATTAGATTATAAATATTATATTATATTATATTATATAATAATATATTATATAATATATTATTGTATTATATATTATATTATTATATTATATAATACGTATTATATTATATATATATATATATATATATTGATAAAAGGCCAAGGGCTGAAATTTTTTATTAATTTTTAAAAATAATTACAACCTCAATTCAGTGTGGACACTGGTAGGAAAAAATGGAGGAAGAAAACCTCCGGTCTCGCCCAGACCCCTTATGGGATCAGAATCTAATTATACAAAGAGAAGGAAATGCATAACAGAAGAGAAGAAGAAGAGATGCAGATACAATGCTCTCGGGTGGAACCACCAAGTGAGCTATAAGCCCAAGCACTGAGTTTAAATCCTAGAGAGCTATATAAGCCAAGAAGATAACTGCTATGCCGATACAAGCCTGGATCTTAACCTTAGGAAGCCTAATGCAGTAATTTTGAGAGAGAAATAAAACCCAGGTTCTCCTGAGAATAGACCCTGCTAGGCTAATCAACTTCAACCTGCATAATACCTTGCAGAAAGTACTCAACGAGAGGTTAGTAGAAAAGACTAACCACATGAAAATTTCAACCTTAAAGATGAAAAAGAAAAACTCCTTAGAAATTGTAGGAAACAATAGGATCCTGCAAACTGTATATGAAAGATATGAAGCCAACAATACTCTCCCTTCTCTTGTAGAGAAATCTCAAGAGACCTAAAGAAAACTATCTCCACACAGGCAAAGACATATATACAAGGAGAATCATTGAGACGAGTTGTGAAAAGATGCTACCACAGACCACTTATTATCTTCCAAATGCAGACAAGGATAAACATTTGACTAAAAATTTACTAGCTCATAAAAGAAATTATCAACCACGAGCTGCTAAGAAGGAGTCAAACATCAACCTTAATATTCATAGATAAATAATTGATCATAAGAAGCCTACTAAAGAAAGCCGATAAATACAACTGTAAGCTATATGGAAAAATGAGGAGAGAGTGTATATATATACAACATAAGTAAATATATATACCTATATATATATATACATATATATGTATATATATATACATATATATACATATATGTATATGTATACATATATATACATATATATATATATATACATATACATATATGTATATATATGTATATATATATACATATATGTATATATATGTATATATATATACATATATGTATATATATATATGTATACTTACCTATATAGTATATATATACAGGAAGTAAAATATATATGAAACTAATTATATCTATATATGTATGTATGTATGTATGTATGTATGTATGTATGTATATGTATATATATGTATATATACAGTGTATCCGAGTAACTGAGAATATTAAAATAAGATAAGATCTAAATACATAACTTGATGAAAGTTTAGACAGAGGTGTAAATAGAAGTTATCCGAGAAAGAGCACTAAACTAAACCCCAAAACCATGAACCAAGTCCAGATTTACGACAAGACCCGAGTAAGGAGACATCCCTATAGTTTAAAGAGTATCTATCTATAGATAGCTCCCCAAGAATGGGAGAAAACTAGATATATTTTATAGACAAAAAGGAACCAAAAGCATGAAAAAGTGCCTTCCTGTGATAGAAGCCTCATCCTTTCCTTCCCCGCTCTTGAGGAGCCATGGCCCCCGAGCAAGCTAGAAAATCTGCAAAGGGGGAGGTAGGGGAGGGAGGAATTGTCACCTCATCCGGGATCACTGCAATATTCTCTTCTTCGAGATAATTAATTAACCATTTGTTGTGCAGAGGATTTTTAACTTGCAAGAGCCATAAAACGAAGAAAAAATTCTTACTCCTGATTGGGGTATAGGCTTCAAAATCTAAAGGATCTTCTATAATTAGAATAGGGTATCACAGCACTGGATTATTCATCTTGATAAGGATATCATAATCATGAGGATTTGGAGCTGTGATCTCTTCATCAATGTTGACCACCACCGCTCTAATTCACCCAACAATTCCTTCTTAAAGACCTTTTTGCATAGTTTCACCACTACATTCCTATCTTTCTCAAGATGCATAGCCACTGCGAAGAACATCACTGCAATGTCTAGATTAGCTCTAGTCTAATCCTCATTTAAAATATAATCCCTCCCCAAGGTTTTCATAATAGCTCCAATAACTAGGGGATTCAGATGAACCAGAATACCCTTCAAACTCTCCTCTTTGATTTCCCCTACAAAGGCCATCTACCATTTGAGCCCTAGAAATCTTAGTGGAGTATCCATCAAAGATAAATAAAAGATAAGCCAAGACCCCAACCAAACAAACTTAAATAGAGAAAGAGTTTTAATGAATCGAGAGATATAACTCATCTTACTGTAGAGGAATGCAAGATACAGGTAGATGAACGAGATCAGAGGGTCAAGATGCATTTGAAGCGATCTCTATGATCTAAGTAATAATTACCGCCACCTCAAGGCAAACAAGCAATAGATAATTTTCTTTCAATCACAAAAGGGGAGTCACATCATCATTACTAAAATACCATCAAATTGGTACTAATTGAGGGGAGTTGCTAACAAAGGATGTCCGAAAAAGGGAAGCAACTTCCTCTAAAATTTGGCCAAAGCTTAAGATAAAAATAATCTAGATTGTGACTAAAAGGCTAGAAAAGATAGATAAGGTAGACTCTTAAGAGACTCATAATCTTTTATTCCTTTTAGTATACAATGTCTATATAAACATTAATACCTATATATCCATGCATATATATTTCAATAGTAATGATATATATGAATGCATGTCTATATAGATATGCATATCCCTATATACATCTGCATACTAAAAGTCATAAAATCTTATAAGGCTTCGAGGAAATAATTTGAGAAAGGATTCTTTTATTAATTTATAAATTGACCATCAACTCCAACATTAGCCATTGCATCCACTCTAGAATTTCCATCTCGATAGATATGGTTGAAGGTTAATTTCTCGAATTTTTTTAGGAGACAAATAACTCTAGGCAAGAGCACATTAAGCTTCCAATCAGAAAGGGAGCCTTTTATGAGGCCATTAATGATAATGGTCAAGTCTCCATCAATAGCCAATTTGTGAATGCCTCTATTTTGGCAGAGAAGAAGAGCTTCAATGAGGGCTAAAATTTCAACCCTATTGTTGGATGCAAGCCCTATGGGTTTAGCTACCCTAGCCAATTCCTTCCCTACTTCATCATGTAGACAACATCCAATACTTGCAAGACCTAGATTTCCATGTGATGCTCCATAAAAGTTTAACTTAAACCAACCCATTTTAGGGGCTATCCACTTACAAGCATTCCTCAACTCTTGATTTTTGGAGCTACCAATACCAACAAAGGGAGGGAACCTCAAACCAAACCATCTCCCTCTCATCTTCTCATCCCAATAGGTCATTTCTGAGAGGATGCTAGGGAATTTAGAGATTCTTCTATTTAAAATCTCTACTATTGAAGCTTCTTTTTTATTTACTAAAAGGGACCAATCCATCTTCTTTTCCTTAAAGAGCCTCCTATTGCATTCCTTCTAAAGTTCCCAGATAACCAGAGAGGGAGCTAAGATCCACAACCCTCCATAAAAGGAATTCTTAAAAAGGGTTGGCCAAGCTTGAATTATTCCAAGGATGGAGTTAGGAAAGGTAGAGGACCATCCTAATTTATTACACAACCATAGCCAACATTTAGATGCATAGTTGCAGTTGAAAAGAATATGATCTGTATCTTCTTCCAAGGGTAGTCCAAGATATTTACAGGGGAGGCTTCCTAGATTGAAATTCATGTTGGCATTGCACACTCCAATGAGAATTGAAGGTGATTGAAGGTGTTGTCATTGATGGCAACCTTGCAGTCTTGTGGTTACCCAGCAGACACAACCACCAACAGGCACAGGCACCGACAGACACTTCAGCGGAAATGACAATAATGCTCACCAGTACCCCAGCCAATAGGAACACACTTTTGATTATTGTATTTAATTGTAAATATCTTTTGTAAATCCGACATGGAATATTGTAATATACTCATATAAGTATGATATCTTGTAAATCATTTTGATATGTATGTATGGATAGATGATAGAAGATGAATAAGGCATAAGTGATGAGCAAATATTAAGGAAGATTTTGTATAAGGTTATGGCCATAGAATGAGCTTAAACTGGTACTGAACCTGGCATAGCAGATGTTGTATTGTAGTAGTACATTATATTGGATTCTCATAATCCATTTTGTAAGTCAATGAGACTTCCATTTTCTATTTGAGTAGTGAGCTCTAGGCAGTTGGCCTTCCTGCATGTGCAGGCACCTCATTGTAAGTAATATCCATTCATTGGCTAGTGAGTGAATATTGTGGGTCACAAATCCCATCAAGGTTTTTCCCACACCGGGTTTCCTTGTTAAAATCTTGTGTTATGGTGTGCTTTCTATGTTGTCTTTATTGTTCATATTTACTGCATTAATTCTTATTTACCGGTACATTGTTTTGGAATGCAAAATACTTAATAAGGTCAGAACATTCAGTTTATCGGTTAGATACTGATTCACCCCCCTCTCAGTATATTTGGGACTATCATTAATCCTAACAATTCGGAATACCACAGATGCTAGTTTGAACACTTTCTTGAGTATTAAAAAAGAAGACTTCAGACTTAGCTGGATCAATTTTTTGACCAGAGGCCTTAGAGTATGAATCCAAGATAAGCTTGAAAGCCTAGGCCTCACTTAGATTGCTACACCCATATATCATAGTGTCATCAACAAATTGCTGGTGCATTATAGGATCAAGGTTACTAGTAATTCTAGTCCCCACCAACTAACTGCCTGCCTAGCTCTGGATATCGATCTACCCAATGCTTCAACCATAATAATAAAGAGAAAAGGGGAGAGGGGGTCACCCTGCCTCAAACCCTGGAAGAGCTAAAAAAACCTTCAGGGGTACCATTGATCATAACAGAGAATTTAGGCATAGATATACATTCAAAAATTAGATCGATCCATATAGCTAGAAATCCAAAAGCTTCTAAGCATCTACATAGAAATCTCCAGTTCACCTTATCATAAGCTTTCCTAATATCTAACTTTAAGAGCATACTAGGGTTCCCATTTTTCTAGATAGAGTGGATAGCCTTCTGAGCTATAATGACCCCATAATAAATAGATCTCCTAGGGACAAAACCTGTATGTTCCTCACTGATTAGCAAAGGGAGGAGTTTCTGAAGCCTATTAGCTAGAGTTTTGGTGAAAAGTTTATAAATAATATTGCAGAGGTCTATAGGTCAGAATTCATCAAAATGCTTTGGTTTGTCATTTTTAGGGATAAGGGTCAAAAAGGTGTTATTGATTTCTTTGAGGATGTTACCTGAGTTTTGTTGGATATTGTTGGCATATAGGAAGATTGTTGGATATAATAGCATATGATGAAACGTTATGTTGATATGATGATAATGTATGTTGTCACTGATGTCAATAAAGTTGGTGAACCAGTATGAAGAAGCATGGAGAGATGTAGTGAACTGGTGTTAGGGTTTCACTTAGTGTGACTATCGGTTGGTAGTGTCAGCCCTATGGTTATCGGTTTGGCGATCCAGCTTGTGTGATGCAACCGATGATACTTTGTGATGAGTTAGATAAGAGATGTGATCGAGGTGCCACGTCAACCTTGTGTGCATGAAGGATTGAGGCATGAGAATATCGACCGCATTCAGAATCTACCTCGGGAATGATCATTCTTCTTAGTGGTATGAGAAGAAAGCATGATGGGTTACTTATTCCCATGAGCGGTGATGAATGAACGATGTAGATTGTCTTGTGATATGTTTGAAATTGTAATACTCTATGCAATATGTTTGGATGGTCAGGATTGGACCTCCTGTGTTATAAACCTAAGCATCTTAGGATTTAGGGTTTGTGTTACCGACCTATCTGTTGTCTATAAGGTCAATGATGTTTGTTATTGTAAATTTGTTGGCAAAAGTTGTGTGTGTGTATTTGAGTAAAGAGATACTTGATACTTTCTAGACCAGTAAGAGGGAAACTGCAAAGTGTGATTGCAGAGTAGAGGATATGAAAAGGATCTGCCTTGGCATGTAGTGCTATTATCAGATCATATTTTTTCTTGTTGTCTTCTAATCATTTCAATAGATTGAAAATCCCTTTGCCGGGTAGCTTTAACAGGCTTATTGTAAACCTTGTAACCAGGTGACTCAAGATTATTGAGTTCTTTAAATCCTCTAGCAAGGTAACCTTTAACATGGTTTCAACCTTTAATAGGGTATATATCTATCCCTTAACCGGGTGATCTCAAACAGGATTGGTTCCTAACAAAACCTTATTGTAAAGTCTTTAATCAGACTAGGCTCCTAACAGGGCGAGCTTCAAAAGAGTTCAAAACAAGCTCATGGGTATTCATCCCCACCGTGGTTTTTCCCTTTTGGGTTTCCACATGAAAAATATGTGTGTTATGTGTTATGCATTTTTAATGTGATGTTTATCAAGTATTTGGTTGACAGACTGTGCATGTATAATTTATAGGTTATGGTATTTCTAGTATACCACATGCATATGTTTATGGGTGAAATTGAAGTCGAGTACTGATCATATTTGAAGTGTTCAAACTTATCAGTTTATGGTGTTTGGTGTCTTACTGTGTTTAACCAGTATTGCCATGGTTAAGTCCAGTAATGGTGATAACCAATTGGTTTCACTTAAGTTAGATAAGTTGTTGAGAAAGTGGTTGAGAAGAGTTTTTATCTGAACTAATTCACCCCCCCTCTCAGTACCGATTGGGGTATCTGTTGTTCATCATTATTCATCAAGTTTCTCATTCCTTCTAGAGTTGTCATAACTTCATCATCAAGAAAGGGCCAACATATTTGGAAGAAGCAAGTTGGAAAGCCATCTAGCCCAGGGGATTTATTTGGGCTCATCTGCTTAAGAGCAACTTCAACTTCTACTAGAGAAAATTTGGCAGTTAGAACATCAAAATGTTCCTTATTCAAAAGCCTAGGGATGCTCTTGATAAACATGTCTTGGTTAGAGTTGTGAGGGATCTAATCCAAAAATGATTATAGGATTAGCCACCTTAGAGCCATTATTTAACTTAATTCTAGAGATATGGTTTTTAACTCTTCTCATCCTTACACCATTATGGAAAAATATGGTATTCTTATCACTCACCTCCAACCAAGTCTCTCTAGATTTTTGTTTCTAGAAGACTTATTCTTTGGCAAGAATAGATTCATGGTCCGCCATAAGTTTCTTCTCTTTGAGAAACAGAGTCTCATCCATCCCATATCTCATTACTTTCTCATTAACTTCTGCCAACTCAGCTTCCACCTGAGCTTTCTTATCAAATAAATTATCGAAGTGCTCCCTATTCCATTGAATGAGATTCTGCTTGATAATCTTAAGTTTATTAACAACCTTAAAAATCCTAGACCCTGAGACCATGGCCCCATTCCACCACTCTTTTAGAAGATCCAAGATGTGATCATCCTTAAGCCACATATTCTCAAGTTTAAAAGGACATCTCTTTGGGCTAGCTTCCCCCTGAATGTCTAGTAAAATGGGAAAGTGATCCAATCTTGAAAAAGGTAAAATTGAGGCTTCCAAGGTCAAGGGAAACTTGATGAGACTTCCCAAAACAAAGAACCTCTCTAGTTTCTCTATAATGTTGCTAAATCCTAACCTATGGTTATTCCAAGTAAAGGTATCCTTCACCATATTGATCTCTAGCATACCACTCTTATGGATTCAATCAGAAAAGTCTAGAGAAGCCTGAGAATTAATGACTAATTCTCCCTACTTCTCATGTTGATACAAAACTGTATTAAAATCCCCACCTATAAAACATACCTGACTGAGGGTACTCGTGAAATTCTCAATTTCCTCCTAGTCTCTTTTTTTATCACCATTAAGGACTAGCCCATACACATTTACAATGAAAAAGTCTAGATTGTTCTTGAGACAAGATACCCTCCCACTCATCCAATTATGATTAGATGTCAGGGGAGAAAGAAGGATACTACGAGGATCCCAGATAATAGCTAGACCTCTAGAGGCCCCAATACCTGTAGTTCCTCTAATCTGCCTAAAGCCTAAATGATTACCAAAGGAATCTAAGTCTGCATCTCCCAATTTAGACTCTTGAAGAAAAACTAATTTTGGGCTAAAAGAGGATAGACAACATTTGACTAGCCTCTATTTGTTAGGGGCATTTAAACCCCTAACATTCCATGAAACGATCTTCATGAGCCCTTGGGAAGGACCTTCTCCTTCCCAGCATAAAATATATCTGTGAGTTTTACCTAACCTTCCGCAGAGCCATCATTAGCTCGAAGCCCTGATATAGGGATTTACTACCCCTCTTTTTGAAGAGCTTAGCACAATCTGGGGTGGATTTATCAGCTGCCCAAAGCTTGATACCTAAAGTTTCATTTTCGTTATTATTCAAATCTAGAAGAAGTTCTTCTATATCCGAGACCACAGGGGGAGGGGAGAAGACTAGAATTTATTTACCTAATAGTTTTTTTTGAAGATCAAGCTCTTCCTTGTCAATTATTTCATCCAACATTTTATTCATGATTTCCTTAGTGTCTGAGTCACAAAGATAGTTAATAATGCAATTGACCTCTTCCTCTTTGCGGGAAAGATCCTCATCTTGAACTGCCCTCTCCTCAATAGTAGAGCTTGCTTTCCTATAGGGAGAGCCTTTGGAGTTGTTGTAGTCCTCCACTCTTATAGCCTGATCAGAGGGAAGGGGGAGAGCATCCATTTCCCCACCCTTCTCATCAGTAGATGCAGGGGGAGGTTCTTCCTTCGAGACAAGGGGAGCCTCCAGCTCAGTAGTTAGACCTGGTATATCCAGCAAGGGCTCTTCTCGAAGACTGGGACAGGAAGGGATCGTCCAATCTTCCTATCTCTTGTTAATGATAAATTCTCCTTCTTCAATTTCCTCAATATCCTTAGTTTCCTCAAAATGCCTAGATGGCAAAGGGGTTTCTTTAACCACAAACCCTCCCTTTTCTGGATTGAAACTAATATCGACCCCAAGAATCCTACTGGATCTTAATTGAGGAGGCAGAGCTAGAGTCAATATAGGGTCTAGATTGAGAATCCCTTTATAGAATTCTAGATAGATAAGGAAAGATGACCCCCCTGATTTAATCTCAATAGGTTTTAAGGTTTTAACACTAATGTCCAAATTAATTATCATAACACAGTTCACATACTTCCTGTATTTATCACTAATTTCTACAAATTTGCCAATGTGATTACCAATTTTCCTAATAATTTCAATGTCCATTAATTTGACTGGTAGGTTAGAAATCAGTACCGGTCTATCTATCTTAAGAGATTGCATTTTATTAGGCTTAAAATTTGGAATCCAATCTAAAAAACAAAAATCAAAACCTTTGGATGTCAGAGATTTACCTATTAAGAGTTCCTACTTGTGTCTTTAATTACCACAATCAATATACAGAAAACCTTCAAATAGGATAGCTATACCTACTATCCAATTGAAGGACAACATAAACCAATTTGCAATAGCCTCCGATGAAATTCCAAGACCCTACCATCTTGCAAAAACTCTGAAGGCCTTGCAAGATTGTTGAATCCGCTTAACCAGATTCTCATTAATCTCTAAAATGTTAATCAAGTCTAATTTAGGGTCCCTAATTGAACCCGATACCACCTTTAAGGGTTTAGGAGGCAGCAAGGCTTTCTTGCCCTTTCCTAAAGAGGCCTTAGGTATGGATTGAATTTCAACCGGCCTTCTCATATTTTTAGTTCTACTTCTATTATTTTCAAAAAAAAGGCTAGCCTAGGGATCTGGTTTTAAATAACCTACCTCAAGATTTTGCAGTTGATTAAACCTATTAGAGGTGATTGGCATAGAATTACCTTGGCTGCATTCCCTACCATTCGCAACCCTTGGAGGGTTTTTCATGTATTCCTTGTAGGCCCTCCTAGTTTTCACCACTTGCCATTCCATCTGCTCCTGAGGCAGGGGAGCCCTAATCCTTGGGTTGTTAAATCTGAGCGCATATTTAGTCCGCTCAAAAAACCATTATTGGTGGAAAAGATCTGGCGATTTCCTCGGAGGAAATCGGGATTAGAAAAACACTCGATGCCTTCCCTGCCAAATTTCGCACATTTTCGCAGAAGACCCTCAGTTTTATTTATCAATATTATATAATATATTATTATATTATATATATTATATAATATATAATATAATATTATATTATATATTATATATATTATATAATATATAATATAATATAATATTATATATTATATTATTTAATCTTATTTTAAAATAATTTAACTATAAAAATCTGATATCCGATTTTCTGAGACAATATATTTCAACTGTGACAACTCATGAGTTATTTTTAACCCACGGGCTATGCGATTTTTGGGAAGCCGATATCCAGTTGGATCCAATATCTGGTTTTTCGCCCAAAAATTGCTAAAAAATACATTGAAAGGTAAGATTTTTATTGTTTTCAATCATTTTCATTCAATTTTTGTATTTTTTTAATGTTTATTTGTTGTTTCATTGAAAATATGGTTTTTTTCATGAAAACTAGGTTTTTTTAAATCAAATACAAAATTGTTTAAATTTGTTAACTAAATTCAATTGTTTACATTCAATTAGGTTAAAAATGGGGGATAATAGTGAAAACATTGATCAACCACAGCCGCAACAACCAAACCCTCCTTTTCTAAACCCCCCCTCAATTCAAGATTTAATTGCACAAAATTTGAACGAATTGAGGGGGATTGCAGATGTATATCATAGGATCGCTCTCTTAAACCCAATGTTTGATCCTCTCACTTCGATCATAAAGAGTATGGAAACCATGACTAAGGAGCACAATGCTGCCCTTTTGTGGTGAGATTCTATGAGGGAACAATATGCAGATGGCTTGTTGTATAAGGAGATCAAGGATCTTGAGATATCCAAAGCTGATATCGCCTCATTGTTTGTGAATCCCCACACTGGTCAACCCGTAGACCCCCCAAAAAACAAAACTTTCTACTAAATGGTGCACAGATGATGGTATTGTGAAAAATGTTTGGGATCATTGGTGGATGGTTTTCGACAAACCACCCAACAACAATCTTGATGTCCCCTTCTACTTCATAAAAAAATTGTATGTTGGGTTTGTTTTAGGAAAACATGTGAACTACTTTGACATCCAACCTTTCCAAGGTGTGGGTTTAGGTATGCCGCAAAATAGACCTATGGTAGTTAGAGTAGTCCAGGGCCCATATGTCCCCCCTCCTCTTGTTGATCCCCCACCTCTAGTGCAACATCCAGATATCATTTGTGAGGCAGCATCACATACCATATCAACTATTCACTATTTGAGTAGCCTTTTAGTTTCTCACACTAGGTCAATAGCTCAACCTAATTTTGATGGTAGTGGTGCATCCAATGGCACTAACACATCATCCTCGACTCCACACATTTGCATGCCTCATAGTTGTGTCATGTGTGCGCACGTATGCTTGGGTCTAGTTCGACAACATGTTGATCCTCCTACGGACAATGCAAATTTTCTGGTGCATGAGATGCACGATGCACAAAATGTTATGACACGGACTGGAGGATACCCTTGGGAGTCCTCGTATGCTAGAGGTGAGGAGGCACCGTCATCATACATTGATCATGTTGTGGTAATATTTCTATTTTCACAGTTCATGCTATATTTTAAATGAATATTTATAATCTAGATAATATTAAGTACTAATTTTTATTTACATGGTCTATTTAACAGTTGATGACCGAGGAGTTGACATAGATTCAGGAGGGCACTTTGACGGCCATTTCATTTGGCCTTGATAGCTTGACGGTACATATATTATTGCACCTAGTAGTTTGTATTTTATTGTACATACATGCTCATCATTTATATTGGTATTAATTAGATTATGTACTAACTTGCATGTATATCTTATTTTACTCTTGTAGGGCACAAGTAGCATGAGTGTGGGGCAGTGTGATTTAGGAACTCGTAGTGTAGTTGGAGACAAGGGAAAGGTAATTGAATGAAAATATGATTGAATGAATAGATTAAATAAATTATAGCGAATATACACATCTAGACATAGATTGATAGTTTCATATACTTGTCGTGTATATGTACAGAGAATTCTTGGCTTCACATCCTTGTTGACTACACCCAGTATACCTAAAGATAAAGAAGAAGAAGAGATGCCTCGAGTACATGTGTGTTTATTTTATTTTGTGTTTAGTATATATAATTTATTATTATCAGTGACAATTATATGCTAACTTGTATCAATGTCATGTTTGTGAACATATGTAGGTTGTGTATGAAAATATTGAAAACATACCTCCTCTACCAAAGACATACATCAAGAGTCCTGCAAAGCTGAAGAGAAAATGTGGAGATGATGTAAACAAAAATAGTTCAATTATGGTTCATTTTTATGTTAAATTTTCGAATGTGAGTTATATAATATAGCTAATATTAATCTTGGTTTTTTTTCTTGTGCAGGATCCTTCAGAGCCGAGCAGTGTTGCGAAGAGGATTGATTTTGATGATCCATTAGCAACTTAGGATGTTATAGATAGTTTTGGGATGCTTACATGTCTAGTTGGAATGTATATTTTGTATATGGACATACATTCACGTATATAGACATACATTTTGTTTGAGTTGCCGTTTATGTCATATTTGTTCATGGACATACATTTGTAATCATTTGACATTTTCATATATATAGAAGTTGATATTTGATCATATAAATTGTTGCTCATCTGTGCGTGGTGTTATCATGGAAATATTTAATCTTCATTCCAATAATTAACAATGGTTAATAATGGTTATTTAATGAACAATACAATTCATTTCATTTCATCGTAAGTGTTGTTTGTATAATGAACAATACAATACAATTCATTTAATGAACAATAAAATGCAATTCATTTAATGAAAAATACAATTCATTTAATGAACAATATAATACAATTCATTTAATGAGAAATACTTGATACAATTCATTATTACCCTATGCATGCTCCTATTTTGGCCCCCCACTCAGTCGAACGCTTGGGGTCATACCCTATTGGCCCCTGTGAATGGTCCCTTGAGAACCCTAAGTGCTAAATATTGTCAAACTTTGATGGGTCCTAACTCAAAATTCATGGCACCTACTGATAGGGAGGACCCTAGATTGCTTGAGTCAGCTTGACTCACTCCAAGGCCTTTTTCCTAGCCTAACCCGGGAATGCTCCTCTCTATTCCCCTAATCCACTCTAGGTCCTCACTATTGACATTTGTTACTTTGCTCTTTGTGAATTCACTTTCATAAATCCACCAACTCACTAATCCACCGGATCTCACCAGACACCTTGCAGGGTTTTCTCTACCATAAATTATACCTACAACTTCTCCTAAGTTGTTTTCTCCTCATGCTTGGATCTTCTCTCCCTTTGATCCCATCTTCCCCTGGTTTGAGGCTAATAGCCTAGACTCCTATCTACCCTGCAAGTGATTCCTCTTGGTCACTGATACCTAGTCGGGCTATCACCAAGCTCGCCTAGGGCCAGTCTGTTGAAATGACCAACGCCATTCCCTCATCTTCTACATATAGACCTCTATTATACATGGCTGGCCCTTCTTGACAACCTCCAATGGTGATGCAGATTCCATGGTGGAGTGTCAAGACAAAGCCATGTTCATAAATGTGAGATGCCAATAGAAGACAAGAGAACAAAAGACGAATTTATTTACACAGCTGAGCTTGGCACGAATGCAACTTGGAATTCACAAAACATGGAAAAACAACATCTACCCTATCTGCATTATCACTTAAGGATTTAAGTCATGTTTACAACAAAAAATAAACTCTGAGAAAAGAAACCAGAAAATGATCTTCCAATTGTTATTCAAGAGAAGCTTGTTCTTGTAGAATCAACAAGACTAGTTTTCGTGCCACCCAATAACCCGATAGAAAGGCATACGGTTTGGAGCGCATCATTGGCTATCAGTATAACATGTTAGGAGCTACACCAATAACTTAATGGGAAGGCATAATGTTTGGAGTGAAATCTTGAACACTCGCAGATTGTATTAAGGAAACTACACGAGGAATTGTTGGCAATCAACCTTGAAAGATGTGAATCCATGAAGCAAGAGCTCATTTATCTAGGTTTTGTAGTATCCCAAGGCACTTTGAAAATGGATCCTAGCAAGGTGGAAGCAATACAGAGTTGGTCTATACCAAAAAATGCTACTGAGGTAAGAATTTTCCATGGGCTTGCCCAATTTTATAGAAAGTTCATTCGATGTTTTAGTGAAATTTGTGCTCCTATTCTTGATACAATTAAGGGTGGGTTGAAAACTAAGTTTAGGTGGACTAAAGAAGCTGACCAGGGGTTTGAGTAGCTCAAAAAGTGGATAGCTATCCAACCCATCCTAGTTTTACCAAGTTTTGATAAGTTGTTTACCCTAGAATGGGATGCTAGTCATATAGCAGTAGGACCTATTTTGAACCAAGAGGGACGACCAGTAGCATTCTATAGTGATAAATTGAATGACTTCAAGAAGAGATACTCATCCTATGACTTAGAATTTTATGCCTTAGTGCAAGCTCTTAGGAAGTGGAGGCATTATCTTTTGCCAAAAAAATTTGTAGTGTTTACAGATAACCAAGCCTTGAGTTTTATCAATTCTCAAGAAAAGTTGAGCAATAGACATATCAAATGGATAGAATACCTGCAGGCATACACTTTCACTATCAAGCACAAAAAGGGACAACTGAACAAGGTAGAAGATGCCTTAAGTAGAAGACTTCTCACTATCCAAGAAGTGACTTTGCAAAGCATAGGTGTGAAGAGTTTCAAGGAGCTTTACAGGGAAGATGAAGACTTCTCTGAGGTATACAAGGTATGCAGTGAGTTTAATAATTATTTCAATAGCTAGTATGTGGATTACACATTGCAGAGTGGTCTTTTGTTTAAGGGATGTTAGTTATGTGTGCCAAGTGGATTCATGAGGGAAAATCTCACACAAGAAAAACATAATGGAAGTCTTAATGGATATTTTGGTCTAAATAAAACACTTGAGCTGGTGCAAAGATTTTGTTATTGGTCAAAAATCCATAAAGATATCAAAAAGTATGTTGGGCAGTGTATTGTGTGTCAGAGAGCCAAGGGTACTAGTTCAAATGTTGGACTATACCAACCTTTACCAATTCCCAAAAGACCATGGGAGTGCATCAACATGGATTTTATTGTGGGTTTGCCAAAAACCAAGAATGACCTAGATAGTATTTTTGTCATTGTTGACCGATTTTGTAAAATGAGTCATTTTGTTCCATGCAATACTATGCATGATGCTAGTTACATTGCACATTTAGTTTTCAAAGAGGTGGTAAGAATTCATGGGTTGCCTCTCAGTATAGTTTCAGACAGGGATGTGAAGTTCATGGGACGCTTTTGGAAAACTCTATGGACAAGACTGGGAACTAACCTTTCTTCTGGCTTATGATTATCATCCACAGATAGATGGTCAAACTGAGGTCATTAACCAAGTATTAGGTAATCTACTGAGGTGTTTGACAAAAGACTATGGACAGATGTGGGATCAAGTGCTACTATAGGCATAATTTTCCTATAATGATAGTGTCAATAGAACTACAAGTAAGAGTCCTTCTGATCTTGTTTATGGACTCCACCCACGTAGTGTTTGTGAACTTAGAGATTTAGGAAGCCTGAAAGGAATAAGTAGACATGTAGAGGATTTCAATCAGTCTATGAAAGAGGAGCATGAACAAGTGCAAAAAACATTGATCGACGCTATGCAGAGGATTAAGGCTAAAGCAGATGAGAGGAGACAAGACATTCAATTTGTAGTTGGAGACATGGTTATGGTACATTTGAACAAGGAAAGATTGCAGAAGGGAGTCCCTAGTAAGCTTCAGATGAGGAGAATAGACCAATCTGATAGGGAGGACCCTAGATTGCTTGAGTCATCTTGACTCACTCCAAGGCCTTTTTCCTAGCCTAACCCAAGAATGCTCCTCTCTATTCTCCTTCTTTAGTCTAGATCTAGTGATATCCACTCTTTAAATCCAACTTAGTAAAATACTTTGCTTCTCCAAGACAATCTATTAAATCCTCAATTCTAGGGATAGGAAATTTGTATCTTACGGTGATTTTGTTTATTGCCCGAGAGTTAGTACATAATCTCCATTTACCTCCTTTCTTGGTTTAGAATACCATTGGCACATCACATGGGCTTATAGTTTTTCTAATTAGACCTTGGTCAAGTAGCTCTTGTACTTGTCTTGCCACTTCTTTGTTTTGTTTAGGAGTCATCTTATATGCAGCCTTATTAGGTAGTGATGCTCCAGGTATAAATTCTATCTGGTGGCTTATTGTTCTAGGAGGAGGTAGTCTTGCAGGTGTTCCATCACTCACAATGTCCTTAAACTATTCTAAAAACTATTGAACCTCTTTAGGTAAAACTTCTTGTTTAGTATTCTCTTCTTGACTAGGTTTCACTGAGAGAGCACAATGTTCTCCATCTCCTTTCTTGAGATCTCCCAAAAATTATTTTCCTCGAGCCAACAACACATTAGGACCACTAGTCTTGGTTCCTTCATCCTCTACCAAAGATTGAATCATGTATGTCACCCCTTCCTTTGTGAATGCATAAGAGTTCTTCTCTCCACCATGGATAGCTTTTCTATCAAATTGCCATGGTCTATCTAGAAACAAATGATAGGCATCCATGGGTAGAACATCACATAAAATTCTATCAGAATATTTGCCAATTGCAAATTCAACCCATACTTGTTCAGTTGTCCTTTATTCAACCATGTGACCTTGTAAGGATGACTATGTGGCATGCTACTCAACCAAAGTTTACTTACTGCTTCTTCAAAGATGATATTGTCAGTTGATCCTGAGTGAATGATCACTTTATAGACCTTACCAAGTATCTTACACTTTACTCTGAAAAGATACCTCCTCTATTTAGGCTCTTCCTTAACCGGCTCCCTGATTAGTACCCTTCTAACCATCAAATTCTCACCACTCTCGTAGTCAAGATTTACATCAGGAGACTTCACACTACGAGAATCCTCTTGTACATAATTGATTCTTTTCTCTGAATGTGATGAGGTAGCCTTCTCTGGACACCTATAGGTAGGATGACCAAAATTACTACAACGGTAACACTTCATGTTTGCAAAGTATGAACCTCTGCCAGAACTTCTAGATCTACCTCTGTTATTGTTGTTATGATCTCTTCCTCTACCATAGTTTCCTCTTCCATTGGATTCATTAGACTGCTTAGTCAATTTTGACTCTCCTTGTGATCGTATTTCACTTCCTCTGCCACTATAGTTTCCTCTATAACCTCTTGAATCTCGGCCTCTACCTCTTCCTCTATTGGTGCCTTCATGTTTCTTATTCTTTTCTTCTACTTTCAGGGCCAACTGATAACATTTGTGAATGGTAGTTGGAGTCAATAAACTTATTTCCTCTTATATGTTCCATCTCAGACCGTTAATATATCTTGCTACTTTGATGCTTTCATCCTCCATCACTTTTTACCTTAGACACAACTTCTGGAACTCTTCAGTGTAGGTACTTACATCTAACTCCTTCTGCCTTAGGTTTTTTCTTTTCCTATGCAACTGCATGTCATAATCCTTAGGAAGATAAGCCTCTTTGATTTTGTTTACCATCCCTTTCCAAGTAGAGATGGGGATCTTACCTTCTCTCTCTCATTTTGTATAAACTTCCACTAAGTAATGACATCACCTCTCATTCTTGACTTAGCCACTTTAACCTTTTGGGCCTCAGTCACACCTTCACACTAAAAATGATTTTCCATTCCCTCTATCCATTCCATTACCAACTCTTCTTCCATCTTGCCACTAAACAGTGATACTCCTTCCAAGGATTTTCTGCTCGTTGCCTTCAAAGCCTTCAAGAATGGTTCTTGATCAACAACAAGGTCTGGTGCAGGGACTTCATCCTCTATTGCCACCATTTTACCCTTCTCTTCTATCTTTCCACTCACTTCTACTATCTTGACTTCCATCACACCTAGTTTATGCTCTAACTGCTCCAACTTTTCCTTGAGCAATTGGTTTTCATCTTCTTGGTCTTCAACCTTCTTAGCTAATTCTACATTGGTCACCATCTTTACTCCTTCTGATACTAGATTATTCTTGCACTCTTCACCCCAAGTCTTTAGCTTGCTCTGATACCAATTTGATAGGGAGGACCCTAGATTTCTTGAGCCAGCTTGACTCACTCCAAGGCCTTTTTCCTATCCTAACCTGGGAATGCTCCTCTCTATTCCCCTAATCCACTCTAGGTCCTCACTACCAAGTTTTGTTACTCTTCGCTTTGTGAATTCACTTTCATAAATCCACTAGATCTCACCAGACACCTTGCAGGGTTTTCTCTACCATTAATTATACCTACAACTTCTCCTAAGTTATTTTATCCTCATGCTTGGATCTTCTCTCCCTTTTATCCCATCTTCCCCTGGTCTAAGGCTAATAGCCTAGACTTCAGTCTACCCTACAAGTTATTCCTCTTGGTCATTGACACCTAGCCGGGCTATCATCAAGCTCGCCTAAGGCTCGTCTGTTGAAACGGCCGATGCCATTCCCTGGTCTGCTACATATAGAACTCTACTGTACATGGCTGGCCCTTCTTGACAACCTCCAATGGTCGTGTGGATTCCATGATGGAGTGTCAAGATAGAGCCATGTTCATAAATGTGAGATGCTAACAAAGGACAAGAGAACAAAATACAACTTTATTTATACAGCCGAGCTTGGTATGAATGCAACTTGGAATTCAAAAAACATGGAAAAACAACATCTGCCCTATCTGCATTATCACTTAAGGATTTAAGCCATGTTTACAACAGAAACAAAACTCTGAGAAAAGAAACCAGAAAATGATCTTCCAATTGTTATTCAAAAGAAGTTTGTTCTTGTGGAATCAACACATCCAACAATCCTAATCCAACAACTCCTTTTATAGAATGCCCATTGGGTCTTTTACAACCTCCTTGACATGTCTTGAATCATCCCTAATAGATGAGATTCAACTTGACACAATTTGGTTTCTAACTGTAACTGTCTTTCCTTTCTTCATCCAGTCATTGGGTTAGCATCGAAACACTCACTCCGATGTCCGATGGCAGTTTACAAATCACTTGCTTTTCCATCAGGTCATCAGTGTAGCATCAAACATCTCTTGCCAATAACCAATTTCACTCCAAACATTATGCCTTCCGATCAGGTTATCGGTGTAGCTCCAAACATACAACCTAATGGACTAGAACCAATCCTTATGCCAAAATTGCCAAAATTGAAAAGGGTATTTTCTCACCCTTAGGTGCTCCTGCACCACCTGTGAATGATCTGTTTGAACCTATGGGTCCATGAGAGGGGTCCCTACAAAATCCTATCTCATTTTTTCAAGTTTCCCTACAGTTTTATTGGGGAAACAATTTTTCTATTGGTGAAAAAATTGTCAGTCTCATTCAATCGAATGTTGTCGTGTGGCCAATTTCTTGTTCTGCTCATCGTGATATCAAACCATCATCTTTGACATGTCTAGTTAGGCATTATTACTCTATGCATGCTCCTATTTTGGCCCCCCACTCGGTTAAACACTCGAGGTCATACCCTAATGACACCTACGAACGGTCCCTTGAGCACCCTAAATGCTAAAAATTGTCAAACTTTGATAGGCCCTAACTTAGAATTTGTGGCACCCACAAACAATCCATTTGAACCTATGGGTCCATGAGAGGGGTCCCTACAAAATCCTATCTCGGTTTTTCAATTTTCCCTACGGTTTTATTAGGGCAACATTTTTTTGGTTGACGAAAAAATCATCAATCTCATTCAATCGAATGTTGTCGCATGGCCAATTTCTCGTTCTTCTCATTGTGATAATGAATCATCAACTTTGACATGTCTAGTTAGGCATTATTACCATATGCATGCTCCTATTTTTTTCCCCCCACTCATTTGAACGCTCGGGGTCATACCCTACCGGAGTCATCCCTTAAGCACCCCAAGTGCTTAAAATTGTAAAACTTTGATGCGCCCTAACTTAGAATTCATGGCACCTGTGAATGATCTATTTGAACCTATGGGTTTATGAGAGGGGTCCCTACAAAATCCTATCTCGGTTTTTCAATTTTCCCTATGGTCTTATTAGGGAAGCATTTTTTTGGTTGACAAAAAAATCGTTAGTCTCATTCAATCGAATGTTGTCGCATGGCCAATTTCTCGTTCTGCTTGTCATGAAAATGAACTGTCAACTCTGACATGTCCAGTTAAGAATTATTACCCTATGCATGCTCATATTTTCCCCCCCCACTTAGTCGAACGCTCGGGGTCATACCCTACTGGCGTCGTCTCTTGAGCATCCTAAGTGCTAAAAATTGTCAAAATTTGTTGGGCCCTAACTCAGAATTCATGGCACCTGCAAACAATATGTTTGAACTTACGGGTCCATGAGAGGGGTCCCTACAAAATCCTATCTCATTTTTCAAGTTTCCCTATGATTTTATTAGGGCAGCAATTTTTCAGTTGGTAAAAAAATTGTCAGTCTCATTCAATCGAATGTTGTCGTGTGGCCAATTTCTCATTCTACTTGTTGTGATAACAAACTGTTGGCTCTGACATGTCTAGTTAGGCATTATTATCCTATGCATGCTCCTATTTTTCCCCCCCACTCGATCGAATGCTCAGGGTCATACCCTATCGACGTCATGCCTTGAGCACCCTGAGTGCTAAAAATTGACAAACTTTGACGGGCCCTAACTTAGAATTTTTGGCACCTAAGAATGATCCATTTGAACCTACAGGTCCATGAGAGGGGTCCCTACAAAAACCTATCTCGGTTTTAGAAGTTTCCTTGTGGTTTTATTAGGGCAACATTTTTTTGATTGGTGAAAAAATCGTCAGTCTCATTCAATCAAATGTTGTCGCGTAGCCAATTTCTCATTCTGCTCATCATGATAACAAACCGTTAGCTCCAAAATGTCTAGTTAGGCATTATTACCCTATGCATGCTCCTATTCCCCCCCCCCCACTCAGTGGAATGCTTGGGGTCATACCCTATTGATGTCATCCCTTGAGCACCCTAAGTGCTAAAAATTGTCAAACTTTGATGGGCCCTAACTAATTTGCGGCACCTATGAATGATCCATTTGAACCTATGAGTCCAAAAGAGGGGTCCCTACAAAATCATATCTCGGTTTTTCAAGTTTCTCTATGGTTTTATTATGGCAGCATTTTTTCGGTTGGTGAAAATATCATCAATCTCATTCAATCGAATGTTGTCGCGTGACCAGTTTCTTGTTTTGCTCATCATGAAAATGAACCATCAGCTCTAGCATGTCTATTTAGGCATTATTACCCTATGCATGCTCCTATTTTTCCCCCCCACTCGGTCAAACGCTCGGGGCATAACCTACCGGTGTCGTCTCTTGAGCACCCTAAGTGCTAATAATTGTCAAACTTTGACAGGCCCTAACTCAGAATTGGTGGCACCTACGAACAATCCATTTGAACCTACGAGTCCAAGAGAGGGGTCCCTTCAAAATCCTATTGTGTTTTTTCAAGTTTCCCTATGGTCTTATCAGGGCAACATTTTTTTGGTTGGCGAAAAAATTGTCAGTCTCATTCAATCGAATGTTGTTGCGTGGCCAATTTCTTGTTCTACTCGTTGTGATAACAAAGCGTCAGCTCCGACATGTCCAGTTAGGCATTATTACCCTATGTATTCTCCTATTTTTCCCCCCCACTCGGTCGAACACTCGGGGTCATACCCTACCAGTATCATCCTTTGAGCACCCTATGTGCTAAAAATTGTCAAACTTTGATGGGCCCTAACTTGGAATCATTGGCACTTGCAAACAATCCATTTGCACCTACAGGTCCACAAGAGGGGTCCCTACAAAATCCTATCTCAGTTTTTCAAGTATCCCTTAGGTTTTATAAGGGAAGCATTTTTTGCAAAGTTGGCAAAAAAATCGTCTGTCTCATTCAATGAAAAATATAGATAAGCAAGCATTACATTGTAGACATATAATGATCATCAATATTTCCATGTATTTTATACACATAATTACCATTACACTTGCATGTGACATCCATGAAGGGATATTCAAACATGATTTTTTTTCATTACCAATACAACTACACCAATGTACTCATGTACAAATACTTTGCATATCCATATAACTAAACCAATTTGCCCATGGATATTGTATATAATCATAAAAAAGTTACATCAATTCACATCCATATACAAATACAACATCCCACTTCATCTGCATTAGACATCCTCATGTCCTAAGAGAAAAGCTTACGTACAACAATGCTTGCATATAAATGAAGACCAAAATAAGTAACCTTTTTATGTGGAATGAATGTGCTACAAGAAACAAATTATAACACTTAATACAAATTATTTTGTCAAATTATAAATAGATCATTTGAAACATTTTAAAGAAGTACAAGATTGTATAATTACGAAACCTACCAGTTTCTCTACAAAGTATACAAGCATAACTTTGAAGAAAGATGCATGTTGATTAAAGCCCTTCTCACTGCATTTCTCTGCATGGTTGAAGATGATGGTAGATATGGTCATTTCTAAATAGAAATGCATTCACTTGACTTAGTGTTTATGCACAAAATTTAATCTCATTAATGCACAAAGGAATATGTACCATCACCAAGAGAGGGTCTTGTCAACGACGAATGATCTAGCATGAACCTATATTTTTAAGAATTGTTAGTCTACACATAAAATGCATGGATGAACATAAAGGCTTTATGATAATCACTTCAATTGAAATACATCATAATAAATGAAAAGGTGGGATTATATACCATAAAAATATGTCCCTTTGAATTATATCAACAGAACCCACTATGTTGATGCAAAAATCATAATGTGACACTATTGTATATCATCGAAAAAGACCTACATGAGCATAAAGGTTTTACGATAATTATATCATCAAAAATTGTCAAATAATGTTGTCTAATAATAAAAATTGTAAAGCTCATCAAATGCGTGATAATAAGTCGTGTTGCAAAAATATGTCCCTTCCAATTATATCGAGTGTACCTGCTATGTCCATGCAAAAACCATGTTGCCAAAAAAACATTCATCAATAGACTTGTATTTTGAACACATCCTTAATATACATGTAACAAACTTGAACATTAAGGTTTAATGATCATTGTTTGAAATGAAATGCATGATAAAAAAAAATAAGGCACCATTAAATACCTACTACTCAAGTATTCCTAAAGGGTCATCTCTTTGCTTAAGAGTATCGAGTATTGCTTCATGATTAGTAGTAGTAACTGTCCATGGCTCTTTTCTCTTCAGTTTTGCTTGATGCTTCAACAACTTGACATTTGTAGCTATAATAAGGTGTGAATACATTATAATGGTTTTGTGTCTCTCATAGTCTTCAAATGCAGGTATGCCATTCTTTCTAATCATGTATGTTCACAACCAAGTTCCCACAACAACAACTGAACCTATAGGATATGTAAAGCCGTCATCATCTTTCACTGGTTGTGTTAGCTTTTGTTTTCCTTGTACACATCGTGCCAACCAACATTCTGGTCTCTCTTCATTCCTTTGCAGTGCAACAACTACAAAAACATGTCTTGGTTGTACAAGATCTGATAGACGGTCATACTCAAGTGAAATTTCCATGTTATCATTTGACAAGGATATTGTTTGAGATAAAGGAGTTAGATATTGGGGAACCCATTTATCAACCCACTCACTTGACTCGCACTGATCCCAATCACACTGAACACAACTATAACAAAAATAAGCCAATGCTCATGTCCATATGGTCCATGTACTTGCATCTGAGTTGAGAAATGAATGCATCTTTGAAGAATCTTTAATTGTTTGACAATACAATCTAACTCCCACTGTGCCCTCCTCAACCAACCAAAAGAATCTGGTCACTACTGAATCAAGAGTACCTCCATGTGACAATGTTGAACTACACCAATCAACAATAGAACGTGCATCAGAGAAATTCGCACCTAAAATCCTCAATTGCTCCTTGACTAGAGCTCCCTTCAAACATGCACCTGCTCCATCATGCCCCACCTTCCCATGCCCTGCCTAAAAAAAACACCAAATATAAGGTATGCACCTCTCTACATGAATTATACTCAACCAATAAAACATACGGGCATTCTTGAAATGACCTGTACAGTTATCTGACCATATGATATGTTGATCAATTGCAATATCTTTCTCATGTAAGAACTCAAAAAAATTCTCGAAAGAATGTTGCACATACTCGGAGGAGTGTGATCTATCATCACTCATATAAAAATGATACTCCCTGATTATCTTCCTATCCTCTTCTGTACTATCAGGAGTATGTCTATATGTAATGTGAACAAAAATAACAATCTGGATTGAATTGTAGTACTGAGACTGTACCTTATTCTATGGTTGAAATGTATAGTTCTTTGCAAAATCAACCACTGATACAATAGTGCCAATCAATAAAAAGATCTTACACATCCTGAACTGTTGATCCAACCATTGAGACCTATGGGTGTGCCTTGCATACTTGTAGAAAAGATTTTCCTTAAAATCCAAAATAAAATCAGCAATACTCACTTCTCTTGAGACTAATTCGCATCTAGAACCTTCACCTCCACTCTTCAAAGTATATTTGACTATCTCATATCTTTTTTTTCTAAACATAATTCTTTCCAAACTTGTGTTCGCTCCCTCATGAAAACATGAAACAAACTTTGACAACCCACTATATTCTGAGCACTTCTCATTCAAACAATCATTTCTATAAAAATAGCAGTCATCATCTCTAGGGTATAAAAATAGATCTTGCAAGTCACTTGATGATCTCGGAAATAGAATTGCACCACACTCCTGCAACATCTCATTAGTATGCATCGTAGAAAGAATATGACATAAAAGTTCATGGTACATTGAAAAATCCACATGGTACTTGCAACGACAAGTATTACGAATCTTAAGAGAAACACAATAAAATGGCTTCAAAGATTCAAAGGCCCTTTATGATATTTGCAAAGTTGGATGTACTTCACAAAAAAAATTTGTACATTGTTTGGCTTGGTTCCAAGAAATGTTTGGGATGTGGTGTGTGGTCTCAGTTGCCGATTCTTAATTTCAAAACATCATTTACATTGGGTAACACTCTAGAATTAGAGTGCCAAAATTGTTGAATCTCCTCCTTCACATTGTCAGTCAACTTTCTATCAACATGTGGAAGACTCCCACCAAAAGCCCATGTATCTTGTTGAAGTGGATCGTCAAGTCTTTGTCTTCATGCAAGTTCTCTATCCAAAGTTTTATCGTTTATGTTAACATCAACACAAGTTTGTCTCATTTGATGAGCCTTCCTTAATTTATGGCTTACTAAGGAGTTTGTAATCACTCTTCGAGTGTCTCTCTTATCTCTTTCTTTGGTATTCTTTCCAATAGAATTGAGAGCGTCAAATAGATTTTTGGCAATAATAGAATTTCTCTCCATCTTCTTGTTCAATATGAATCTTAAATTTATTTAGCAATGTTCTCATCTTTATCATCTTTAGCAATTGAACAAAGAGTTGGCATTGCTCGGTCAATGTCTTATTGCTAAAATTTTGGTCAAAACGTTGTGTAGCCCACAACCGAACAGTTCTTGTTGACCTCTTGCCTTCAAGATTCGCAATAATATTCTCGTCAATTTCAAGTAACCATTGTGGGGTTCTTGAAGGTATTGGATTTGGAATTAGTCTTTCATCCATGAGAGGGTCTTCAATTCTAAAGTAATTAGGTGTTACATGTTGTTCAATTGGTTGAGCAATTCCACCTTCAATGTCAAAGTTTTCCACATTTTCACCTCCAATGTCAAAATTTTCGACATGTTCACCTCCAATGTCAAAATTTTCCACATGTTCACCTCCTATGTCAAAATTTTCCACATGTTGAGCACTTTCATTATCACTTTGAACATTTTCAACATTTTCAAAATTTTCACTTTCAAAATCTACATTTTCATTTTCAATAACTTGTGACACATTTTCAAATTCAATTTTATCTTCACTTGAAGTAACATTAGCAATATTTAACAAACCTTGTCTTCTCCTCCTATGACCTTCTCTATCTCTTTCTCTATATACTTAAATTTGGTCATTTGAAAGTTTTCTTTTGCGTTTAGACTTTTGACGATTACTACTCCCTGTAGATACCTAAAAACGTCTCATTGATCATGTACTAATTATTCCTCTAATTGATTAAATAATCTTTATTATTTAATTAAGTCAATTAAACTTATTCTTCTAAATTCTTCTTATTTCATATTTCCTCATCATCTTATTAATTATTCTATTTTCCTATTCTTTCATCATTTAATCATTTTAATCATTTTCTAAATATTAATTAAATATTTAGTATTTAATTAATTATGGTTAATTCCCCAATTTAAATAATCTTTATTATTTAAATAAACTAATTATTCTATTTCTTATTCTATCATCATTTAACCATTTTAATCATTTTTTAATGTTAATTAAACATTTATCAAGTTAATTATGATTAATTCCCCAATTTAAATAATCTTTATTATTTAAATAAATTACTAATTATTCAATTTCTATCTCTAATCAACTAATCATTCAACCCTCTTCTAAATATTAATTAAATATTTAGTATTTATTATTTAATTAATTGTGATTTAATCCTTTAATTTAAATAATCTTTATTATTTAATTAAATTTCATTTCTAAATAATTAAATAGTTTCTTTAAATTATTTAATTAGCTAATTAATTCTTCCATTTCCAAATCCCCAAATTCTAATTTCATTTAATTTCGTATTCTTCTAATTTCTTCCAAGTTCATCACATGTACATGATTTCAAAAATCAAATTGAAAATCAAAGTCAAGTTCTAAATATATTCAAAGGCTAAATTGAATTAATAAATTCAATTATTTGAATAATATCTCATGCAAAGATTAAATTAATAATTTAAATCTAAATGCAAGCACATGCTAAATTAATTAATTAAATCAATTAATTAATTAAATCATTTATCTCTCCAACTTCTATTTCCATCCTTCAGTTAGCTTTTTCTAAAATAAGCTCTTTGTGTCATCTTCTTTATTTCCTCCAATCATTCTTTTTCTTCCTTCAGTTAACTCTTTCATCAATCAGTTGACTCCTTTAATCTATTCAATCTATTGAGTTCCACTCCTACAATCAACATTTCAACTATCAAATTGCATTTGAGCTCACCTGAGTTTACACCTCTTGATCATTATGTTCCACCTTTCAATCAATCTTCTCCAATTTTCTATAAATTGAGCATCCAATCTCCATTTTCAATCCTCCTCAATCTTGGACAATTTCTCTGAATCACGAACTTCGAATCTTTGTATCACTTGCAGGTTACCAGTGCAATATCTGAGAGCCATCATACCATAAAGAGAAGAAAAGCAATGGAAGCAATATGCACATCTTGGAATAGGGAGTTTTATTTGAATTGATTTCATTCTTAATTCCTGTTTTGCTTGATGATTGCATTATTTCATTGTCTAGTTTGTTAGATTTGTTAATTAGACAGGGATTTGTGATTTCTCTGGTGTTTCTAATTGATATCTTTAAGATGAATTCTAGCATGCGTTACATTTTGGTGAACCCAACATGAACTAACAACAATTTAACCTTTTTCTGTGTTCTGTGTGATTTTTGTAGATTGTGCAGATTTTTTTTTTTGGTAGGTTGCACGAATTTCGAGAAAAGATTTTTCATCATGCAATCGAGCTTACTTCATCATGCAATCGCATAGATAGAATCATGTATTCAACCCTTCGGGGTCATGCATTCATCCAAACAGAATCACACATTCGTCCAGACAGAGTCACGCAATCGCCCTGTCCTCATCACACAATAGCCCTTTCTGGGTCATGCATCCGCAGGGTTAATTGTTGTTTTATTTTTCTTTTGTTTGTTATTAATTTTGTATAATTTTGTCTTAAATTTGGTTAATCAAGGATCAAAATTACTTTTTTATTTTAGGATATGATTAACATAGTTTTTGGCAAGAAAAGTTTAGTTCAAAATTTCAGGTGTGAGAAGGACGAAGCAACAAAGGAGGGAAGCTAAACGATATCAAAAATTTCTCCAAGCAGAAAAATTGATACAGGATTCGAAAGAACAACTGGCCTTAGATAGATATAATAGCCTAGTTCTTTCTTATACAGTTAAATATGATCTAATCAATATTGAATGGATGATGAGGGATTTGGCTAGGGCTTCACAATTGGTTTCGCAGGTCCCTAATAGGGTCTAGTTTTCTTGTTTTTCTTTTTGTAATTTTTGTTGTTGTTTGTGTTCTATCATGCAATCGACCTGTTAGTGATACACAATCGAGCAGATAAAGTCACACATTCGCTCTGTCAAATTTACACATTCACTCTATCAGATTCACGCATTCGCTCAATAAGTATCATGCAATCACTCAGGTAGTATTACGCAATCGCCTCTGTCAAGTTTTTAGTTTCTGTTTTCTGTTGGTTTATTTTACTACTAATCTTCTATTTACAGCTTGTAGTAATTTTGCATGCACATCTCACAACAGTTAAAATTGACATGCATGGATAAATCTCACACTTCAATTTTTAGTGCTTAAAATCAACAACAGTTAAAATTGACATGCATGGATAAATCTCACTCTTCAATTTTTAGTGCTTAAAATCAACAACAGTTAAAATTGACATGCATGGATAATCTCACACTTCGTTGTTGGTGCTTAAAATGAACATGGGCTAAATTTGACATGCGTGTATCTCACACTTGGTTTTTGGTGCTTAAAAATCAAACAAATGGTTAAAATTGACAGGTATGCCTTCATTCTTGGATTTGGTGTTTAAAATTGACATGCACATGCGGATCTAACACCTAAATTTGGGCTATAAAAAGAACATGAATCAGGTTGCATTAGATTAAATCATTTTCATTTTCTTAAGGGAAAAGAACTTTTCATTGTGTCTGGGGTGGACCTACTGTTGCACTAATTGCCTTTCTACCCGCCATCGGGCCTATGGGAGAAAGAAGGAAGGTGACAACGACATCCAAATTTTCTTTTTGTTCTATGTAGTGAGGGGTATCTTTGACTAGGGATTTCATCACCCCACAAAGGTACTTTGAATTGGGATGCATTGGGGATATCATCTCTCCGAGCATACTCTCGAGTGGGTTTTTCGAGCTGCTATATAAATATATTGGTCAAGTGGCTAGAGTGTTGAGTGAATTCAACGTATGTGGGGGCCTTCCCTACACTGATAAGCTCAATTAAAGTCTTAAGTGGCTTGCTCTAAGAATCCATCATTGGATCGGGACCCCTCGAAACTTAATACTAAGAACCAAATTAGTTGCCAAAAATCCTACATTCAGTGGTTCCAGGAGTGCGGATCATACCCCATAGATTCCCTTCATGTACCTTACAGTATGATACAAGAATCCCTTGGCTAAAAGATCTTTCGATCTTCGGGGTAAGAGAGACTGGCATGCCCGAGCAGTGTGTGCTATGGAGTGGAGCTAGTGTTGCTAGACTCTCTATATGTTCATTTTGTTTCAGTATTTTATTGTAAGGGCCTCACCGAATGGTGTCCAATATCCAACCTAAGACTATTTTCCATGCTTTTTTATGTATCATTGTACTAGACCAGTATTGAGTCAGTCCCTTGAGCTATTTCAGGCCCTATCCCATGTATCTCCTATTTTTCTGAGATTGTTTTAAAATTGAGTCAGTCAGCTATACATACTTGCCAACCATTATTCTCATATTTGGAAAACTGCAAAACATTTTCCTACACACAAATTTACCAAAAACAAAGTCCATTTTGAAACTGATTCTCAAAATGTTCTTACATACTTGTGATCTTAGGCATAGTCCCATTTTATGTCCTCATTATCATCCTAAGTCTTTTGCATAGTCCCATTTTACGTCCTCATTATCATCCTAAGTCTTTTGCATAGTCCCATTTTACATCCTCATTATCATCCTAAGTCTTTTACATAGTCCCATTTTACGTCCTCATTATCATCCTAAGTCTTTTGCATAGTCCCATTTTACGTCCTCATTATCGTCCTAAGTCTTTTGCATAGTCCCATTTTACATCCTCATTATCGCCCTAAGTTTTTTGCATTATCATCCTCATATACATCTGCACCTAGACCTCATATACGTCTAAGTCCATTATCATTTATAGCCATAGCATGCACCTTCATGGGTCTCCCAGGTGATGGCTTGTGCCCCTTCGAGCAACCTAATCTAGTTCCAAATGGCAGTCAATGAGAAATCATTAATGGTCTAGCTAACTTAGCTTGGGATTTAAGAAGAAGCGCACCCCAGTAAATGGGAGTTATATATGAGATAGATATTGAGTCTAGGATTGCCTATAAGATTGATAGAGAGATTGAGGCCAAACAACTTCGTCAACAAATAGAAAGACTTTCATTAGAGAAAGCTAGAAAGGCTAAAAAGGTCTCACATCAAAATCCTCAATAGAGAGTCTAGTATAGTATTGCATACCTCATATTTACATCTACTGTCTAGTGTTAGGTCATCGTCTTGCATAGAACCATCATCATATAGGACATTTTTAGATGCCCATCACAAGTTCCCAGAAAGAAAAAGGAAAAATGGACCCGAACAACACACAGTCTATAAACCCTACTTGGAACATGGACATGTCAACAGGTCAACACTCAGGTACACAAACAATGTCCACCATAAATGAATTACAACAACATCTGACAAAGGAATAAATTGAGTCCGCACAACAAGACCCGCATGTCCTCATGATCCTAGATGCACTTATACATAGTGATAGGGACAAGTATCTTTCACTGAAAATACAAAATGGGGCAAAATTACTTGAAGATTTTGATGTCACAAAGATTTTACCACTAGGAAAAACTTTAGGTCAAGATAACAATCAAACATTACCCTTGACACAAATACAAGCAACGACCTCTAGTCTTCCTCAAAACATACCTCTTCCAACAAATGTCAACACAAGTGCAAACTTTCAAACAAGCGTGTCATCTTCAATGATCAATGCTAGTATACCATCACAGAGCCTACCGATAATGTCAAGTATCTCAACACCTATTCAAATGCAAGCAACAAGTGTAAACCAACCTCCAATTTCCTATTCTATGGGATCTACATATGGTTATAAAAATCCAAACCTAGGTACTGCCAATGCAACAGGTACAAGTCAACCAAACATGGGTTCACATATCGCCTATTTTATAGTACCTACGAGAACACACAACACACAAAGTTATAATCTTGGTACATTCCAACAACCTCCTAGTTATGCAACCATGAATCCTTTTGTGGGACATACAAACACACAAGGTCTACCTTTGACATCAACTGATATTTTGACACAACAAATACAGAGTTTGCAACAACAAATGATGACCATGCAAACTGGTATCGATAAAAAGAGCTACATAATGTAGGACTTACGTCCTTATCCATTTGATCACATAGTATACATGCCACCTTTCCTACAACACTTTGAAACACCCAAATTTGATAGATATCGAGGGAAGGGTGATCCTAGAGATCATATTAGAGAATTTTTCAGGGCATGTATAGAAGTTGCCTCGGAAGATACTTATCTAATGAGACTATTCCTTAAAAGTCTGGGAGGTCCGACTTTAGAGTGGTTTTCACATCTACCACAAACCATCACGTCATGGGGAGAATTAGCTGAACAATTTATTGCAAACTTCTCACACAACATTGACACCTCGGTTACTTTGATGGATTTATGTGCAGCTAAGCAATACGAGAATGAAACATTTGCATCCTTCATACAATGATGGAAGGCTCTCTACAAAAGATGCAAGATAGTTATCCCAAAAACAGAGCAAGTGGATATGTTTACAGAAAACTTGATTCCAAAGATTAAGTATCCAATACAAATGTAGTGCCTTACCACATTCAAACAAATCATAGAAAAGGCTCTCAAATGTGAGAAGGGCTTGATAGAACAAGGTCTTATTAAGTATGGCAACACAAACAATACTGATAAATCTAAGTTTTGGTCAAAAAACAAAAACGTGACCAATGATGGTATTGTAGACGCTAGAACTATAAACAGAACCCAACCCATTTTATCATTTGGAACGAGTCAGTCAACAAATCCACATACTGGGAATAATACCAATATAAATGCTACGCAAAATACAAACACAAGATACCCCAGGGTAAACACTCTAAGAAGAAATTACACACCTTTAGGAGAACCTATTGAGTTGGTGCTAAAAAAGTCAATACAGACAAACATGATCACTCTACCTAAGGTAAGAGTATATGAACCAGGTTCGTTCAAACCCACATGGTGGAATGACAATGATTTCTATGATTATCATAGGACTAAAGGCCACAAAATGGCAAGTTGCTACAAACTAAAAAACTTGGTCCAAGATATGATAGACCAAGGGGACATCACAATTGATACGGATAAGATCTCAGCAAACACAAATCATATGATTTTTAAGGATCCATTTGTTAAGCATGACAAGGGAAAAGCAACCACATCAGGTACCCAAGACAACACAGCTAACTACACGAAAGTCTCATACGACTACGCTATTCATGCCGTTAGTTCAGGAGATACGACAAACAAAGATTCACAAGAAACATCTGATCAGGAAGACCAATATCAAGACACTCATAAAGATGACAACCAAATTTTCATGATATCCGAAGGACCAAAGTATGATGAGGATACGAATCTTTGTCTCCAAGACTAGGGGCAGGATCAACCATCTCACTCAGATTGGTTTGAAGATGGACTCATTGAACATATTATGAATGTCAAACATACACATTGGAACTATGAAGAAGGATTTAATATAAATCTAGATAAAATAGCTTATGATACCAATGATACAATTGCTACAATCACAATTACTCTCACAGACAGAGACTGTGCAGTCATTACTCGTAGGTCAAAGGTAACCTTACAAGGGATACCACAAAATCATCCACTAGTAGTAGGGACTTACAATGTAGTTGACCAGATTAAGAAAACTCTGGCACAAATATCCTTATTCAAACTACTGCATATTTCACCCAATCATAGAGCTATAATGGACAAAGCACTCCAAGATTCAGTAGTAGATAGAGATATAGATGAACGTGCCTTCCAGTCTATGGTAGGAAATCTGACACAAGGTACACATATTGCATTTACAGAGCAAGATATTCCTAGTGGCAAAATGCTTCATAATGACCCACTACATCTGGAAGCTTACATTCACAAGAAAAGGATCAGAAGAGTACTTATAGATGGGGGAGCCGGTCTGAACATTTGTACATTAAAGCTAGTCAAAGCATTAGGATATTCTGAACTTCACATTGATTCCTCCAAAAGGATAAACATCAAGGCTTACAATGATGAAGAACGTCCATCTAAAGGCATTGTAACATTACCTATACAAGTAGGACCAATAACGACAGAGGTTTCTTTTCAAGTCTTGGACAAAGAACTGGGATATAACATGTTATTGGGCCACCCATGGATCCACTACAAGCAGTACCATTCACATTTCATCAGTGTGTCAAATTCCCATACAATGGTATTGAAATTACAATAAAGGGTGATCCAAATCCATTCCAACATTGTAATTATCTAAAAGACAGTGTAGATAATCAGGTACCTATCAATCAGGCTACACCTCTCACTACATAGTTGGAAACATTAAAGATCATAGAAACACAAAAAGATATGCCTACGACATCCTCCTTACAAATAAAGGATATGGGTTGTGGAGAGTACTCTATTGCAAACACTTCAAATGGGAAACAATTATCTCTTTCTCCTAAGTCCTTTGGGAAACCTCATACTACAGTACAAAAGAAAGACAAAGGAAAATAAATTTTCAGATACTCAGACTCATGCTCTTTCATTATATGGGGAGACTTAGAGGAAGAATCCTTGAATGAAGATGTTAACCATTGGATATATAGAGAAGAAGATCATATGACAACACCTAGAATACATACAGATCAATACGGCAATGGATTCAAAATACTCCAAAGACATGGATATGATGGTACCACAGGCCTGGGGTTACAAAAACAAGGAAGACTAGAACCTGTTGTTCCTAATGATAATCCAGGAAATCAAGGATTGGGATACAAGCATGTACAACATATCACACAAGCCAGACAACATACCCTTGATATACTAAATCGACCAAGTAAACCATCAGATTACATATCACAAAGGAATTTGTCCACATAGGCTCTTCCATCTTCATCTCAAACAAGCAATCAGGTACCTACATCACCTAGCGTAGAATCAGATGGGGAAGACATGAGACAACTCTTGCAAGAACCTACCATAGAGTTACAAAATGATGTAGTTATTGACACAACAGTACAAGCTAATGTGACAACAGATGTAGGATTACCCCCACCACCTGAATCCCACCCATGGTTATTGTCACTACTTCTACCACGAGAGGCAACTCAGGCTCAACCTAACGAAATAGATGAAGAAAGATTGCAAAGGCTTATACCTGGCTTAAGAAGAGTCACTAATGTACAAAGAAGACCAATCAATCTACAATGGAATCAGGGATAGGAACAAGAAGAAATAAGTGATGATAGCCCATATGATGAAACATATATTGACAGTGAGACAGATTCTCATGACTATGAATTCTTATCACTCCATGATTCTACCCCACCAGAAAGTGTAATATCAAACAATCAAGTCCTCATGTTATCAGACTCTACTACAGAAGAGAATAATGATTTACACCTAGTACATTTACACTTGATTGATTGGGGGCAAGAAGGAAAACCAACGCTGGATTGGTTTGAAAACGAGGAAGCAATTTAAGAATTTCTAGGAGTCAGAGAAGAATTTCCACAAGGTCATTATAAAGTAGGGTTTTCTATAGACCTAAATAGAATGACATACTTTGGAGAAGAAAGTACTTCTCAAACAAAAGATAAGAATCAAACTACCCATAATGACAAAAGTGATTTGGGTAATCTTCCTATGGAAAGAGAAAGTTCAGCATTACTTATAGAGGAAACAGAAGAAGTAAACATAGCAAAAGGGGAAGTTGTACATAACATCCATCTAGCAAAATCATTGAGCAAAGAAGAAAAAGACAGATTCATTCATTTTTTCAAACAATGACCTATCAACTTTGTTTGGTCCTATTCAGACATGCCGGGCTTAGATTCTAAATTAGTGTTGCATCATTTACCATTGACACTAGGAGTTAAACCTTACAAGCAAAAATTGAGAAAAATGCATCCAAGTATCACATTACTGGTTAAAAAAGAATTACAAAAGTTGTTGGAAGTAGGTTTTATTAGACCTATTGACTATGCGGAATGGATATCAAACCTGGTACCTGTGACTAAGCCCACGAGAGGCATCAGAATATGTACCGATTTTTGAGATCTAAATAAATCTTTCCCTAAGGATGACTTCTTGCTACCTACTATCGACATGATAGTTGACCTAACAGCTGGAAATGAGATGTTATCCTTAATGGATGGTTTTTCAGGATACAACTAGATTAAAATTGCACCAGAAGATCAACATAAAACGGCCTTTACATGCTCATGGGGAATGTACTGCTATAATGTGATGCCATTTTGTCTTAAAAATGCTGGCACAACATACCAGAGAGCCATGACAACATTATTTCATGACATGATCCATAACATAATGGAAGATTACGTGGATGACATATTGGCTAAATCACAAACCAGAGAAAGTTACCTTGCAATTCTTACACAGATATTTGATTGGTTGGAATAATATAATGTCAGATTAAACCCAAAGAAATGTGTGTTTGGCATAATAGCAGGTAAACTATTAGGGTTTATAGTATCAAATAGAGGAATTGAAATAAACCCTGCCAAGGTCAAGGCAATCATTGATATGCAACCTCCATCAACACTTAAACAACTCAGAGGGTTACAAGGGAGATTGCAATCCATAACGAGATTCATAGCACAATTGGCAGATAAGTGTCACCCATTCCAGCATTTACTCAAGAAAGGAGTTATTTTTAAATGGACAGAACAATTCCAGGAAGCTTTCCAAGCTCTAAAAGAGTATCTTTTGAACACACCAGTGTTAATATCCCCTATTCAAGGACAACCTCTATTGTTGTACATATCAGCAACAAACTTAGCTCTGGGAGCTCTATTGGCAAAGCATGACAAAAATGGAAAAGAAAGAGCCATTTATTATATAAGTAGGACTCTAATCAGCTATGAGCTTAATTACACCCCCATAGAGAGAGCTTGCTTAGCAATTATCTTTGCATCCCAAAAGCTCAAACACTACATGTTGAGTCATAAGGTACAACTCATTGCATGATTTGACCCACTCAAATACCTATTGAGTAGAGAAACATTGACCGGGCAATTGGCTAAGTGGGTTATGATCTTGAGCGAGTTTGATATAGAATACAGATAGAAAAGCTATCAAAGGAGACATCATAGTAGATCAATTAGCAGAGGCTCCTATACAAGATAGTCACCCATTGCTGATAGACTTTCCAGACGAATCCGTGTTTACACTAATTACCTCAATAATGTGGAAGTTGTACTTTGATGGATCATATACAAATCACGGATCCGGAGCAGTTATTGTCTTCATTACTCCTCAAGGGGATGTTATACCTAAGTCATTTAGGATCAATTTCCCATGCACCAACAATATGGCAGAATATGAAGCTCTCCTCATAGGAATTCGTACAGTTGTGCAATGGAAAATACAAGAGTTATAGGTCTATGGTGATTCGCAGTTGATTGTGAACCAGGTCAATGATGATTACAATACAAAGGATGACAAACTCATGCCTTATAAGAAGTTGGTCGAAGATTACAAGGAGCACTTTAGCAAAATTACCTTCGAACAAATCCCTAAAATACAAAACAAGGCAGCAGATGCAATGATAACAATAGGTTCTCTTCTGAATATGCCTGCTAATGAAACTCAGTTTGAGTTTATCATAGAATAGTTAATGCTACCTGCATATGAGACCCCCCTATCAGACTATGTATGTGCAATTGTGGGACCAAAATCACCTTGGTACAATGAAGTATATACATATTTGAATACCTAATACATGTCACCAGATATGTCTAGAAATCAAAAGAAGACCTTTATTCGTCAAGCATCTAGATACACCATCATAGCTGATAGTCTGTATAGAAAGGGTTTTGATGGAACTCTTCTACAATGTCTGGATAAGAATGAAGCACACCTTGCTTTAAAAGAAGTCCATGATGGAATCTGTGGGGCTCACCAAAGTGGTCCGCCATTGTCAAAGAAATTGCTGAGAGCCGGGTATTACTGGCCAACCATGGAAAAAGATGCTTATAAGTATGTATAGAAGTGTAAACAATGCCAAATGCATGGAGACCTTACTCATGCACCAGCACAAGATCTTCAACCCATCACATCACCATGGCCATTTTCACAATGGGGATTAGATCTCGTAGGTAGAATCAACCCTACTTCATCCAACAAGCACAAGTTTATCTTGATAGCTACTTAATACTTTACAAAATGGGTTGGGGCAATTCCTTTAACATACACTACGGGAAAGCAGATATTAAAATTTATGCTCAACTACATTATATGTAGATACGGAGTTCCAATGTGCTTTGTTATAGATAACGGGCATCCATTTAAAAACTAGGAAGTGAAAGAATTGTGTGACAAATTTAACATACAACAAAGATTTGCCATGCCATATTATCCACAAAGTAATGGACAAGCAGAGGCTACAAATAAAACAATATTGAAAATTCTTAGGAAAGTAGTCACTGACACAGGATGGGACTAGCATCTCCAGCTAAATCCCGCTCTCTAGGCTTACAGAACAGGAGTGTGCACCCCTACAGGAGCAACACCATATTCCTTGGTCTATGGTACAGAAGTGATACTCCCCATTGAAATAGAAATGTCATCTCTAAGAGTATCCTTACAGAACATTATATCAGAAGAAGACTACAGGGTAGCGACGTTGTAAGAACTAGAAACCCTTGATGAAAAACAACAAACAACATTCAATCATTTACAAGGATATCAAAATAGACTGAGGCAAAGCTATAATAAAAGGGTCTGCCCATGAACCTTTCAAGTGGGGGATCTAGTACTTAAAGAGAATCAAAGGAACTTAGCAGAATGAGAAAGGCTAGGGAAATTTGAACCTAATTGGCTAGGTCCTTTCATTATAACAAGGGTCATAGGCAATGGTGCCTATCATTTGGCTACCTTGGAGGGAAATCCAATCTCTGACCCTATGAACAACATGCATCTTAAGCAGTATTACACCTAAGGGCTGTGTAGTTTAGGTTTTACTTTCTGCATTGCATATCATATCATTTAAAACATTGCATTACATATAGTTTATTTTTCAAACGCATCGCATTCTTAAAGTTCTGCATTCTCACATAGAAGCATCAAATAAAACAAGGCAACTGTTCGAATTTATCATTCGTTTGCATCCTGAAAAGAAAACAAGGGTCATCACCTTTCTTAGATATTCGAACATGAAGTCTTTGGGGTTCTAAAGTCATTCATTCTTAACATTACCCTGTGACAATGTTTTACTTATGGCTGGGTAGTGATTTCACTATTTGAGACTTGGTAACCCACAATCTATCAATTGCTATATCTTACACCTTAACAAGATCTCTAATTCATTCTAGACACCTAGTTGATCATATGACTAGTGAAAAATCTAAAATTCTACTTTAGCACTACTGTAATTGTCACACCCAAGTAGGTTTCATTACTTACAAGTCAAGGCAAGAAAATAAAAATAAAAAGAGCTATGCCAAATATCCATCTAAAGGCAAAAAGAGCAATGATATATAACTGAAATATCATGTATACAAATATGATAAAAAGCTTGACTATGGGAAGATGCTAGTAACTCCATCAGGGCTATGAACGCCTACTGGCAATGGAGCAATATTTGAGAAATTACAGTCTATAACCTCATCGAAGCTCTCAAGGCTTGCTGGCAGCGAGGCTCTATTTGGGATTCTTTTGAAGTTAGAAAAACCATGCAGCTAGTCATATAGGATGCTAAGGATCTTTAGTGAACACAAGAGAGGGAATTAAGTCATCTGCACACACATGGGCAAAAAGAAGATCAAAGTTTCAAGAACTAATGGGGAAGTTTTCTGCGTCTCCATTTGTAAATCCTAGTCACTAAGTGTGTTGAGATGAATGTTCTGAAGGGTCTTAGAGATCAATTGACCACTTATCTATGAAATGTTTTGCACCTTCATTTTCAATCAGTGTATTACAAATGCTAAAAAACAAAGATGGTCAACCTTGTTCGAATAGGAAGTGCATCTTCATCCTGCATATTGCATTCACATAGGTCATGTCAAAAATTTCTTTGTCTCCATATGCATTCTACAGATCATCATGTCATACGGGTCTGTACACTGGGGACATAACTGAAAAAATCCAAAAAAATCAGATAAAGTCCTGAAAAATCCAAAAAAATCAGATAAAGTCCTGAAAAAATCCAAAAAATTAGATAAAGTCCTGAAAAAATCCAAAAAAATCAGTTAAAAGTCCTGAAAAAATCATCCAAAAACAGTCAAATACGATCCTGAAAAAATCATCCAAAAACATTCAAATACAATCCTGAAAAAATCCAAAAAAATCAGTTAAAAGTCCTGAAAAAATCATCCAAAAATAGTCAAATACGATCCTAAAAAAATCATCCAAAAACATTCAAATACAATCCTAAAAAAATCAACCAAAAACATTCAAAAATCTACCTACATAATCCAAAAACATCGAAAAAGCTCTTGGAAAAGAACTAAAAATCGAAAATCAATCAATCAAAAAACTTGCAATAACATGTCTTGTGAGAAACAAATACCCTAGCAGATATCCAGCAAACACTTCGCATGAAGTTAACAAAGGATATGACTATCCAGTCAAACATCTACAATCAACTGATCAAACTGTCTTATCAATCATATCATATCCATATCAATGTGATCATTATCTTGTCTTAAACAGAAGAGGATACACTCGAAATTAGACAGGTCAGTCTTAAACAGGGTCTGCAACTTTCTGAGATCAGACATTATCAACCATCACATCAAACAACTGAGAATGAAGACACAAGGTCAGTATAGCTGCTGAATTTTGTTTGGGTTAGTCTTTATCTTTTTATCATTTGGTGACAAATATTATTTCTATGCTACTCAAGGATGTCCAAAAGCGACTAGGGGAGCTATGATGAGCATTATCTTTTTCTTTGTTTGCTATTTGTGGTGTGAACCGATGAAATTCTAGGAAAATTTCTCTAGTGGGTGTCTATGATAAGAGCCTTCACATCAAGGTGAAATCACCACACATACCTCGACCCTTAACGCAATTCCCAGAATGGAGGGTTCACTCCTTGTCTGCTACATGTTTGTTTCTACAATGAGATATCTTTGCATCTTGGTTCCTTACATCCTGATGTGCTAAGCTTCATTGTTTGATAATAAGGCTCAGTGATGAATATATATTGACGCAATAAAATATGTGACACAGGTTCATGATTCATTCAATTTCATTTTCATTATCATCTCATTTGCTTATTGATAGTTTGTTGATTTCTCATCTTCTATCTAAATCACATTCTTTCTAACATTCTTTCTATCATCAAATTTTTCTTTCTCTATCATCTAACTAACATTTCTTCAAGGTGTATTTGAGTTAAAGTTGGTTCAACCATTATCATACCAAAAAAGTATTCATTATAAATTCATTTGCATTCATATAGATTCATTTGCATTCATTATAAGATTCATTTGCATTCATTATAGATTCATTTGCATTCATTATAAGATTCATTTGCAGTCATTATAGATTCATTTGCATTCATATAGATCCGTTTGCATTCATATAGATTCATTTGCATTCATATAGATCCGTTTGTATTCATATAGATTCATTTGCAGTCATATAGATTCATTTGCAGTCATATAGATTCATTTGCATTCATTGTAGATTCATTTGCATTCATTGTAGATTCATTTGCATTCACTTAGATTTAATTTGCATCATTAATCCATACATATACTACCATTGCATTTTATAATCATATAAAATCAAATAGATATGCATTACAAAACTCATAGCATCACATAAATCATACATGGAAAGCAAAAATAATATACATAGATCATTTCCAAAAAAAAAGCCACATGCTATATATATAACTCAAAAATGATAATGAGTGTGAATACATTAAATAAGCCCGAAGGCTCAGATAACATGATCAACCAACACTGCCTCTATTAGCAGGTGGAGCCTGTCCACTAGATCTCGCCCCAGGATGTCGAGGTGGTCCCATAACACCACCACTGCTAGTCCGTCATGAAGTAGATCTACTCGATCTCCTCCCCACGAATGCACTGAAGCTAGGCTCTCTCTGACACTCAAGGATGGCTCTCTCATATGCTTGACTATAATAAATAGCCTCCTGCGCAGCAGTGAAATATCTCTCTCCTGAGTCATGTGCATCTGTACCTGCTCTAAAAAGCTGATCAAAGGCATCCATTTTAATCTGACATCGTCGCACTACCTCATCTCTCTCTTGTAGAAGATGCACTCACTCCACCTCTAGGGAACCATAATCTACACGATAGGTCTCGCACTCAATATCTCATTTAGCAACCTCATCCTCCAAGCTCTGCACCTGTGCTCTAAGAGTCTGCAGCTCATCCTCATCACCAACCTCTCCTATCCCACCCTCTGTGGTAGGCGCATCCTCCAACTCTGGCATATCATCATCATCATCCCCACCCTCACTACTCGATGACTCTGAGGAATCATTGTTGTCCTCACTACTAATAGACTCAGTGTCTCTACCAATGTCTATATCCTCATCTCCATCATCTCCACCACCTCCTCCCCCATCTCCATCATCTCCACCATCTCCACCACCTCCTCCCCCATCTCCTCCAACTCTCTCCCCTGCGTCTATCCTCAATCGCTATCTAGGATGGCGAATCTATTGTGCTGTAATTAGAACATCAGGATCAGTCAAAGGCATTGGCCTGTGCCTAGCAAACCATGCATGATACTCCATTGTCATCCCTGGATCCGCTCCACCCCTACCCCAACCCCAGAGTAATGGCTGCAACGAATCAAACTCAGCAGAGGCAACATACCCACACCCCAATCAGATACCTCACGAGATACACAAGCAAAATATGCAGTAACCACAAGTGTCACCTATACCTCACCAAACTGTCTAAGAACACGTCCAGGTAGATACATCTCTATGATCTGTTTAGTCTCAAAGGTCCTACCAATAAGATATCTCTGCTAGCGGCAAAAAGACAAGTGTACTACATCATTAGGCCAACCGGGGAAATCTAAGTACAAGGTGTTCCTTGAACCCCTGTGTCTGATACCTATTGTATACCTAAAAGCATAAGGGTCACCAGGCTGCAAATCTACATGAACGACAGGCCTAGAAATAGAAATGTGCTCCCATGCCCATGTTTGCAGCAAAGTAACACCACAACTGATAGAACGGTATCCCAAATACATAATACCATGCATCTTATAGTACAACATGGCAAGTAGACAAGGACCCCAAGCATATAGTCAATGATGCACAATCATATCATGGAGCACTCTGCCCCATCCAATTGGAAACCCATGACCTCGTCGATCAGGTATTAGTAAACTACCGACAATACCGCATAATACAATGGTTAGGTCATCATAGTCTAATTGGGCCAAGGGATCTCATAACGGCCATTGATCTGCAAATCCTGAATCTCACACTCAAAAAGTGCACATAGTCAAGCAATGCCATCGTCATGGTCATATATAACCCTCTCACCATAAATGGGAATACGTAGTATACGCCATACATCCTCTAAGGTAATGGATGCCTCACCAGTCGGAAGATGAAATTAACACGTCTCTGAGTGCCACTGCTCTATCAAAGCTATAATCATGGCCCTGTTGGTTGTAACCTCTGGCAAATGCAATACATGGTATAGACCAAGCTGACGAATATGCTCAATCTCATCATCTGGTAGGTCAGCTCAAAGATCAAGTCCACTAGGCCTGCTTTGTTGACAGTATAACACTCTGATGTTCTCCTGCAAACAAGAAAATGATCAAAATATTAGATGTCGGATCCAGATAAACTTAAAATATTTTCAAACGCATGACAAAAACTTACATTTACAACGAATGCGTAACAGTTATGACTTATGCGGTACAAATATGGCTCTTGCGTGACGACTGAAGCTAATGCGTGACATAATGAGCGCATGCGTGATAAATAACACTTATGCGTAATGATATACATGAATGCGGCATGATACAACTAATGTGTGATGCTTACAATGCATGCGTAACATTTACAGTGAATGCGGTACATTAAGCACTAATGCGTAAAAGTTGACAAGCGATTGCGTAATGCATAGCAAAAAGTGATCACGAATTTTTTTTGGAAAAAAGGCATAAAAACAGGAAAAAATCAGGGAAAAGCAATGAAAAATACCATGCTGCCAATCCTAGGAGGTCTCTGAAATGAACGTACTCGGTCTGACAAGTGCAATCGAGCTCTATAACCAAACATGATGACCAAAAACTCAGAAACAGGCACAAAAATTGCAAATAAACCAAAGAACTACCAAATCACAAATGAGCAAATAAAAACCTAGAATTATCTATTTATAGCTCAAAATTAGGGTTTTATGACACCTTGATGCCTGTGGTCCCCACCAGCTTCAAACAACTTGTAGCATACTCAAACGATCTCGAAATGAAATGAAATTTCATACACTGGTTCCTTACACTAGTATCGAAACAATGGTCTCAATTTTTGAATTTTTCGACCACATTTTCCGAGGGGCATATTTACACTACACAGCAATATCAAGGCATACTGGGGTAGAATTTTTCATTTTCTTTGAAACAATGTCGTTCCGACTTTGTCTCAAAGAGGGGCAAATGTAGACACCTAAAAATGTCTCATTGATCATGTACTAATTATTCCTCTAATTGATTAAATAATCTTTATTATTTAATTAAGTCAATTAAACTTATTCTTCTAAATTCTTCTAATTTCATATTTCCTCATCATCTTATTAATTATTCTATTTTCCTATTCTTTCATCATTTAATCATTTTAATCATTTTCTAAATATTAATTAAATATTTATTATTTAATTAATTATGGTTAATTCCCCAATTTAAATAGTCTTTATTATTTAAATAAACTAATTATTCTATTTCTTATTCTATCATCATTTAATCATTTTAATTATTTTTTAATGTTAATTAAACATTTATTAAGGTAATTATGATTAATTCCCCAATTTAAATAATCTTTATTATTTAAATAAATTACTAATTATTCAATTTCTATCTCTAATCAACTAATCATTCAACCCTCTTCTAAATATTAATTAAATATTTATTATTTAATTAATTGTGATTTAATCCTTTAATTTAAATAATCTTTATTAGTTAATTAAATTCCATTTCTAAATAATTAAATAGTTTCTTTAAATTATTTAATTAGCTAATTAATTCTTCCATTTCCTAATCCCCAAATTCTAATTTCATTTAATTCTGTATTCTTCTAATTTCTTCCAAATTCATCACATGTACATGATTTCAAAAGTCAAATTGAAAATCAAAGTCAAGTTCTAAATATATTCAAGGCTAAATTGAATTAATAAATTCAATTATTTGAATAATATCTCATGCAAAGATTAAATTAATAATTTAAATCTAAATGCAAGCACATGCTAAATTAAATTAATTAAATCAATTAATGAATTAAATCATTTATCTCTCCAACTTCTATTTCCATCCTTCAGTTAGCTTTTTCTAAATTAAGCTCTCTGTGTCATCTTCTTTATTTCCTCCAATCATTCTTTTTCTTCCTTCAATTAACTCTTTCATCAATTATTTGACTCCTTTAATCTATTCAATCTATTGAGATCCACTCCTACAATCAATAGTTCAACTATCAAATTGTATTTGAGCTCACCTGAGTTTACACCTCTTGATCATTCTGCTCCACCTTTCAATCAATCTTCTCCAATTTTCTATAAATTGAGCATCCAATCTCCATTTTCAATCCTCCTCAATCTTGGACAATTTCTTTGAATCATGAACTTCGAATCTTTGTGTCACTTGCAGGTTACCAGTGCAATATTTGAGAGCCATCATACCACGAAGAGAAGAAGAGCAATGGAAACAATATGCACATCTTGGAATAAGGAGTTTAATTTGAATTGATTTCATTCTTAATTCCTATTTTGCTTGATGATTGCATTATTTCATTGTCTAGTTTGTTAGATTTGTTAATTAGACAGGGATTCATGATTTCCCTAGTGTTTTTAATTGATAGCTTTAAGATGAATTCTAGCATGTGTTACACTCCCCTATTACCTCCACAAAGATGTTCCTAAATGATTGACAATGTAAGATTTGACTTTAAGAATCTCTCAAAAGCAACAATTTGTTTCAACCTATTTGAAAACTCATCATTGTTGACAAAAAACAGAATATGCAGACTGTGGGCCATTGGAATCCACAAAATGGCCGACAAGGCTCTTTTTTATTTACAAAAATCAGATATCCAATTTGAATGTATAAATTTGTCATCCTAATTTTTTTTCCCATTGTCGCCTTTTTTTTACTGTTGCCACATTAATGGCAATGACAAAAATTGGATATCCAATAAAATCCAATATCCAATTATATTACTCATATTTTAGAGAGAGAGAGAGAGAGAGAGAGAGAGAGAGAGAGAGAGAGCAAGGGAGGGGGAGAGAGAGTGATTAGGGGATAGGTGGAGAGATAGAGATAAGGGGAGAGAGGGGGAGTGGGGAGAGAGAGAGAGATAGAGACAGAGACAGAGACAGAGACAGAGACAGAGACACAGAGAGAGAGAGAGAGAGAATATGGTGTCTTAAGGGGTCATATGGTGTCTTAAGGGGTCGTAGGACACGATATGACCCCTTAGGACACCATAGGACCCATAACGACCCAATATGGTGTCATAAGGGGTCATATGGTGTCCTAAGGGGTTGTAGGACACAATATGACACCATAGGACACCATATGACCCCTAACGACACCATATGGTGTCATAAGGGGTCTTATGTTGTCCTTAGGGGTCATATGGTATCCCATGACCCCTTAGACACCATATGACCCATAACGACACAATTTGGTGTCTTTAGGGTCATATGGTGTCCTAAGGGGTTGTAGAACACAATATGACCTCTTAGGAAACTATAGGACCCATAACAAACCAATATGGTGTCTTAAGGGGTCATATGGTGTCCAAAGGGGTTGTAGGACACAATATGACCCCTTAGGACACCATAGAACTCATAACGACCCAATATGGTGTCCTAAGGGGTCATATGATGTCCTAAGGGGTCATAGGACATAATATGACCCCTTAGGATACCATAGGACCCATAACAACCCAATATGGTGTTGTTAGGGGTCATATGGTGTCCTAAGGGGTCGTAGGACACAATATGACCCCTTAGGAAACAATAGGACCCATAACGACCCAATATGGTGTCATAAGGGGTCATATGGTGTCCTAAGAGGTCATAGGACACAATATGACCCTTTAGGACACCATATAGTGTCATAAGGGGTCGTATGTTGTCCTTAGGGGTCATATGGTGTGCCATGACCCCTTAGGACACCATATGACCCATAACAACACAATTTGGTGTCTTAAGGGGTCATATGGTGTCCTAAGGGGTCGTAGGATACCATATGATCCCTTAGGACACCATAGGACCCATAATGACCCAATATGGTGACGTTAGGGGTCATATGGTGTCCTAAGGGGTTGTAGGACACAATATGACCCCTTAGGACACCATAGGACCCATAACGACACAATATGGTGTCATAAGGTGTCATATGGTGTCCTAAGAGGTCGTACAACACAATATGACACCTTAGGACACCATATGACCCCTAACAAGACTATATGGTGTCATAAGGGGTTGTATGTTGTCCTTAGGGGTCATATGGTGTCCCATGACCCCTTAGGACACCATATCACCCATAACGACAAAATTTGGTGTCTTAAGGGGTCATATGGTGTCTTGAGGGGTCGTAAGACACAATACGACCCCTTAGGACACCATAGGACCCCTTAAGACACCAAATTGTGTTGTTAGGGGTCATATGGTGTCCTAAGGGGTCATGAGACACCATATGACCCCTAAGGGCAACATACGACCCCTTTTGACACCATATAGTCTTGTTAGGGGTCATATGGTGTCCTAAGGTGTCATATTGTGTTGTACGACACTATATAGGGGTCATATGGACACAATATGACTCCTTAAGACACCATAGGACCCATAACGACCCAATATAGTGTCATAAGGGGTCATATGGTGTCCTAAGGGGTTGTAGGACATAATATAACCCTTTAGGACACCATAGGTCCCCTAACGACACCATACAATGTCATAAGGGGTCATATGACCCATAACGACTTCATATAGAGTCATAAAGGGTCATATCTCTCTGTATGTCTCCCCTAATCTCTCTATCTCTCTCCCTTCCCTCTCCCCTAATCTCTCTATCTCTCTCCCTTTCCTCTCCCCATCTGTCTCTCTCTTAACCCTCCCCATCTCTCTATCTCTATATCCCCCTGTCTCTCTCCCCTAATCTCTATATCTCTCTCTCCCTTTCTCCCCCCTTTCTCTCTCTCTCTCCCCCCCTCTCTCTCTCTCTTTACCCGCTAATCTCTTTATCTCTCTACCTTCCCTCCCCTCCCTCTCTGTCCATCTCTCTCTCTCTCTCCCTTCCTCTCTCTCTCTCTCTCTCTCTCTCTCTCCCTCCCTCCCTCTCTCTCTCTCCCCTAATCTCTCTCTATCTCTCTCTCCCTTCCCCCCCCCCCTCTCTCTCTCCCCCCATTCCCCCCTCTCCCTAATATCATATACTAATTTATTTATAAATTAATATATTAAAATATTGTATATTAATATATTAATAAACAATAGATTAATTATGTGCAAATTTAGTTAGTGAATTTACTTATTAAAATTGAATATCGGATTTTTTTTGTACGATTTTCAAATTTCAAATTTTGGCTCGGGAATGCTTTGGGATTTGACTTGGAAGTGACAAGCCTGGAAAGTCAACTGAAAAAACATGTTTTTCAGTATTGCTTGATTTTCCAAACTGTACATTGGTGGATGATGACTTTTTTTGTAGCCAAAATTGATAAAATGAAAAGGGTTTTTTAAGGACGTTCTCATCTTTCCAACAATATAAGGCTTGTCTTATTTTGACATTAATAAATAATTATTATTTAGTTTCTAATTGAATTCTGACAATAGTCTTGATTGATAGACTGATTGAAAAACACTCATAACTTTCAAATGGTATAACATTTTTTGAATCCGAAACATGCATCGCATCCTATGCTTCGTCTACTATAGGGAAAAACTAAAAAAATTAAATTTCATAAGGTTTTGACCAAGTTAAGGTGGTCAGACGTAGGAGTTTCTGAATTTATGAAAAGTTGTAGTAAACAATTCATAAATAATTATTTACTTTATAAAAAATTATAAAAAAATGTGTCACATACACACATGAGTCTAATACTTATATTATAAATATTATGAAAAAATATTATGATTTGATTGTGATTAGGGTGGTCAGACATACGTCTACTTCTTATCCTTTTCCTAAAATTTTAGTACCACTACATTAAAATTTGAAATTTTCATCAAATAGTATTTTTTTTTTCAAAAAACAACTAGTAGCTTAGAAACTACATTCAATTTTATATAGATTCTCTTCTTATATATTTTAAAAATAACATTCACAACTTATTCAAATTTTCATTTCAAGTTGCATAACTATGATTTTCTGAAATTTCATTGCCACTTAAGGGCCTATTTTGGCACACCATGATCCTGCACATACCCATGTATGTATATGCATATAATAATCACCATTCCCCAAAGAAGGACACTACCTTAGAAGAAAGGGAATAGAGGATGTCTTTTGAGTCACAATTAATCAGACCAAGAAGAGATCTCAATGCTTGGCATCATCCCCAAGTAGACATTAAAGGAACAATAGAAGAACATGGATACACATAGAATACTAGTCACAAAAGAGAAAGAAAGGAGAGAGAGAAAGAACTGTAGTGCTAATATTTCTAATCTAGCATGACATCCGCCTCCCAATCTTGTTGATCACTATTTCGGGAAGGCGAGCAACATGCCAAAGGAGTGATATCAAGTACAACAGATGGAGCTATTACAAGGTCCAAACAAGGACTATGCTCAGGTTGTAAGTCACTTTTTTCAAGTCTAGGAGCTATGATTAAAGTTTGTGAAAACTCATCTGATAAATTTTTGTCCACATCAACATACTCATACTCACTATCAGAAGCATTAGGAGTTGTACTACCATTATAAATAATATTTTCACCCATTTCTTCATCAAAGTTTAAAGAAAGATGAGTAAAAACATGAATAGGAGTAAAACCATCACATGTTTTATGCAACTTATGATTTAGAGATGTTGGTTTAAAATATTGCTTAGGAGAAAAGGGAATCATGTCAACTGTTGGAGTCTGAGGAGACTGAGTATTTTTCAGGGATAGCTTCACGAGCTCGAACACAACATTCTCTTGCACAACCATTTCGTTGAGTCTTAGTGGAAGGCTGAGAAGAAGAAAGGAACACTTGAACAAGTAGGAATGTGTCTCTCCCTAATAGTTGAAAGTTTAGGTTGAGGTCTTTTCGGTTGAACAATAGGAGAAGCAAGCCTCTTCTCTTGATAAAAGGAAGGAGATGGAACTGTGCCATAGAAAGGAGGAATATTAGGTGTAAGGAGGAGACCAAGTCCATCATGAGGAGGAAATATAGGTCTAACCATAGGAGGAATATATTGGTTCTCCTTAAGAGAAGGTAAAGTCACATCCATAGGACTAGGTGGACAATTTTCCTTAGGAGGGAGATTAGTTCTATCTGAGAGAGGAAGAACCTCATCTTGAAGAATAATAGAAATGTCAAGTGTTGGAGATCTAGGTTGACTTAAGGATAATATAATATCATTCTTCCATTTTTGATAAGATTGAAAAAGAGAATCGCTCCTTGATGAAAGAGATTGAAATTGTTTAGGCCAAAAGAGATCAATAGGAACACCGGGGCTTCTTTCGGATGGACGAAATAAGCTATGGTTCATGGTTATGATTTCTCCATTGTGAGGAAATTTAAGACACTTCTAGATTGGAGAAGCAATAGCCTTCATGGAAGATAGCCAAGGATAGCCCAACTTCACACATAATTGCTTAGAAGAAGGTATGATAACAAAGTCAACATCCATGGATTTAGCATGAAACTCAATAGGAAGAGTGATAGAACCAATGGTAGTACAAGAGAAGCCATCAAATAATTTCACAACTACATTAGAAGCATCATATAGTGGTTTATGCAATCACAAAGTGAAAAGATACTCTTCAATTATGACATTAACCATGCAAAAGGGATCAATCAGGGCACCACGACAAGGGATATCCTTAACCTTTGCAGCTATGTATAAAGGGCCATCGGGTGCTCTAATGGTCTCACTAGGGTCAAATGTAATACAAGGATCCCTAGGTGAATCTTGTGTTTCTACCATATTTGTTAGATGCAACGACAGTCCCAAAGACACTGAGAGGGGGGGTGAATCAGTGTCTAATCAATTAATGGAATATTTGAACTTATTTATAACCTTGAAACCCAAATTGATATACCGGTAAACAAGAAATAATGTAGCAAATAGAAATAACAAAGACAACATAAATGCATACCATAACACAAGATATTGTAATGAGGAAACCCAGTGTGGGAAAAACCTCGATGGGATTTGTGACCCACACTATTTACTCAATGGCCAATATGAATAAATATTACTTACAATAAGGGCCTGCACATGCAGGAAGGCCAACAACCTAGAGCTCACTGCTCAATAGAAGAGTCTCACTGACTACAATATGGATAATTAAATCCAATACAATGTACTGGTCAAAATAGCATCTCTAGTGCCTGGTTCAATACTAGTTTAAGCTCAGTCATATACCTTAACCAAAAACCTTTTGCTATCTACTATATCACCTTCTTACATACATCAATAACTAACTACAATGCAAAATGATCTATAAGATCTCATACATATATGAGTATTTTACAATACAGCAAGTCAGCTTACAAATAATTAATTACATTTACAATATAATTCACATAAAAAAAAACTTGTCTCATGTCGGCCTAAGTGCTGGTATACTTCATTACCGGTGAAATCTAAATATCAGTGAATATGCCTGCCGGTGCCGGTGCATGTAGAAACCTGTTACCGGTTGGTTGCCATCAATGACAACACCAACCATATTCCATTAGAGTGTAGAATGCCAACAATCTCCCCCTTTTTCATTGATGGCAACACTCATGAGAAAAATCCAAAATTGTTATCCAAAATCTGAAGTCCGAAATCTGATCTCAAAAAGAGTGTGCTCCCCCTGAGCAAGTGATCTCCTCTGTGAAATTATTTTTCTCCATACTACTACTCCCCCTTGACATCAATGGCAAAGGATGTCGAAAAGAATTAAAAAAATGCTACCTCATAGCCTGTAACCGGTTGCTTATATGTTGAAAAATGTTAGCCAAAACTAGATTTAGGCTCTGCATGAATTTGTTATTGTTAGAAAGAATGGTCTCTGTCTGCTGGATCATGTCAGTCAGATAGTGCATCTGCTGCTCCGATGATCATTCTCCTTTAATTGATGCATTTGATAGCTCAACCCACTGAGTGATAAGATTGTCCAGTCTTGGACCAAGTTTGATTTTTAGTTCATGGGCCTTTGACCTTATCCTTTCTTTCTCTTTCTCAAGTTTCTCTAACTTTTCCTCAAAAACTGTCATTTCTTGCTAAAAAACTGAGATAAGTCCCAAAGAACCTATCATATTATCTGCAATATAATATATTTCCTTTTGTATCTTCTTAATTTCCTCATCAATATCTTATGTCAGGTAGTGAGGTTTTCAAGCTTCTCTATACAGCTCCTTATATTCCAAAATTGTTGAGTTAAGTACCGATAATAGTGAATCCATGTGCTCAGTATAGTCTTTGATGGTTTTCTCAAATAATTCACCTTTCTCTTTATCTACTCTTTCCTTTACAGTAGCCTCATTCACCTTATCTATAGTTAGAACATTTTCAACAATAAATTTAGACAATGTGTCCAATTTACCTAAAGAATCCTCAATGTGATCTATCTTACAGGTTGGTGCAATCATCTTCAAGATAAGTAATGTGTTATCAATAGCCTTAAATGCTAAGGTATTACAATCTGTTATCCTCTTAATAGAATCCAATAGAACATTTGTTACATTAGTGGGTCTGAATTCTCTAGTAGATGTGCTTGGTTTTGCAATAGATTTCCTTTCAACAGATACTTCTCTAATTACCTTCACTATTTCTTCCTTGTTACCATCAATTGTTTCCTCTTTTATTCATATTTTCTATCGGTTTCTTTGTCTATGTTACTACCTTTTGTTTTTCAATTTGATTAAGTACCTTTGTAACTATTAGCTTCTCTGACTCTAGTTTCTCAGTGTTAGTTACCTTAGCCTTTGATGGTTTCTTTGTCTTTGGTTTCTTAGCTTGTCTCGGTATCTCAGTGTTCTAAGAGTCAACACTGTGTGCTAGTGACTCAGAGACCTCACTGATCTTAGCATCATTTGCCTTAACCTCTATAGTTTCTTTATCCACAACAATGTTAATATCTTGTGTATCAATGTTCATAGAAAAAAAATCTCAAAATTAGGATTAGTGTCATCATGTGTAACTTCTCCAGTTGCCTTATCCAGTTGTTTATCTATGTATACCGGTGGGATATCCTAAGATGGAGGTGGAATATTATTAGTAATCTTTATTGAAGGAACACCACCAACTTTTCCTTTACCCTTATCCTTATCCTTCTGATATACCTTAAAAGTTTTGTCCATTTTCGGTCTTCTCCTTTCTTCTTCTTTTCCTTTTCAACAAAGAATATATCCCATTTGTCTACAGTCTCATCAATAATCTCCTTAACTCTCCCAGCCATCAGGCTCACTTGTCAGTGTCCACTAATAAAAATTGATCGGTTTGCCTTAGATATTAATCCATCAATTTCCTCTTTTGAATTTACAGGATGTACCGCCAATAGTGCTTCAACTTTCAACTTTTTATCAAGTTCCATTACAGATAGTATTTTTGCTTCTAATCTCATATAAAAATCATTTGGTAAATCATCTATCACTTCAATCAACACTTTCTTATAGATATCTAAATGCAAAATAATGCTCTCTTCTATTGTTTCCCTGTCAGAATCCTTAAAAGAATGATACAATTTGTTTACATTTGTCAGATTTCCTTCCTGTGTTATCTCATTCAATAATTCTTCTAGAGTAGGGGTAACCAGTGTTTGTTTTTTCTTTGGTGTAAGATTTTTCTTAGGTTCCCTAACTTCATGCTTCTTTTTTCTTAGTGTGCTTGCCCTTTTAGGAGAAGGAGAAGGTACTGGTGAGGGTTTTCTCTTCTTCCTCTCTACTCTCTTGAATTCAACTACTTTTCCATTATCGGTATCAGAAGAAGTGACAACCGGTGAGACATGTATCTCCAGTTTCAATCCTTCAAGTTCATTGGTTGATATACCACTCATATTCATTACGTTTTCCTTGATTTCACTTGCCATCTTGGATGCATCTTTGATAATTTTCTCTCTTCTTTTTCTTTGCTTCTGCATAGAAACAACACTCTCAATATTCTCAGCACTACCAAAAATTTCTTTAGATGGTTCTCTAGGTGCATCAAGTAGTGTTTTTGCATATGCCTCAAGAACATTTAGATCAACCTCATAACCCATTTCAGTAACCCAAATAGTTCTAGGGATAAATACTTCCATCCATGTCTCATCACGTTTAATAACAAAGTAGATTTGTTTATCATACTTGTCAACTATATTCTATGGTAACCTCTCTCTTTCCTTCATCTTAGTTTTAAATGTTTTGAAGTAATCTATGATGATCTTGTCACAGTCAGTGCCCATACCAGTGAAAGCTTCCAGAATCTATTTTCCTACCGAGATGTCATATCCAAAATCCTTACGACCAATACCGGGTATCTCTTTGGTGAAGTAAAGCATCAGACAGACAAGTAAGTTGCCAAAACGGAATATCTCCTTCTTGTCACCTTTAATCTTCTTCAAGTTATCAATTAGTTCATCCTTAAGCCATTCACAAACATCAATTTTAGTGTTGTTGTTTACCATCTCATATGCACTATGAATATAAAGGCTAGAAACTGAATTCAATCTATTTGCATGTGTTGCTTTATACCCAAGTACCATACTCACATATCTAACATTTGCATCTTTAACATCATTAACTCTAAGGGATCTGTTGTCGGATGTAGCTCCGGTTAAGCTCATCACACCCTTGCTAGGTATTTTCTTGGTTTTGTCAAGCCTACTACTAGTTGAGGGTTAACCAGTAACTGCCTTAATTACTTTCTTGGTTATTTTTCAAACTGACTCTAACCACATAAATTCTCCATGGACTCTGCTCAACACAAGACAGACTACTTCCTCCAAAAATTTAGGAATGCTTAGAATTTCAATAAAACCTAGGTCTTCAATAATATTATGTTCAGGTTTAATCAAACCTTTATCATTAGTAATAACATCATTAAACATTTTCTTCAAGTCCTCAGTCCCTAGGTCTTCTATGTTGCAGTGATATAGATTCTCGAGTCTTCGGCAAAAGCGACACCCTTCGGAATTTTTGAAAAAGCTCTGATAGAATCATCATGTTTAGTAATTTTAGGGATGATCTTGAATACAGGTCTAGGGCACTTGATTTTTTCTACCATAGTAGGGTTCAAAATAAACTTAGGGACAGAAAATGAAGATGCCATTTCAAAAGATAAATACCTCTTACTTGAAATTTGAATGCTTAAAAATCACTTTGTTGCTTCACCTTATAATGTCCTTGCTCAATTTTGTGCTCTTTGAAAGTTTGAATTCTTTGTGAGTAGAAAATGAGGGTTTTCCGATGCTTTAAAACCAAAAAGTTCTCCAACAACTGCATTAAATGCTTGCCGATTAAGTGAAAACTTAACACATTTTCCGGTAAAGAAGAAATATATATTCTCACCATCAACCGAGGGTAGAATGCATGATTTTCAACTTGTTGCAATACCCCCTAAGGATTATTCCTTAGATGAATAATCTCCTACCAGTGGAGGATTACTCTGTTCTACTAGTGCAGAGACAGTTTCATCAACTCTTTGATCTCCCTTCATAATCCATTGTTTTGAAAATTCTTGCTTTATTTCATTTACCTTTTCTTTTCCTTTTCCATTAGATCCTTTATTATTCGCTGGTGTAGTCTTGCTTCTACAAAATTTTGCAATATGCCTAATCTTGTTACATGCATAACAAGTTACATTATTCCTCTGAATAGCTTTTCCATATCCTTGACCGGTTTGTGTTCTGCATTTATTAGATAAATGTCCAAATCTTCCACAAACATAGCATTTCACATTCATTCTGCAATTTTCTAAATTATGACCAATTTTATTGCATTTGGAACATTGACCATGTTGAAAATATTCAGGACTAACCAAGTTACTGAGAGGGGAGGGGTGAATCAGTAACTCTTAAAAATTTTACTCTATTTCGGTACTTGCATATATGTAACCATTCATTCATTTAATCTACTGCATGCATGAAAATATAATCATTCACAACACATAACACAAAGATTTGGTGACCCAGAAACCTTCCAAATAGAAAGTAAAACTGGGGTGGGGATGGTACCCACAAAACTTTGGTACTGCAGTAAAAGTTGGCCAGTTAAGGCTTACAATGATCACTTCTGATGATCTGCCCTGTTAGAAGCAAATTAGGACTACTAGGTCCACCTTGTTAAAGGATTTACAATCATACAATGAAGTATGCACTCGGTTAAGAGATTTACAAAAGACTGTTAAGTCTACCCGGTTAAAGGATTTACAAACTGATTCAACTGTTAGGATGAAACAGTAGATCTTGACTTACAACTTTATTGCTGATAAGATCCTTTAAGTATTGATCTCCTTCTGAGATAGATTGGTCGATTCTGCTCCTTTACTGACTCTGCGAAAATGCTCTGGTCTGCTGCCTTAATGCAGTTTCTGCTCTGTTCTTTCTAATTTTGCATATCCATACATCTTACATACATATTCACATTCACTCTACAGATGGTATAATACATCACATATATATACCGTCCATAATTACATTTACATTTCATAAAGTCGGCCTCATACAAATTAATAACATAAATTCAATCTTAAGTCGGCCTAACATAGGTGAACAAAATATTACTGAGTCGGTAGATACTCGGTTCCTCAGGCTGGCTTGGTGATCTTCTGATACACGGCGTCCACTACAGTACTCAGCATCATCATGCTCTCGGTAAGAGTAGAAGCTCGGTCCATACTAGTCCCGAAGTGTAGCTTGGAACTCGGTAGCTGTGGTGACTCGGTAGATATAGTGTCACTCGGTAACCACTGGTGACTCGGTAAGAACTGACTTCTCGGTAACTGCTGTCTGTCTCATATGCTCGGTAAAGGCTTACTACTCGGTATGAACTATTTAATCGGTAAGCTTTACTGAATGCTCGGTATAGGCTGTGGACTGAGTGATGAGCTCGGTAAGCATTCAAAATCGAATAAGTGTTTTCACTAAGTGTATTCACTAATGACAAATATATCATTATTCCAACAATCTCCCCCTTTGGCATTAGTGACAAAAACACTTATGAGACAAAAATGAATCTGTCATGCTGACTTGAGTCTTCAAAATTGATACCAATTGTAGATTGCTGTATATACCTGTATATCTCACTGTACATAACTCCCCCATAGAATATACATAAGATTCTATACTTACCTCTATACCAATTGTTATTTACATTCTCCCCTTGTTTCTAATAATATGTTCCATATTCTCCCCCTTTTTGACAATAATGCCAAAGAATAGATAACTCAAATAGAAATATTAAAGCGTGAGATAAACTCTGAGTGTACCTGTTTGATATAAGTCAAGGTATTATCCCAATTTCCTTGCAAAATTGTGCAAATAGACACTACAACTTGAACTTTGGCTGATAGTTCAATTACATGCTCTGCAACTGAAAAACTGTTATCATGGATCAATGTTTTGGAATGTGCAATGTGTTTCTGCATTGTATCCATGTTAGGGAGGATCATATTCTGAATATCTAACAATGTAGACCAGATCCTTGCATCTTCCCTAAGCAATTCTGATTGCTTATCTGATAGGACTCTAATTTTTGAATGGTGAGCTGAGCTTGAGCTGGGGTCAAGCTGCAACTGTTGTGCACTTGCTTTCAGATCATCATCAACTTTCTTCAGTTGATCTCTGATTCCTTTTGTGAACTCGGTGACATCACATAACTTTGCAAAGAATGAAGTTACATTATTAAAAGAATTTTCTAACTTGGCCAAAATAGTGGTCAATTCTACTTGTTTTATTGCTATCTGCTGAGCAATGTGCTCAAGCACCTTATTATCAAATTTCTTCTCAGTTCTTTCTATCAGTTTCTCTTCTCCTGATGAGTCCTCATTGAATTTATTTACAGCCTCTTCGAGTTGTAGCAAAATGTGTTGAGAGGGATCAACTTTTATGCCTAAGGCATCTGTAAGAATGGTCTTTGCACCATTTATGATGTTGAATTCCCTGTCTCTCTCACTTCTTAATTGTTTTTGCTTTGCTTTCTGTTCTAACATCTGGCTGATCAATCTCATTTCATCAATTGATGCAGTATTGAGGTCTATCTGTGGAATGACAATCTCTTTATCCAGATCTATATCTTCCTCTATAGCCTTGCCGGTAAGCAGAAGTTTTAAAGGTGTCTTTTGTATTACTTCTGTGCTTACTACCTTATCTTTTGATGTAGTTACAATGGTTGATAAGGTTGGACTAGCTGATATAACTGGAATAGGAAGACTCATACCGACTATTTCCAAAATTAATGTACATGCAGGAGTGCTGATAGGTGCAAAAGAATGTGTCAAAACTGGAGAGGTTGCAATACTTACTATACATGTTGCAGGAGAAGTTGTGATCTCGGTGACTGAAGAAATCACTTGTTGCTCAGTGGAGGCAACACTCTGCATCCCAGTAGATAATGACATGCTTTGCAGCTCGGTGGATGAGGTAACTATTGGGGTCTGGAGCTGAGAGGTGATTGGCAAGGATTGAGCAATAGATGTAGCTACTGTGCTCACAATCCTGCTAGCTGAAGCTGATGATGCAACGCCTTTCTGCGGTGAGTGAGGAAGAGATGCAATGACTTTGGCTGCTACCTGTTTGGGATCATCTTCTTCATCACCTATTATCACCGTGTCACCTTCTTCTTCTTCACTAATGATTACCATGTCACCTTCTTCTTCAACTGCTTCTTCTTCTTCCTTCTCCTCTTCATCCTCTTCATCCTCATCTTTTTCACCCTCAGTTGTTACCGTGGGGTCAGATGGCATTGGCAGATTATATATCCTTTTCCACATAGTTGTGGCATTATTTACTATTGTTTCTATCTGCTTGGAGAGAACTAAGAAGGTATGAAACCTAAGTGTCATTTGGTGTTCATTCTCCTTTAATGCCTCTTTAACTTCTTTGTATGTCAGGTTCGGTAACAACTGTTTCAAGGTTTGTACATAAATGTCTTTGATAGTTTGCACTGCTGAAGTCCATCTTGGTCTAATCCTGACTAGAAGCTCATTTGGAATTTGAGAGCTGATATCATCTGGGGTATATTTCCATTTACCCATTTTATTCAGTAAAAGCTCCTCAATCTGCATCTTTTCTGCATCTGATCTGTTTTCATACCTCAGTGCTTTGAAGTTAGACATGCCAGATCCTTGTTCCAACTGCTTCAATTTTTCTTCAAAGGTAGGAGGGGGTCTCCTGAATAGAATTTCACTTTATTTCTACCCTTTTCTGGTTTTCCTTGTGAACACTGCAGTTTTAGGTTTGGGCTTTGTGATTACTACTTTGCCTTTCTTCTTTGATGTCTCTATTTCCTCCTCTGATTCTTCTGATTCCTCTGTTTTAGCTGCCTTCCTCTTGGTACTGGTGGTGGCCTTTGGAAGCTTGTTTTCAAGCTCAATTCTGGCTTTGGCCTCATCATAAGTGCCAAATGCAGGGGTGTTGGGAATGGCTGGCTCATTTATCAGGGCTTCTATTATATCCTTTGCTTCATCTATGTTAATTTCATAGGGTAATGGTTTTACCTATGCCACTCGGGGTATGGCTGCCTGGATGTAAACTTTATCACAGTCTACCATGAAGCATATATCATCTTTGAAATCTTTTACCAATTTAGGAGGAATCCTGAACCTGTTGTTCATTTTGTCCTTAAATTCTTCAAAATAATTGTTCATTACTGTCTCAAAATTCTGACCTATTTCTGCTATAAACTCATTTATCTGATACAAAATTGGAGTATCCTTCCTCCATACTACTGTGCCTTTAGAAGGGAAAAAGTTTTGTACATAGAAAAATATACAAATCAACAAAGAACCAAATTTACATGGATTATTCTTTGATGTCCTTATACTGTCCATGTTCTTGTTGAATTGTTGAAGTAATACCTCTGCTAGGTCAAAATCCATGTTTTTCTTTACTACCTTGTAGGCAAGGTCTACCGCCTCACATGCCACACTATTTAGCCTACTGGAACTATACAGCTTATATGCAATGATAATAATGCCAAATTTTAGTTCAACATCAGATACATTGTTAATTTTCATTCCTCTGCCATCCCACTCGGCTTGAGTTAACTCCTGCAGTTCATCCCAACCTAGGGTTTTGGTGGATTTTGCTCTGTCTGACATCGGTAATCCTGTGATTCTATGAATCATCTTCTTTGTTATTAAGATAGGTTGATCTAACCATAGTTGCCCATCATGTACATGACTCAATACATACCTAATCCATTTTACTTGAAAGTTTCTTGGTAGGTGTGGGATATGGGTCAAGCCTTTGATTTCCAAATGTCTATGCTCAGGTTTCAGGGTTTTGTCAACACATAGCTGATCTAGGGCATTGTCCATTTCCAAAGTCCCTAACTCTTGAATAGTGCATTTGAAATGAGTACGAATGTCATTGATGAGAAGTACCTTGGAAGGAATTCTGGACTGTGCTCCACTTAGGTCGAGTGATTCTGCGATCGCTGGAACGAGTTTGAAGTTCGGCGGTGTCCATTTAACTCCTTTCACTAACATATTGGAAGTCTTCTTCGCCTTGCTCCTGCTGGTTGTGCTAGTGGAAGTCATTGCTGAATGAAACGAGTTCCTCTTAGATCCTTCGCTGCAAATTCGTCTTAAATCTCCTTAAGCGCTTTGAAAACCTAAGCTCTTCGAATGCTGAATAACGTGGTGAAGAATGAAGTCGATTTTGCCCTTTTTATTAAAGTTCTGTCATTAATGCTCGACAAGTGGGTAGGTGAGATGACTTAGCGATTGCTCGGTAAGACTGACCTAACTCGGTGTTCTTATTTCTGACCTAACTCGGTAAGGCCTGTAGTTTTACCATGCTCGGTAACATTCAACTCGGTAAGTGACTTTTCTGTAGGTATCGGAAATACTGATTTCATCGATTATGCTTATGTATTTTGGAACTACTTATGATAAGGCTTTGAAGATGCAGTTCCTTATCTTCTTTAATGGATCTAATTTGTAATGGTGGGGTTACCCAATTCTTGAGTGACAGGACCATTGCTTGGATTATCCTGCTTGGTAGATTTAGGAACCCACTGCTGTCTCATTTGTTTCCGAATGTTGTCAGCTTTAGCTTTCTTTTCATCTTCTACTTTCTCTGTGTTCATGCAGTTCTTGGCTATATGTCCGAGTTCAGTGCATGTATAACATTTTATGGTTGTATCTTTCTTCCTTAGATGATGCCTTGTACAGTTCAACCCAATGTGTCCATATTCTCCACAATAATGACATCTGCACCAGGTATTGTAATCCCAACCAAATATTGCTTTGACAATTTGTTCTGCTGGAGTGAATATCTTTGTTCTACATTCTGATGCTTTGTGACCTTGTTTCTTGCATTTGTGACATTTGCCTTCAAATTTTGGTTTCTCCTTGCATTCACTAGCCTTGTGACCATGCTGATTACAGTTGTAGCATTTGCCTTTGAATCTTGTCTTTCCATTGCTCCAACATTTGTTTGATGTGTGACCTGTCTTACCACAGTAATTGCATGTAGGTCTTTGATTTCTTTTGCTACCTTGCTTGGAAGATTCACCTTCTTCATTGTAACCAAGACCAGCTGTACCCTTTTGTTTGTGAAGATTTTGCTCATTTGATTGATCCAAGTCTGTTTGAGATTTCATTATCCTTTCATTTTCTTGCTTTTGAATATCTAGCTCATTTTTCAAACTTTCATTTTGTTCTTTGAGAATTCTGATCTCTACATTTGCATTGGAGAGTTGCTCGGTGAGATCTTCATGCTGTACAATTTCATTGCTTCTTCCTTCTATTTCATTTTGCATTTTATTCCTTTGTTCCAGGATTTCACAAAATCTTGCAGACTGAATTTCCTGTTCTCTTCTTAGCATCCTTACTTCTTTTTGCAGTAATCCATTCTTTTCTAGGAGTTCTTTGATTGCATTGTTTGCTTCATCTACTTCATTTGAACTACTTGTAGGAAAGAGATCTTCAATTTTTGTTTCAACATACTCATGATCATTTATTTCTTTTGCTAGTTCCTTTCTTCTTTTTAGGGATTGGGAAAGATGTTCTCTTGCTTCTTTGAGTTGAGCAATGGCCATTTCCAGATCTAGCTTTTCATTCTCAATAGCTTTGTCAAGTCTGAATATCTCCATTGTCTTGATCTTTTCTCAAGCTGTCAAACTTTTACTCTGAGAACCACAAAGCTCTGATACCAATTGTTGAAAATATTCAGGACTAACCAAGTTACTGAGAGGGGAGGGGTGAATTAGTAACTCTTAAAACTTTTACTCTATTTCGATACTTGCATATATGTAACCATTCATTCATTTAATCTACTACATGCATGAAAATATAATCATTCACAACACATAACACAAAGATTTGGTGACCCAGAAACCTTCCAAATAGAAAGTAAAACTGGGGTGGGGATGGTACCCACAAAAATTTGGTACTGCAGTAAAAGTTGGCCGGTTAAGGCTTACAATGATCACTTCTGATGATCTGCCCTGTTAGAAGCAAATTAGGACTGCTAGGTCCACCTTGTTAAAGGATTTACAAACATACAATGAAGTATGCACTCGGTTAAGAGATTTACAAAAGACTGTTAAGTCTACCCGGTTAAAGGATTTACAAACTGATTCAACTGTTAGGATGAAACAGTAGATCTTGACTTACAACTTTATTGCTGATAAGATCCTTTGAGTATTGATCTCCTTCTGAGATAGATATGTCAATTCTGCTCCTTTACTGACTCTGTGAAAATGCTCTGGTCTGCTGCCTTAATGCAGTTTCTGCTCTGTTCTTTCTAATTTCGCATATCCATACATCTTACATACATATTCACATTCACTCTACAGATGGTATAATACATCACATATATATACCGTCCATAATTACATTTACATTTCATAAAGTCGGCCTCATACAAATTAATAACATAAATTCAATCTTAAGTCGGCCTAACATAGGTGAACAAAATATTACTGAGTCGGTAGATACTCGGTTCCTCAGGCTGGCTCGGTGATCTTCTGATACACGGCGTCCAGTACAGTACTTGGCATCATCATGCTCTCGGTAAGAGTAGAAGCTCGGTCCATACTAGTCCCGAAGTGTAGCTTGGAACTCGGTAGCTGTGGTGACTCGGTAGATATAGTGTCACTCGGTAACCACTGGTGACTCGGTAAGAACTGACTTCTCGGTAACTGCTGTCTGTCTCATATGCTCGGTAAAGGCTTACTGCTCGGTATGAACTATTTAATCGGTAAGCTTTACTGAATGCTCGGTATAGGCTATGGACTGAGTGATGAGCTCGGTAAGCATTCAAAATCGAATAAGTGTTTTCACTAAGTGTATTCACTAATGACAAATATATCATTATTCCAACATGACCAGTGGGTAAGTTTGTATTCTGATTATTTCCAAATTTGCACTGATTTTCTCTATGACCAAACTTGTTGCAATTGAAACATTTCCCATCGAATTTATAAGCATTAGGTTGTCTTACCAGTTTACTGTGATCTGTATTATTTGTAGTCCCAAAACTTTCTCCATGTTCAAGTCCAAGTCCAATTATATCTCCGTCAAGTTTTTGTCTTTTCAGCATGTCATCAAGTCTTTCTGAACTTTTCTTGAATTTGTCTTCGTATTCCTTTGCAGTGTTCAACTCATTTTCCAGAATCCTAACTTTTCTTGTAAGCTCCTCTTTATCATGTTGCATGTGAATCAGATCTGGCTTTTGCATATCATTTTCATGATTAAGTCTCAAATTTTCATTTGCTCCATCATTAAGTCTCCTAGTCAAGTCTTCTTCACTCTTCCTTCTATCATCAATATCCTTACATAATGTCATGGTCGGATCTTGCATTTCATTCCTCATGTTAGTACTCTCTTGTCTCAACTTCTCAGCAATATCTGTAAGAGTTTCCTTTTCATCATCATGATTCTGCATTTGCTGATGAATTTCTTTCCTCTTGTTTTGTGCTATAACTAGGTTCTCCTGAAGTCCTTTAATGAATTCCTAGGTAGTCCTCAAATCATCTTCAAGTTTTATTTTCTTCAATTTTTCTGCATCAAAATCTTCAAGAGTTGCTTCCAACTATTTTCTCAAACTCTCCATCTATGCCGGTTTCAGAATTTTCCTCAAGTTGTTAAGCTTTTGCAAATGGAGGACTAAGATTTGGTTTCAATTGAGGGATCTCAACATGTTTAGGTGGCACGACTTTAACAATATCAAGAGAAAGTGGGCTCACAACATCAAAGGTGGGCACACTAAACTTGGATTGACTCATGGATGCAATTTGTTGTTGTAAGGAAGACACGGTTTGGGCAAGATTGTTGATTGTCATTTTGGTGGAAGAATTGATGTTAGATATAGGTGAATGAGAAGGTGGTGTGATGTTCTAGAAAGAAGGTGTTGGTGTAAATAATTATTCATCATGGATATTATTACACTTACTTAAGTTTACTTAGGATAATTCATTTCATAGTAGTTTGGATATGAGACACTTGGGTGTTTGTGCCACATTGGGATAGTGTGTGTAGGAGAAACTCCACCTTTTATGGTGTTGATCTTGTTATTACACTATCATATCCACTTATTGTGGAGTGATAATTCCACCTTTGGTGGGTGATCCACCTTATGTGGAATATTATATTATTTCTCCTACCTACCCACACCTATTTCCTACCTACCCTTGTTTCTCATTGAGCCACATGTCGTATTTGTGTGCTCATACATCCATATGGCCTTGCCTATATAAGCAGGCCTCTATTCATTGTATTGAACAATTGAATTCAGTTGATTGTTGATCATTTTCTATTGATGAGAATACAGTTTATTCTTGTCCTATATTGTGTCTCTATTTTGTACATTTCATTGAGCTCTTGATCTTGGCAAAATCTAACATGGTATCAGAGCCATTGGAGCTTCATTGATTCATCTTGAAGAGGCATTATTGTGATGTCAAGAGGCAGATCTAAGGAGCAGCATCTTTTGGAGGCATCCTAGACCAGATCCAACCTTGCCATTGCGTCCAAAAGGCCGTTTCCATGAATTTTGGTTATAAAGTCGGCCTATTTTGGTGAGGAAAATTTTTTTCTCCAATTTTGCTATATTCGTACGGATTTCGAATTTTCTTTTATTTTTTAGAAATTTTTTTTTTTTTTCCTTTTTCTGAAAATTTTTTCAAAAATTAAAAATCAAAAAAAAAATTCTGAAAAATAAAAGAAAAAATCAAAAAAAAAAAAAAAAAAAAAAAAAAGGATTTTTGGGGGGTCCGCAGACCCCCCCCGCAGGTTGCAGGTTTCTGCGCGTACCACCGTCTCTGCCGTTCACTGCAATCCGTACTGCATGCTGCGTACCTGTCTGCGCAATGTACCTCGTCCCGCGCCTGCTGCAGGTTTCCTGTCCACGCCACGCCGGTTGTACCCGTCGAAGACCGCACGACGCCGACCGCTCCACACCTCGAGCTTCCTTCACTTCGCCGCAGCCCATACTCAGCTGCCACCACCACCGGCCTCCTCTTTGACACCTCACTCCCCAGTGGTCAACCTAAACCGGAGGACCGCGCCTGCCACGTGGTAGGCGGCCACTAGCCTGTGGGCAAAATCGTACGCCCAGTCACCTCCCGTACTTCTATACAGTGCCACACAAATATTCATACGGCCGCCACATCAGTAGCCGAATCAGCTCATCCAGTCAGCAAAACTGTACGATACGGACCACACAGTCGACTGCCACGTCATCCGTCTATACAGTACGGATGCTCAGTCAGCAGAGGGTGAAGTTTTTGTGACGGTCATACGGCCATCAAATTTAATTGCGTGACTTGCTGACATCAGCACCACATCAACAGGGTTTGAAAATTTTTGGACCCTCCTCTTATTTGCATTTTTGATTTTGCAGTTAACTTCAAATGGCCATAACTTGCTCATTTTTGCTCCTTTTTGGGTGCAATTTTTTTTGAAATGGGCTAGAATTTTGTGCTCTCCGTAGTGGTGAAAGAATTTTTTGATTTTGATACACAAAGTTTTTAAAAAATACAGTTTTTGATGACTGTACCTGAGTAATCCCAGTTTTTGCAACTTTAGAGGCTTCATTTGGGGTCATACGACCTCCTTTTTAGGTGCCATTTTTTTTGAAAGTGCATATTTTTTTGTCTACTTTCACATGATGCTATCAGATTGATTCCATTGTAAGTAGAAATCATACTTTCAAATTTTGGCCATTTTTGGCTCTCTTGGTACTTATATATTTGCTTGAATCTCAGTTAGATTCATTGCACTATTGATTGAAGTCTCTTGTATCTCATTTGAGAAGTTGTAAAATTTGCATCATAAGTCCACTTTGCCTTGTTTTGCAAGTGGCTCATTGTAATCGCACTAAGTATAAAGTGCCAAAATCATCACTTTTGGGGGGTACTTTGATTGATTGAATTTGGGGGGTGTCTCTTGTACTTTTGTGCTCTTGTGTTCCTTCCTTTTTTGCTGCTATGGTTTCTTCTAAATTTCCTCTCTTAACTCCACATAACTATGCTACTTGGAAAATTGATGCATGGAGTAAACTCATGGAAAAAGGACTCACTCATTACATTGATGGAACTATTGTTGCTTCAGCTGATCCTAAGGTTGATCCAGTTGGTCACTTGGATTGGCTCACTAAAAATATCATGGCAATTGGTACCTTAAGAAAGTATGTATGAAAGGATCTCATTTTTCATATTGAGAAATGTACTCTAATCAAGGATGCTTGGCAAAAGTTTCAAGACTTCTATGGTCAAGTTGATGAGATTAGGGGATATCAAATTGATAGTGATCTCACCATTTTGGATCCCAAGAACTTTGATACTATACAAGATTATGTCACTAAGGCAAATGAGTTGAGGGCACAACTTAAAGATTGTGGCATTGATAAGAAGGATACTCAGTTGATATTCAACTTGATAGGGAAGCTTCCACAAGAATATGCAGCATTTGTTTCTAGTTTCCAAACCCATAGGATGACAATGGGTTCAAGCTACAAAATGCCTACATTTGATGCTTTCAATGAAATGTTGATGATGGAACAAACTAAGTTGATAAGCATGGGCATTCTTAAGGCTTCTAAGTCTCAAGCATTAGTAGCAAATCAAGGGAACAAAGGAAATCAAGGAAAGGACAACTCAAACAAGAAGAAATGGCAATCAAAGCCAAAGGAAAAAGCAACATCTTCTCCAAAACAAGGAGATTCATTCTCTTCCAAGAGAGATAATTCACCAAAGAGGGAGAGACCTACTTGTGCTTATTGTAAAAAGATTGGTCATGAGGAGCATCATTGCCATTTTAAGAAGATTGATGAGCTTACACATATCATCAAAAAGCATAACATTGATTTGCCTAAAGTCTACAAGAAGGATGATTCATCAACTTCCACTTCCTCACATTCAAAAGGAAAAGGGCAAGCATTCATGGCTTCTACAAGTGGGAAGACTCACTCTTTTGGAACAAGAAAAGGAAAAGCTCTATGTGCTACAACAAATCATAATTCAGAGAGATGGCTTCTAGATTCAAGGGCTTCTCATCATATGGCATCTTCGCAGTCTATGTTCTCTACATTTGAGCCTTGCACCATGCCACATATTTTGATGGGCAATCATACATACATGGATGTGATTGGGAAAGGATCTATTGACATTGGGGATAACTCCTTCAATGATGTGTTGTGTGTACCCCACTTGACAAACAATCTCCTTTCTATCTATCAAATCACACATGGCGCAACTAAGAGAGTTGTGGAGTTCACACCTGACTCAGTTTTCATTAGAGACATGGAGACTAGAGCTATCATTGCAACTGGGGTGGTTGATCATGCATCTCGGTTATACTCCTTTTCAGATTTTGTTGATGATGATGATTTCACATTTGATGATTCTACACATGATGATCACACTTATTGTGATGGTTTAGATTTTGAGGAGACCTTTGGACACTTGAACATGGGGATTCTCACATGTGACCCCGTTCTTGAGTCTTGTATTTCATCTCCGCATATTAATATCACATCACCTATTGCACCTGATGATGCATATAGTGCGACAATTTTGCCTTCATGTGATTTAGTGCAGCAAGATATTCATTGTCTTCCAGCTTCAGATTCATGGGATGATTACTTGACAGATATTGCAGGTTTGTTTGTGGAATCCTACATTGCAGATTTGGGAGACATCATTAATGACATTCATCTTCTCTTTGATGAAGGTGATCCTTCTTCGATTGTTGCAAGGGCACACTCTGACCCTCTTATTCATTCTCTACATGATCATTCTTTCGAGGTTGACATGATTTTGGATACTTATGTATAGCAATTGGAGGAGGTCTCTTTATGCTTTGAGGAGACACATGAGTCTTTGGACATTGTTCTACATTCATCTTCACTAGATGTTGGAGTGCCTTTTTCAGCAGTGTGGCATAGTTTACCACCTTTGGAAGGGGTATCTTTCAGCATCAACATGGGGACACTTGAGCAGTTTTCAGAGATTCCTTTCATCATGAGTTTTCTTCATACATCTTCCCTTCATGATTGGGGAGGCTTCATGGATACACCTTTGGTTTTGTTTCTTCCTAAGGGGAGGAATGTTGTTCGATGTTCGTGGAGCAGTTTCTTCATACATCGAGCTTCTTCCATTGGTGCAGATTCTCCATTGAGGGGGGGTCACAGTTTGACTTCTCTTCTTCTCTCATATGGGGGGGACTTTTTCCTCACATGGGGTTTTGTTCCTCACATACTTCTTTGAGAGTTTTTGTATAGCTTTTTTCTCTCTTTTGGGGGAGGGTTTTTTCCCATTGGGTTTTTCTCTCTTTCCCCACTTTGTGAGAGATTTCATTGCATTTGTTTGCATGCATTTGCATTTGTTCATGGGTACCTAACATGGCCTCGTAGCCGGGACCCATCTTGCATTGCTTAGTTGCACTTAAGGGGGCGTGTTGGTGTAAATAATTATTCATCATGGATATTATTACACTTACTTAAGTTTACTTAGGATAATGCATTTCATAGTAGTTTGGATATGAGACACTTGGGTGTTTGTGCCACATTGGGATAGTGTGTGTAGGAGAAACTCCACCTTTTATGGTGTTGATCTTGTTATTACACTATCATATCCACTTATTGTGGAGTGATAATTCCACCTTCGGTGGGTGATCCACCTCATGTGGAATATTATATTATTTCTCCTACCTACCCACACCTATTTCCTACCTACCCTTGTTTCTCATTGAGCCACATGTCATATTTGTGTGCTCATACATCCATATGGCCTTGCCTATATAAGCAGGCCTCTATTCATTGTATTGAATAATTGAATCCAGTTGATTGTTGATCATTTTCTATTGATGAGAATACAGTTTATTCTTGTCCTATATTGTGTCTCTATTTTGTACATTTCATTGAGCTCTTGATCTTGGCAAAATCCTACAAAAGGCATGGATTGAGAATAAGGTGGTGGGACATTATAATAAGTAGGCATTGGTGATGATTGGGTAGGAAAAGGGATAGTTAAAGGAGGAATAAATTTGTTGAAGGAATTGCCCCCTTGTGTCACACTGATTGGTTGAGGAATAGTAGGAATACTCATGGAAGGAATGGGTAATGATGGAGGATTAAATGAAGAAGATGGATTTCACCCATGACCCATGGTTGTAGGAATGACATTTTCACTTGAAGTAACCATGATGTTAGATGTGAAAGAAGGAATAATAGTCATAGGATTAGTCAAAGGAATAGAAGAATTGACTTGTGTTGAAGGTTGTGAATAACCTAGGGTTTCGACACAACTCTTGATAGGCATGACATTAGAATCAACAATATATGCAATGCCACACAATATATAAATTCCATTCTTATCACTTTGAAGCATGCATTTAAGACATTGAATTAATGGAAGAGCTTTACTATTAGGGTATTCTTGGGACATCCATTGCTGAAAACTATCAAATTGATTGTCTAGTGTGGAAAATTGATCTAAAGAAACCCTAGTTAAAGCTTCTTCTTCATCATGAGATCCATTAATAGGGACATAATTAGGATGGGAAGAATTAACATGATCCTTATTAAAGAAGTCACCCAAATTAGGCTCCATCCCCTTGGTAATTAAACCTTGGGAAGCCTTAATTTGAATGCTTCGTCTAACGGGGATAGGATAGGTAGGACTAATAGTGGTAAAAATTACGCACTAGAGGGAAAATTTGAATTTTGGAGTGTGGAACAGAGCTTACAAAATTGAGTATGCAAATTCAAAAAAATAATGATTACACAATTTGAACTTTGTTTGAGGAAGAGAATGACACAATTTCCAAAAATAAAAGGAAATTGGAAATTTTAAAATAAAAATTTTTAAAATCGGGGTAGACTATAATTAACCTCTTAATTTTTAAAATTTTCTTGAAATTTGAAATGTTGAATTTTGAAGGTATTTCCAATTCTAGAGGGATCAAAAATCGATAAAATTAGCCAATCTTCTGGATTTAGACTATTAAATACAGTCATAAGAGTCTCCCGAAATTTTGAGAAAAAAGCCGAGGACCGTGGTGGGAACGCACATGGTTCGACCAACTTTTAAAAAAAATTTCAGTGATGGATATTGTAATGATTTTAAAGATAACCCCAAAAAATTGATGAATTTTACGATCTCTAGATGGGTAAAATGAAGGCGACAATAGGACCCTATTAGGGTTTTGCAGAAAAAGAGTATTTGAATTGCAATTTTGAAAAGGGTCAAACCTAATGGTTAGGGACACCTTGGAAAATGTTTATAAATCTGAATGTAAATTAAATTGATTTAAAATTCACACAAAATCCAATTAATTTAAAAAATTAGGGTTTGATGACCTAACCACTTAATTTTAAAATTTGAATTTTGGGAAAAAGGGGAGAAATTGACAATTTGAATTGTAGAATTGAAGACAAATCTGAGAACAATCAGAAATTAAATTAAAAATCATTTTTTGCACAAGTTCAAGATGATTTATGAAAATTAGGGTTCTAACAAGTAACCTCTTAATTTTATAATTTTTAATTGCAAATTGAGAAAGACAATGAAGAAATTGAATTTGGCAATCAAAACAATTTTTAGACTTAAGATAACCACAAGCAATTTTTACAAATCACAAGTTCAATGTTAAATTGAAAAACTAGGGTTTTGAATGTTTTAACCACTAAGTTTGCAGAAAGTTGAAACATGTAGATGAAAAATATGCAATTTTTTTCAAAGGAAAGCATGCAAGATGTCAGGTTCACCAAAATGTAATGGTGAGAAAATGATGAATCATAGATCAAGAGGAAAACTACCCTTTCCCTCAAAGAGAGATGAGAATTTTGCTATTGATTACCATTCAAGCACTTTTCACCATTACATTAGGAAAATAAGGGATGATATAATTCACTAGATTCAATCTCCATGCAAAGATGAAAGATTAAATCCTGAATGAATTGAGAATGTTAAGATGATCCCTTCTTCCTTGTTTGAAATGGAAATGAATTGATGGAATTATGTAGTGTGAAAGTGACAAAGAATCGATTATAACTTGAGATCTAAATATGGGATGAAGCTGTGCACCTAGATCTGGCAGTAAAATGTTGAGATGAATTTTCCCTGCAAATTTGATGAAAAGTTGTCCAGACCATGGTGGGAATGAACACGGTCCTCTGAAAAACCTATAAAACAAAAAGGGTTATTCTGCCTCTGCAAATGAAGCTTGAACCCAAAATTCCAGCTGCACACCTGCAACCTACACATAGAAAAGGGAGGAAAAGGGGTTGGGATTGTGGCTTTACCTCAAGGGAGGTTGTAGCAGCAATGTTGATAGAAATGCTTGTATGGAATTTAATGTTGAAAGGGATCTCCTCTTCAATGGTTGAATCCTTGACTTGAATGCAACACCTAGCCTTGAAGGGAGACTTGAGAACACTCAATGGTAGAAAAGAATTCTTGAATGCTTGATCTCTTATGGGACTTGAATCTCTCTAACTTCAACCTCTCCGACTTATCAAATTTCCACTTATGCAAATGAGAGGATGAATGCCCCTTAAATACATGTTTGAAGTATTTGAATTTCATCACGGGCCGACATCGAGGAAGTTTCCCACCTGAGGCACAACCCACAAGGCATGCTCTAGGAAGGATCTTGCCCTAAAATAGGGAAGGGACAGGGCTGCCATGCCTCTATCCAAGGGGGGACAGTGGCTCAATGCCCCTTTCCTACCCATTTCTCCAAGGCAGAATGTAGACGGGGTGATGCAGAGGCCAAGGAAGAATTTGTTTTCACAAGTCGAGCACTCTCTGGTCTCCGATTAGGCTAAGGGATTCAATTTTGCATGCATGAGGACACTAATGCAGTTGAAAACTGCTAGGATCACAATTTTATGATACTACGTTTAGCCCCCACTTTAGCGATAGCATAAGCGTATGCCAATACTGTCAATAAAGTACAAGGAAACAAGATTGAAAGACTTTTACCACATCAAGGAGGCAAGATGTGCGAAGCCCCCAGTGGAATTAGGATCTTATGACTTTGATTGAAAAAGTAAAAGGGAATATCGAGAAGGGGAGAACCATGACTACAAGTAGAAAAGTTCCCTTCACTATGAGTCATGAAAGAAAGGATAAAAATATTACAAAGCAAAGCAAAGTTCACTAAGTAATTCTGTATCACAAGAAGGAAAGTATGAGTAGAGTGTATGCCCCCACATTAAAGCAATCGCGCGCACCTTATCGGGAGTGATGGCTTTAAGGTAGAATACACCCAAGAGCGAGAGAAGAGAGGGAGCATGTTATTGCAAGGATTTGGCCCCCAATTGAGGTATAAAACCAAGGATAATGAATACAAAACATGAGGTAGTGTCGCTTTCCTCGAGGTCAGTATGTTGTATGATAACTCATGTATATCATATATGTATATGCATATAATAATCTTCATTCCCCAAAGAAGGGCATTACCTTAGAATAAAGGGAAGAGAGAATGTCTTTTGAGTCAACATGAAAGAGACCAAGAAGAGATCTCAATGCTTTGCATCATCCCCATGCAGAATTTAAGGGAACAATAGAAGAATAGGGATACACATAGAAGAATGGTCACAAAAGAGAAAGAAAGGTAAGGGAGAAAGAACTGCTATGCTAATATTGTTAATCTAGCACGACATCCACCTCCTGATCTTGCTACTCACTATTTCGGGAAGGCGAGCAACATGCCAAAGGAGTGACATCGAGTACAACAGATAGAATTATCACAAGATCCAAACAAGGACTATGCTCAGGTTGTAAGTCACTTTGTTCGAGTCTAGGAGCTAGGATTAAAGTTTGTGAAAACTCATCCGATAAATTTTTGTCCATACCAACATACTCATACTCACAATCAAAAGCATTAAGAGTTGTACTACCATTATAAATAATATTTTCACCCATTTCTTCATCGAAGTTTAAAGAAAGATGAGTAAGAACATGAATAGGAGTAAAACCATCACATGTTTTATGCAACTTATGATTTGGAGATGTTGGTTGAAAATATTGCTTAGGAGAAAATGGTATCATGTAAATTGTTGGAGTCTCAGGAGACTAAGTATTTTGAGGGATAGCTTCACGAGCTCGAACACGGCGTTATCTCGCACAACTATTTTGTCAAGTCTTAGTGGAAGGATGAGAAGAAGAAGGCACACTTGAACAAGTAGGAACATGTCTCTCCTTGATAGTTGAAGGTTTAGGTTGAGGTCTTTTCGGTTGAACAATAGGAAAAGTAGGCCTCTTCTCTCGATAAAATAAAGGAGGTGGAACTATGCCATAGAAAGGAGGAATATTAGGTGTAGGGAGGAGACCAAGTCCATCATGAGGAAGAAATATAGGTCTAACCTTAGGAGGAATATTTTTGTTCTCCTTAAGAGAGGGTAAAGTCACATCCATAGCAGTAGGTGGACAATTTTCCTTAGGAGGAAGATTAGTAGAGGAATAACCTCATCTTGAAGAATAATAGGAATGTCAAGTGTTTGAGATCTAGGTTGACTTAAGGATAATATCATATCATTCTTCCATTTATGATAATATTGAAAAAGAGCATCACTCCTTTATGGAAGAGATTGAAATTGTTTAGGCCAAAAGAGATCAATAGAAACACCGGGGCTTCTTTTGGATGGACAAAATAAGCTATGGTTCATGGTTATGATTTCTCCATTGTGAGGAAATTTAAGACACTTTTGGATTGGAGAAGCAATAGGCTTCATGGAAGATAGCCAAGGATAACCCAACTTCACATAGAATTGCTCAGAAGAAGGTATGATAACAAAGTCAACATCCATGGATTTAGCATCAAACTCAATAGGAAGAGTGATAGAACCAATGGTAGGACAAGAGAAGCCATTAAATAACTTCACAACTACATTAGAATCATCATATAGTGGTTTATGCACTTGTAAAGTGAAAAGATACTCTTTAATTATGACATTAACCATGCAAGAGGGATCAATCAGGGCACCATGACAAGGGATATCCTTAACCCTTACAACTATGTATAAAGGGCCATCAGGTGCTCTAATGGTCTCACTAGGGTCAAATGTAATACAAGAATCACTAGGAGAATCTTTTGTTTCTACCATATTAACCAAGTTTGGAGCCATAGAGGTGAATTCTTTAGAAGAGAGAGAAATAGGCACAATCTCAATAACATTATGAGATGTCAAGGGATCAGTGAAAATCTTAAGATTTTGATTAGGAGGAGTAACTGATTTATTCCCTTTATCATTCACAGCTGCCACATATATAGTATTATTATCAATCAGGTCTTGAATCTTATTCTTCAATGCAAAACATTTCTCAGTATCATGATCAGTTTGACAATGAAATTGGCAAAAGTAATTGATATCAAAATAAGGAGATGCAAGTTTGAAAGGATCGTTGTTTTATAGGAGCCTAAAGTTTGATAGCATTTCTTTGTAGCAACTGAGACATAATACTATGTAAAGATTCATTGAAAGGAGTAAACTATGTTTCTCTTTGGAAGAATTTTGAAATAGAAGACACACTTGTTGTAGCATTCACATGGTTGTTGTTGATTGGATCATTGAACTTGATGAAGCTTTTTGTTGGTTAGAACTTCGCAAATGGTTGTTGAATACTCTCCCCCTTATCACACGGAGCCATAGGAGTGGTTTTCTCCATTTGACTCACAACCAGTTGATAATTATGGAGTGTTGCACACAACTGGGGAAAGGAAGTAAACTCAGACAAAAAAAGCTTTTTCTTGATATCTTTTTGTAAATTATAAATTAAAATTCTTTGAATATCATTATCAGGTAAATGAAAAGAAATTTGAGCACACAAATGCTTATATCTACCAATGAAATCAATCACTTTTTCTTTAACACCTTGTTTACAATGCATTAAATCAGTCAAAGTGATTTTAGGACCAATATTATTTTGAAATTGTTGGATGAAAGCATTTGCTAGTTGTTGAAAATAAGTGATAGAATAAGAAGGTAGAGAGAAATACCATTGTAAGGCTTTATCTCTTAGTGTTCTTGTAAATAATTTTGCAAGCAATCATTCATCATAAGAAAAATCAGTGCACAAGGTTTTAAATGTTTTGACATGCATAAGAGGATCATCTTTTTCATTATAGAGTTCCAATTGAGGGATGTCAACATGTTTAGGTGGCACGACTTTAACAATATCAAGAGAAAGTGGGCTAACAACATCAAAGGTGGGCACACTACACTTGGATTGACTCATGGACGCAATCTGTTGTTGTAAGGAAGACACGGTTTGGGCAAGATTGTTGATTGTCATTTCGGTGGAAGAATTGATGTTAGACATAGGTGAATGAGAAGGTGGTGTGATGTTGTGGAAAGAAGGCATGGATTCAGAATAAGGTGGTGGGAAATTATAATAAGTAGGCATTGGTGATGATTGGGTAGTAAAAGGGACAGTAAAAGGAGGAATAAAGTTGTTGAAGGAATTGCCCCTTGTGTCACACTGATTGGTTGAGGAATAATAGGAATACTCATGGAAGGCATGGGTAATGATGGAGGATTAAATGAAGAAGAGGGATTTCCCCCATGACCCATGGTTGTAGGAATGACATTTTCACTTGAAGTAGCCATGATGTTAGATGTGAAAGTAGGAATACTAGTCATAGGATTAGTCAAAGGAATAGAAGAATTGACTTGTGTTGAAGGTTGTGAATAACCTAGGGTTTTGGCACAAGTCTTAATAGGCATGAAATTAGAATCAACAATATGTGCAATGCCACACAATATATCAATTCTATTATTATCACTTTGAAGCATGCATTTAAGACCTTCAATTAATGGAAGAGCTTCACTATTAGGGTATTCTTCGGATATCCATTGTTGAAAACTATCAAATTGATTGTCGAATGTGGAAAGTTGGTTTAAATAAACCTTAGTTAAAGCTTCTTCTTCATCATGAGATCCATCAATAGGCACACGATTTGGATGGGAAGAATTAGCATGATCCTCATTAAAGAAGGCACCCAAATTAGGCTCCATCCCCTTGGTAATTAAACCTTGGGAAGCCTTAATTTCAATGCTTCGTCTAACGGGGATAGGATAGGTAGGACTATTAGTGGTAAAACACATGCACTAGAGGGAAAATTTGAATTTTGGAGTGTGGAACAAAGCTTACAAAATTGAGTAATACAAAATTCAAGAAAATAATGATTACACAATTTGAACTTTGTTGGAGGAGGAGAATGACACAATTTCCAAAAATGAAAAGAAATTGGAATTTTTAAAATTAGGGCCAAGGGAATACCACTTAATTTTAAAATTAAAATTTTTAAAATTAGGCCAGTCTATAATTAACCTCTTAATTTTAAAAAATTTCTTGAAATTTGAAATGTTGAATTTTGAAGGTATTTCCAATTCTAGAGGGATAAAAAATTGATAAAATCAGCCAATCTTCTGGATTTAGGCTATTGAATACAGTCATAACAGTCTCCCGAAATTTCGAGAAAAAAGCCGAGGACTGTGGCAAGAACGCACATGGTCCGACCAACTTTTTTTGAAAATTTCAGGGATGGATATTGCAATGATTTTAAAGCTAACCGCAAAAAATTGATGAATTTTATGATTTCTAGATGGACAAAATGAAGGCGAAAAGGTGAAAATAGGACCCTATTAGGGTTTTGAAGAAAAAGAGGAATTGAATTGGAATTTTGAAAAGTGTCAAACCTAATGGATAGGGACACCTTGGAAAATGTTTATAGACCTGAATGTAAATGAAATTGATTTAAAATTCACATAAAATCCAATTAATTTTAAAAATTAGGGTTTGATGACCTACCCACTTAATTTTGAAATTTGAATTTTGGAAAAAATGGGGGACATTGACAATTTGAATTCTAGAATTGAAGAAAAATTTGAGAACAATCAGAAATTAAATTAAAATCCAATTTTTGCACAAGTTCAACATGATTTATGAAAATCAGGGTTTTAACAAATAACCTCTTAATTTTGTAAATTTTAATTGCAAATTGAGCAAGACAATGAAGAAATTGAATTTGGCAATCAAAACAATTTTCAAATCTAAGATAACCACAAGCAATTTTTACAAATCACAACTTCAATGTTAAATTGAAAAACTAGGGTTTTGAATGATTTAACCACTAAGTTTGCAGAAAGTTGAAACTTGTAAATGAAAAATATGTAATTTTGTTCAAAGGAAAGCATGCAAGATGTTGGGTTCACCAAAATGTGATGGTGAGAAAATGATAAATGATAGATCAAGAGGAAAACTACCCTTTCCCTCAAAGAGAGATGAGAATTTCACTATTGATTACCATTCAAGTACTTTTCACCATTACATTAGGAAGATAAGGGATGGGATAATTCACTAGATTCAATCTCACTAAAAGATGAAAGATTAAATTCTAAATGAATTGAGAATGTTAGGATGATCCCTTCTTCCTTATTTGAAATGGAAAGGAATTGATTGAATTATGTAGTGCGAAAGTGACAAAGAATCGATTATAACTTGAGGTTGGATTATGGGATGAAGCTATGCACTTGGATCTGAAAGTAAAATGTTGGGATGAAGTCACCCTACAAATTTGATGAAAAGTTGTCCGAACCGTGGCAAGAATGTACACGGTCCTCCAAAACACTTGCGAAAAGAAAGGGTTTTTTCCTCTACAAATGAAGCTAGAATTCAAAAGTACAGTTGCGCACCTGCAACCTACACATAGAAAAGAGAGGAAAAGGGGTTGGGATTGGGGGTTTGCCTCAAGAGAGGTTGTAGTAGCAATGTTGATAGAAATGCTTGTATGGAATTGAATGTTGAAAGGGATCTCCTCTTCAATGTTTGAATCCTTGACTTGAATGCAACACCTAGCCTTGAAGGGAGACTTGAGAATGCTCAATGCTAGAAAAGAATGCTTGAATGCTTGATCGCTTATGCAACTTTAATCTCTCCAACTTCGACCTCTCCGGGTTGTCAAATTTCCACTGATGCAAATGAGAGGATGAATGCCCCTTAAATACATGTTTGAAGTATTTGAATTTTGTCACGAGCCAACATCGGGGAAGTTTCCCACCCGAGGCACAACCCACAAGGCATGCTCTAGGAAGGGTCCTACCCTAAAATAGGGCAAGGACAGGGGTGTCGTGCCCCTGTCCTAGGAGGAAAAGGGCACCATGCTCCTGTCCAAGGGGGGACAGTGGCTCCACGCCCCTATCCTATGCCTTTCTCCAAGGCAGAATGCAGGCAGGGTGATGCACTAGCCAAGGAAGAAGCTGATTTCGCAAGCCGAGCACTCTCTGGTTTTTGATCGGGCTAAGGGATTCGAGTTTTCATGCGTGAGGACCCTAATGCAGTCAAAAATTGCTAGGGTCACAATTTTATGACACTACAGTTTGCAAGAAACACATTTAGTTCACATTAGAAAAAATTCTACTAGAAAATGTATTTTTTGAATTGTTTATCTTTCAATCTTCTCTTTGTAGGACTTTACTTTGGCAATGATCTATTAGACAATGCAATTTTTGATTTGTTTATGTTTCAATCATCTCTTTTGGGGACTTTAATTTGTATCAATTTCAACATTTATATGCCTATGTTGTTGTGTTCATGTTATATATAAATCAGACAAAGAATTATTTTATAGTACCTTAAAAGATATTTTGGTAGATACTGCCAACAAGGAAAACTTGGCAGCTAACAACATATCTTGTAAGGCACTAGAATATAGTTCTGTGTCTGGTGCCTTTTTACAAATAGGACATTTCCTTTTATGATTTTGATGCAATTACCTAGTAGACATATTAGACACTGCAATTTATATATGATGACTGCAATTTGAACACTTACAAGTGTTCAAATTTTTCACTATCAAAAGAGGACATATCAGTGGCATCTGAATAATCAAATGCCACTGATATGGCCTTTTTGATAGTGAGAAATTTGACAACTTATGTGGCCTCTTTTGATAGTTAGAAATATATGAGATCAGTTCAATTGATATACGAGAAATATCACATCAAAAAAATAAACATATGAGATTTATAACAAAACCACTAATTCATTGGAATAACCATCTAAGATATTTGAAAACAATGAAGTTCTGAAAACATTACAAAATATGGTAGTATGTCACTCTATAATCACATCACAGTTATATTGAAACTCAAAATCTTCTCTTCGAAGGGCTCACAAAATATAATTGATCATAGACTCGATCAATTCTCCATATGGGTATTAAATGGAGGAGGTGTCACAAATTCAACCCCAACAAATTGTGGCCTACTAGGGTCTCGCCCAACAATGATGCTTTCTTGGGTACGAGGGGTTTGTAAGCAACTTACTATTTGAGAAAGAAATGCCTGGTTGACACCTAAAGTAAGTTGCATGTTGTTTGAGGATCCAGGTGTAGTCCTGTAGCGTCCTAAAATTGCGACACTTGCAATTTCGACTGCATTTCGGTCTTCACAATGGCGACGCAACACGCAACCTGAATGGAGACCCCGAAACTTGCTCACGACACCAAAAACTGCATTTTTCAAGCACCCTAGCCTGAACCTCCTTGCACCTTGCTGTCTCGGGAGGTGGGACTAGAGCGCCCAGCGCCCTGGTCCCTAGGACCATGGCGCCCAGTGCCCTGGTCCCTGGGTCCTATTTTGGGCCCGGTCTCCTAAGGAGATTGCGGGTCTTTTTGTTTGCAATTTGGAAATTATATTTCCTGGTTGGCCTAAGGTCGGGAAAATCAGTCTATCAGCCCTAATTGACAAGTATATAAACTACATTTTCCTCTCTCATTTGGGGAGAACACATACATGATAGAAAAAACGTGGAAACTATACTCTAGCATTCAAGCATTCAAGCAATTGATCATTTCAAGTCTCCATTCAAGGCTAAGTGTTGCATTCAAGTCAAGGATTCAACCATTGAAGAGGAGATCACTTACTACATGCTATTACAACATACAACAAACAACAACATCTAAACCTTCGCACATAAGGATACAAACATCCTTAGAACAAGGTATTTGTACTTGTTTTACATTACAGTCATTTACATTTACAGCACTTGCTCATTTCTTGGTTAATTCCAAAATAAGGGTTTGACCTAAAGGCAAACCCCTAATCCCTAACCCCCCAATCATCTTCGCTTTTTTGTGTGTAGGTTGCAGGTGCACGGCTGAGATTGAAGATCTAGAATCCTTGTGCAGAGACGAACAGATCCCCCTTCGTTTCACGGATTTTTCGGAGGACCGTGGCGCTGGGTGCCATCGTCCCCACAACTTTTGCTCAAATTTGCAGGACAGCGCCGTATCAACATTTTACTGCTAATTCCAGGTTCGCAGCTTCATCCTATATCCCTAACTCAGTTTATAAGCGAATCTTTATGACTTTCTATGCATTCCTAGCTTAATTTCCTTAACAACATTCTTTACAAAAGAGGGTAGCCTTGCTTTCCTAACCCTTGAAATTCATTTAGCATCCAATCTTACATTGTGTGGGATTGGATCTTATGAGTTTCAACCCCTCTTTTGAATGTAAAGTCTCTCCCCTAAGTGAAAACCATCGAATCCTAGTGAACCTCCCTTCTCTCTCCTCGGAGTTGGAAGAGGGGAGACCAACTAGGGTTCGATTGCGATTTTCTGCTTTACATTTTGGTGAACCGGACGTGAAACATCCTTTATGATTTTTCATGCTTAGATCTGAAAAAATTGATTACATTTCCATGTTTGATCTTTTGCAAAATTTTAGAGGTGATTGCATGAAAACCCTAAATTTTCTTTTTGAACATTGAACTTGCGAAATGTTTAATTGTTAATGCTTGCTTCAGATCTGCTTTTCTATTGCAAATTATCAATTCATATCTGTGCTTTAATTTTGAAAATTGAGTGGTTAAGTGTCAAAACCCTAATTTTTGAAACCTTCTTGATTCAACCTTTGTCCGACAATTTCACTGATCAAAACATTTCCAAATCAGCTGTAACTTTGGATTCCGCAATAAAATCACAATATCTTTCATCCCTGAAAATTTGGAAAAAAGTTGCGAGGACCGTGGCGCCGAGCGCCATCGTCCTTGACTTTTTTTCCGAAATTTTGGGAGCGAGATCTTACTGTATTTTCCTGCTAAAATCCAGAATTTTGGCCGATTTTATCAATTATAACACTTTCAAATTTACAGTCAAAGTTGGTCTTGTGATTGCTTGGTTTAGGGCTTCTAATCATTCAAAAATTATCGAAATTGAAATTTTGTGTCACAATTATGTTCTTACTGTCCTAAATCTGAAAAGTGTGTTTGCATTCATCCGAAATTTCAGTGCTTTATTCAAATTCTTGCAATTTGTGACTTTTGAAATTAAGTGCTTAATTACAACAACTTTAATTTCCGCTTTCAAAATTGAATTTTGCGTGAAATTGAGTCAATTTTTAAATTTCAAAACTTGCATTGCTTTTGACATTCCCTCTAAAATCATAAAATTCAAAATTTCAGTTTCCCTCTCTTTTTCAAAATTCAAAATTTTGCATTTTTCGACAATCTTGGTAGGGTTCAATTTTGAGATTGCAACTTTAATTTGGCCTATCTATAGATCGTAAAATCCCTCAATTTTTTCAGATTAGCTCTAAAATCATCATACCTTTCATCCCTGCAAATTTCGAAAAAAGTTGCAAGGACCGTGTTGCACTCCAAGCGCCACGGTCCCGAACATTTTTTCCGAAATTTCGGGAGACTGTCGTGATTACATTTAACAGCTTAAATCTGGAAGATTGGCTGGTTTTACTGAAAATTGCTACCTCTAAAATCAAAATATTTTCTCCCTCTTTCTAGTGCATGAGTTTTACAACAACAAGCCCTACTTCCACTATTCCCGTTAGACGAAGCCGTAGAATTAAGTCTTTCCGAGGTTTAACAACCGAGGAGATGGAACCTAATTTGAATAGCCTTTTTAACGAGGACATGGGTAATTCCTCTAATCCTCCTAATGATGAAGAAGCTCTCCATGAGGTTTTTGTTGAACAACTTTCAAAATTGGATAACCAATTTGATGATTTTCACCAATGGATGTCTCATGAGTATCCCGATAGTCAAGCTCTTCCTTTAATTGAGGGTCTAAAATGCATGCTTCAAAGTGATAAGAATGGAATTGATGTTTTGCGTGGTATTTCACACATTGTGAATTTGAATGTGATGCCTATGAAGAGTTGTGCTAAAACTTTAGGTTATACACAACCTCCTACACAAGTCAATCATTCTATTCCTTTGACCACTCCTATTGCTAGTATACCTACCTTTACATCAAACATCATGGCTAATTCTATACAAGACATTCCTCCTATGATTACCAATCATGGGGGCAATCCCTCTTCTTCAATTAACCCTCTTCCTTCATTCAATCCGACTTCTTCATACATTCCTTCAATGAGTGTTCCTATTACATCTTCACAAATGAACATGACGCAAGGGGGAAATTCATTTAACCATTCCATTCCTCCTTGTAGTGTTCCTCCTATCCAATCATCCCCTATGGTTGACTATCATAGGGTCCCACCACCTTACTCTCTACCTTCTTTCAATAACATAACACCTCCATCTCAATCTAACACACCTAATATGAATTCTTCGACTGAAGCGACCATTAATAATCTTGCACAAACTATCTCTTCTTTACAGTAACAAATTGCCTCTATGAATCAATCTAAGTTTAGTGTGCCCACATTTGATGTTGCGAGTCCACTTTCTCTTGACATTGTTCGAGCTATCCCTCCTAAACATGTTGAAATCCCGCATTTGGAACTTTATAATGGTAAAGAAGATCCTCTAACACATGTTAAGACTTTTCAAACAATATGTACTGATTTTGCTTATGACCAAAGGTTGCTTGCGAAACTGTTTACTAGAACATTAAGAGACAAAGCCCTACAATGGTATTGCTCGTTGCCTTCTTATTCTATTACTTCTTTTGAACAACTTGCAAATGCTTTCATTCAACAATTTCAAAACAATATAAGTCCTAAAGTTACTTTGATTGATTTAATGCATTGTAAACAAGGTGTTAAAGAAAAAGTGACTGATTTCATTGGTAGATATAAGCATTTGTATGCTCAAATTTCTTTTCCAGTGCCTGATAATGATATTCAAAGAATATTTATTTCTAATTTGCAAAAAGATATTCGAGACAAACTTCTGTTTTCTGAGTTTACTTCTTTCCAACAGTTGTGTGCCACTCTTCACAATTATCAACTGACTGTGAGTCAAATGGAGCAATCACATCCTATGGCTCCGAGTGATAAGGGTGATAGCAGTCAACAACCATTTGGGAAGATTAAACCGAACAGAGATTCCATCAAATTCAATGAAAACATCATCAACAACAATGTGAATGCAGCATCAAGTGTGCCTCCTATTTCTAAATTTTTCAAGAAAGAAAGAAAGTATACTCCTCTGAATGAATCATTGCATGGTATTATGAATAAGTTATTGGAACAAAATGTGCTTACTCTTCCTCCTATAAGACAAATTGATCCTGCAAAGATTACTTCACCTTATTTTGATCATAAAGCTTTTTGTCACTTTCATCGTCAGCCTGGTCATGATACTGAAAAATGTTTTTCTTTAAAGGGTAAAATTCAGGATTTGATTGATAATAATACTATTTCTGTTTTTGGAGTGAATGATAAAGGCAACACATCTGTAGCTCCTCCTAACCAAAATCTTCAGATTTTTACTGATCCATTACCTTCTCATACTTCTCATACTTCTAATGTGATTGAGGCTAATGATTCCTCTCTCTCATCTGATGGTCTTGTGTCTATGACTCCGAATGTGATTAACTTTGTAGAGCAGCAAGAAATCCCTAAAGAACCTTCCATCACATTTGATTCTAGTGAAACCATTAGAGCACTTGATGGTCCTTTATACATAGTTGCAAAAGTCAAGAATACACCTTGCCGTGGAGTGCTTATTGATCCTTCGTGCATGGCTAATGTTATCACTGAAGAATTTCTTTTTACTTTGCAATTGAATCAAGTGATTTATGACAAAACAGATGTGGTTGTGAAATTATTTGATGCATTTTCTTCTCCTGCAATTGGTTCTATTACATTTCCTATTGAGGTCCATAACAAATCCCTTGATGTGAACTTTGCTATTATTCCATCTTCCGAACAATTTCGTGTGAAGCTTGGCTATCCTTGGCTATCTTCCATGAAAGCTATTGCTTCTCCTATACATAAGTGTTTGAAATTTCCCCATAATGGTGAAGTTGTTACTGTCAATCATAGTCTCTTTAAACCAGCTGAAAGAACTTCTAGTGTTCCTATTGATTACTTTTGGCCTAAACAATTCCAGTCTCTTCCTTCGCGAAGTGATCATCTTTTCAAATCTTATCAAAAGTGGAAAACAGATATGATCCTATCTCTAAGTGAACCTAGAACACCTAAACTTGACATTCCTATCATTCTTGAGAAGGAAGTTCTTCCTTTGAAAGATAAAACTAATGTCTTTCCTCAAGAAGATCCCCAACCCGTCCCCATGGATGTGACTATGTCTATGCCTAATAAATCTTCTAAAAGTAGACCTATCCCTCCTCGTCATGATGGACTTGGTCTTCTTCCTAAACCAAAGATTCCTCCTTTATATGGAGCAGTTCCTCCTCCTGCCTTTTATAGAGAAAAGAGACCTTCTTCTTCTCCTATTATCCAGCCTAAGAGACCACAACCTAAACACCCAAGTGATAAGGATGAGAACATTCCTCCTCCTCTATCTTCTACACTTCCTACTAAGACTAGACGAAATCGTTCTGCATGTGAACGCCGACGAAAACGTCGTCTTAGGGCTCAAGCAGCTGCTTCTCAAAATTTACAATCTCCAAAAACACCTTCAACAAGCATTATTCCATTTTCTCCTCAGCCGGATACTGAGCCTAAATCTCCTAAACATAAGATGCATGATGGTCTTGATCCTGTGTGAGTTAAAGATCCTATTTTTATAAATCTTGATGATGATATAGATGAAAATGTTATTCATGATGAACATGTTACTCCTCTTGCTTCTGATAGTGAATATGAACTTGTTGATGTTGATAATCATTTATCTAATGAATTTTCTAAAGCACTTATCCTAGCTCCTAGACAAGAACAACGTGGCTTGGAACATGAACATAGCCCTTGTTTGGATCTTGTGATAGCTCCATCTGCTGTGTTGGATGTTCCTCCTCTAGCGTGTTCCCTGCCTTCCCGAAACATTGATCAGCAAGATCGGGGGGTAGATGACATGCTAGACTAGTTACATTAGCATAGCAGATTCTCTCCTCCTCTCTTTTGTTACTTCTTCTATATGTTATTCTCATTCTTCTATTTGTAGTCCTTAGTGTTGTCTACTTGAGGACGATGCAAAGCATTGAGATCTCTTTGGTCTCTCTCATGTTGACTCAAAAGACACATGTGTTCCCTTCTTCTAGGTGACCTTCCTTGATTGGGGAATGAAGAACAATTATGCATACATACATATGATATATACATGACTTATCATACAGCATACTGACCCCGAGGAAAGCGAAGTCACCTCGTGCTTTGTGTTTTTGTTTATTATCCTTGGGTTTATCTCACACTTGGGGGCTAAATCTTTGCGATAACGTGCTCCTTTCCTTTCTCATTTCTTATGTGTATCACTACGTTAAAACAATCACCCCCATTGAGGCGTGTGCGATCGCTTTAACGTAGGGGGGCATACACCCTGTCTATCCTTTCAAGATACTTGAAAATTTCTTGGCGAACTTAGCTTTTCCTTGAAAATTTTTGGTATTTCTTTTGCATGACTCATAGTGAGGGAACCTTACTACTGACAGTCATGGTTCTCCCTCGTGATCTTCCCTTTTACTTTGTCAATCAAAGTCATAAGATCCTTGGTCCACTGGGGGCTTGGTGTATCTTGCCTCCTTGACGTGGTGAAAGTCTATTCAATGTTGTTTCCTTGTACTTTACCGGAAGTATGAGCATACATACTCCCACTAAAGTGGGGGCTAAATGTAGCATCCTAAAATTGTGACACTTGCAATTTCGACTGCATTTCGGTCTTCACGATGGCAACGCAACACGCAACCTGAATGGAGACCCCGAAACTTGCTCACGACACCAAAAACTGCATTTTTCAAGCACCCTGGCCTGAACCTCCTTGCACCTTGCTGTCCCGGGAGGTGGGACCAGAGCGCCCAGCGCCCTAGTCCCTCAGGACCAGAGCGCCTAGCGCCCTGGTCCTTGGGTCCTATTTTGGGCCCGGTCTCCTAAGGAGATTGCGGGTCTTTTTGTTTGCAATTTGGAAATTATATTTCCTGGTCGGCCTAAGGTCGGGAAAATCAGTCTATCAGCCCTAATTGACAAGTATATAAACTACATTTTCCTCTCTCATTTGGGGAGAACACATACATGACAGAAAAAATGTGGAAACTATACTCTAGCATTCAAGCATTCAAGCAATTGATCATTTCAAGTGTCCATTCAAGGCTAAGTGTTGCATTCAAGTCAAGGATTCAACCATTGAAGAGGAGATCACTTACTACATGCTATTACAACATACAACAAACAACAACATCTAAACCTTCGCACATAAGGATACAAACATCCTTAGAACAAGGTATTTGTACTTGTTTTACATTACAATCATTTACATTTACAGCACTTGCTCATTTCTTGGTTAATTCCAAAACCGGGGTTTGACCTAAAGGCAAACCCCTAATCCCTAACCCCCCAATTGTCTCCACTTTTCTATGTGTAGGTTGTAGGTGCGCGGCTGAGATTGAAGATCTGGAATCCTTGTGCAGAGACGAACAGATCCCCCTTCGTTTCGCGGATTTTTCGGAGGACTGTGGCGCCGGGCGCCATTGTCCGCACAACTTTTGCTCAAATTTGCAGGACAGCGCCGTATCGACATTTTACTGCTAATTCCAGGTCCGCAACTTCATCCTATATCCCTAACTCAGTTTATAAGCGAATCTTTATGACTTTCTATGCATTCCTAGCTTAATTTCCTTAACAACATTCTTTACAAAAGAGGGTAGCCTTGCTTTCCTAAACCTTGAAATTCATTTAGCGTCCAATCTTACATTGTGTGGGATTGGATCTTATGAGTTTCAACCCCTCTTTTGAATGTAAAGTCTCTCCCCTAAGTGAAAACCATCGAATCCTAGCGAACCTCCCTTCTCTCTCCTCAGAGTTGAAAGAGGGGAGACCAACTAGGGTTCGATTGTGATTTTCCGCTTTACAAGTCCCAACTTGCATAATATTAATAGCTGCAAAGGTTGGGGACAAGAGGTTCATCATTTCCATGAGAATTGGGTGTCAGATGGGTAGAGGTTTTGTGACTGTGGCCACATATTTCATCCTCTTTGCATGCTTGGCTCCCTTTTTAGCTTTCATCCTCACCTTCTCAAGCTTTGCTTCTACATCTTTCTTTTCCTTCTCTTATCTTTAAATGAATTTCTTTTGGGAATCCTGCAATGTTTTGGCCTATTTTTCGACCCTCATAGCCTCCTTTTCTATCGCTTCTGCTTCATGTTGTGCCTTCCTTTATCTCATCTGTTCTTTCTTTCGTTATGTCAATTCCTCATCTCTTTTCCTTTCGGCCTCTTTATCTTTTTCCCTTTGAATGTACTCATCAGATGTCAAGACCTATGACTGGCTACTAAGACGTAGCACCCCTTTCCTACCTCCACATGAAGTTCAATTCATTCTCTACACTGGAAGTCTTAAGAATCTGGTGATTTTCCTTGGCACTTGCTGCCCATCCTCTTGTGTACATGGCATAAACTCAGGTTTGTCTTCACTTATGTGAATTTGATCTTCACAATCAACACCATCTTGTTGCTCCCAGTTGACTGCATTGGTGAAGTAATGTATCACATCTACTGGATCAATTTCTAGCAGACTTGGCATGGAAAGGGTTACATCATCACCGTTGGCTTCTTCTTGGGTCTAGTCTGGTATGACAACTTGTGTTGGCAAAGACATGCACCTGCTGATGTACTTTCCAAACCCTCATTTGGCTAGCTGGTTTGTGGGGGAAAACCTAGTTCAGTAGTTTGTGGTGTCAAACTTGTACCCTCAACCATTGCTTGTGTTCTACTATGACGTTCTACAAAATCTTGAATGTCTTCCTCATTAAAACCAACCAACCACAAGCAAGCTTTCGTTGCCATATACTCTGGTTCTTCATCCCTTGAAGTGGCATCATGTTCTATTCCAATAGTTGGTTGTATATCAACTCCAACCTTAAATGCTTCACTTGGCCTCATATCATTCTTCAATGCAGATTGGTTAAGTGGCCAAATCCCTATCCTATAGAAGCCACTGATTATATTAGCCGGTGTCAATGCTTGGGAAAAAGCCTTGCTCGCAAGAGTTGTCAACTCTTGCTTTCTAATTTCAATTTGTGGGTACTTTGATATCCTTATAGTCCTTTGTTGTTTGAAATAATTCATGAAAGGTGAGAATATAGAAACATCAAGTGGCTATAGTTTGTGGCTTGTATGAGCAGGAAGGGTTACCAAATCTATACCTATTTGCCTTGCTTCTTCAATTGTCTTGAAGGCTACATGGCTGCCATGACCGTCAAAGATTAGTAGGGACCTACGTGAGGGTGAAACTCCACCAGGGACTAAATGTGCAAATATTGCAATCAATTTGAGAACAACTCCTTTGTCATCCATGCATGCTCCTGGCTCATAGTTTGTAATGTAGTTTCAGATATGCCTCTTAGAATTAAACAAATAAAATTCAGGAATGATGAAACCAAATGCACTAACACATGCCAAAATATTAATCCACTCTCTACTCTTGTAAATTAGGTGCAGTACACACCTCTGGCCCAAATTGGCTATCACTCTCATTCCACAATTCCTCCTAGCTTGCACACCAGTCTCATCACAATTCCAAATCTAGCTACTACCATAGTGATTGAGGTTGTACATTACCTCCAAGTTGTCATAGAAAAAGGAAACAATACAAGGTCGAAGCATAATTACCCTATCAAAGTCCACTCCTTCTGTTGTTCTCATCATCAGATCAGGGTGCCTTCATCTAAAACCTGGCCACCATGACCTCCCTGACATCCAATTTTTGAATGGATTAAGCCTATTCTCGGTAATTTGGGCAACAATTGATTGAAGTTGACTGATTTGGAGACCATGACCAATTTCAGCCATGTCTTTGCACCATTGGACAACTTCATCCCCCTCCTCTAATGATAAAATGGTGCGTGGACCCCTCACAGTCATGGTTGTGGCTCCCACTAGCCAAGCCCTCAAAGAGGCAATGGGGATACCATACTTGATTGATGTACCTCTAAGAGACATGTGATTATCTTTTATGCATGATATTGCTTCTTTCATGTTAGATATGCTCCATTTTGGTTTGGGAACCTTTGAGGCCACCTGTAGTTGTGGTGTTTCCGGAATAGGATTACAAGCTGTAGTAGAATGGTCATGTGTACAACAATAGTTTCCACATCAGTTGCATTGTTAGGTGAATGGTCATCTACAACAGGAGTCACTGGGTCTTTATTTTGTACAAAACTATCTTCATCAGGGAAGTGCACCCCACAAGTGACTCTAATTGTTTGATGTCTATGGTGTTATGGAGAAAAGTGTTCAAAAATTGACTGTTACAGTCCTTCAAGAGCCCTATTAGGCCTCCAAATGCACTAGAGACACCCCTTAAACACTCCACCAACTTTCCCACTCACTTGGAATGTAATAACATAGAAAAAATGAAAGGATTTAATAGGTTCTAAGGTCTCTTTAATTTTTTTGGTTCCAAAACACATAATTCTTCTTCAAACCTCCTTCAACTAGCCTAACACATGAGGATGTAAAGCCCTCAAGTGCCCAAAACTACACTTAGGTTCTTCCCATGAAAAAATTGTTTAAAACCCATCTGTAAAACTACCATATCCACCATTCCACCAAGTCCTAAGGCAAGTAATTGATAGAATGGAGAGTTCTACATTTTTCTTTGACAAAGCCCCAAAACCTAGGGTTTTAGACCAGTTTTTGTAAATTAGCTTGTAGAAGGATCAAAACTCAATAAAATTAAACCAAAATAGTCCCAAATGAAATTTAACACATATATATTTCCAAAAATTCCACTCTTATGTGTTAATTCATCTAAATAATAAAGATATGAAGCAAAGTGCAGCATTTTTACATAAAATTGCAGAGAAAATGATCATCAAATTGCCTTCAAACTGAGTTCTCCATACAAAATCACCATCCAACCTACAAAAAAATGTGGGAATGGCCTATTTTAATTCCTCCAAGGCCTCCCAACTGAAATAACCACCTTTTGCATTTGTTTCAACCAACCAACTCCTAATTGCTCTTACAATGCAAAAATTGCCTTAACAACATTTTGGCAATATTGACATTTTTTTCAAAAATGCTACATAGACTTAATCAAAGACTTTCATGACTCACAACCAATATAAATAGGTAAAAATAGGATTAAAATACCTTCATACACCATAAAATACCATATATGACCCTATTAAGACATATTTGTCACAAAATGACAATTTTGACAATTTTGACAATCCTTGAGCAATATCAACAACATGACCCATCTAGGACTTAATCTAACATTCAATGGTCTTAATGACCTTATTACATCACATTTGGTCTTAAAAGACCTTATTTACAACTTGAATAATTCAAAACATAAAAAATTCAAAATTTTCCTTATAGAGGCTTGATGGTAGCCTAGGTGCTCCTGCACCAGAAGCCTTAGCAAAAACAATAAAAGAAGTTAATCTATAAATTATGTTCAAATTCATCATGGAAGCTTCCATTTTGACTCCTATGTTGGTTGAGGTAGTTAAGAAACCACAACCCGAATTCAAGTTGCATCCTATGAAGGTCGGAGAGATCGATATGACTAGTTCCCTATCATCTGTGCCCTCTGGTGTGTTACTGGTTGAAGATATCCATTCCTTCATCCACTACAAGCTTGAAGAAATTGGAGAAAAATTAATTCAAGATGAATTCAAAGGGTTCTGCGATAATGGTCTATTGAAGGCATAACATATGCATCTGAAGACCAAGGGTTTGTTGTATGTTGTTGATATTCCTAACCAATTCTATGTTGATTGGATCAGGTATGTTCTAAGTAGAGTGCATGACCAATTTCTATGGTTGGAAGCTGAAGCACCAATCAAAATCACAAAGGATGTGATCCAAAGAGTAACAGGGTTTAACGAAACAGGCGATGCACTAACCCTGAGGACAATATCATCTGGTGAGGTCACTCGGTTGACTCAATCCTGATATGGCAAGAGAGCAATGACAGTCACTCACATTGAGGACGTAGAAGTGAGGTTTGCATCTACAGTGATAGCTTATAGAGTGTACCAATCAAGCTGCATGAACAACATGTCGAGAGGTGCTATCCATGCAACTTACCATATCATCAAAGAGGATGCAACATATGACATTTGTGAGATGATAAGAAGTCAATTCTTGGTGATAATGGACTGAATTAAGAAGGACAAAAAGCAATCATTCAAGTATGGTTCAATACTGGTATGTATCTTCTTCTATGTGCAAAATTTCTTTCCCGGTAAGGGCAATGTAGTGTGGTCTACAGATAAACCTATCATAGTTCAGATAGGTGAAATGATTAGAGACTTAGGTGATAAGTTTGGAGAGACAATGTGGGGTTATTTTAAAGAATTCCAAACTAGAATGCATCAAAGAGAAAGAATCTCAACTGATATAGTTCAAAAGTACAAGGACACTATTTTCTTTCTTGTTGATACTGATAGTTGCATTATTCAAGTGATTGAACCTAGAACTTTCTAGGTACCCGTTATGGGTTATGAGATTGGGGTAGACATTGCCAAAATATATGCAAACATGTTATTGTCTAAACTGGTAGACAGAAAACCTAAGAGATTTGGAACTTATGAGGAGGCAAGCTCCCAAATTAAGAAGGAACTCAAAGAGCCTATCATTCATTTAAAAGTGAGGAAAATGATAGACACCTTAGACAAGAAATATGGAGGTGAAGAATCTAGTGCCACTGCTTCCACCGGTACCAGTGAGCAAATAGGGGAAAAATCAAGAAAAGATGAAGAGCAAACAAAAGAAAAGAATAAAATGTCCAAGACAAGATCCAAGGGTGTTGCATCCAGCAAACCGACATTATACATGAAAGAAAAGGACTCAGATACTCCTACATCTTCCCAAGGTAAAGGTGGACCAGTAGGAGTCACATATGCAAGAAATAAAAAGAATGGAAGGATAATTGAAACAAAGGCTAAGAAGAAGCCCAAGATAGACGAAAAGGAGGATGATAACTCTGACACCCAATCTTATGTGGTAGTTAAAGAAGTCAAAACAAGTGGTAGGAATGTAGCTCCAACTGTTGATTAATTGGTCCATGGGATCAAAGAGTATGGAGGTTTAGCTAGTGTTGGGAGAAAATATCCCCTCTACAATGAGGAATCTACAAAAGAAAAATTGAAGATGCACTCATTTGGAACTTACATAAATTTTGTAGAACTCCCAGTGAACTACATGGAAAAATTCCATCAGATTTACAAAATCTCATTGAAGGGAGATGGAAAAATGTTGTGACAATTGAGAAGGAACACAAAATAAAGGCACTCATGGAAGTACATCATGAATTGGATTATAATCAATCATCTTTAGTGGCTGAAGCATGTGTAGAACATTTCAAAATAAGGAACAAAATAGGGAGAGTAACCATAGGAGATATTCAAGGTGTGCATGATGAGGGAATTGACATGTGGAAAACAATTTTGAGCCAGCAAAAGAAAGCCGAGGAGGAAATACAGAAAGAAGTGAAACAAGGACAAGATATAGCTGCTCAAGAAAAGAGAAAAGGAAAAGACAAGGACACCACTGATGAGTTTGATGCATTTATAGTTGAAGATATCATAGGTGATGTTGTGTCAGATATTCCTAATCTAACAAAGGATGCAGAGCCACTGGTTGAACAAAAATCAACTATTAAAACTATTGATATTAATAATACACCGGCAAAGGGAACCGATCAAACCAAGCATTCTGGAGAAGATGAAGTTACAATTGTGGACATCCCTTATGAGGAAAAACCTCAAAGGAATCCGGTCACAATAAATATTCCCACAACACACCCTACTAGCAACGAACCTCATTTGCCAAAAAAAGGGTTAGAGCAAGAAAACCCCAAGATGATAGATTCATCAATACTATTTGTAGATGAAACAAAGGAGAAGGAACAAGAAAAGAAGGAAGTAGAAAAGAAAATAGAAAGGAAGGAAACAAAATCAACTGGTATTGGTTTAGGAGAGACCAAGGAACTGAAACAAGAGAAGAAGATAGAAGATTTTTCATCTGGTCAACTTGAAGGTGGTCAGAAAACAGTGGTGGATACTCCTCCAGTAAAGAGGAAGTTAGTTTTAGAAAAGGAAACTGAGAAAAAGAAAGCTAAACTCCCCACCTCATCCAACTCCGAGGTAGAAGCTGAAGTAGAAGAACAAGAAATAGAGGAGGAAGAAGGGGAAGACTCAGTAATTGATATCAAGAAGATGACCCCCAAATAGTTAATAAAAGTTTCAAAAAAATTGAGAATTCAAGCTGAAAATGCCAAACTTAAAGAAAAGAAAAAGAAGGCAAGAATTCTTAATACTGCAAAGACAATCTTATCTGATCTCATTCCTTATATTGTTGTTGATGAGAATGCACCTATCATCAATCAATTGGGCACTCTTGTCAAAGCAATCAGTTGAGAGGCAACTGATCTGGAGAAGGTTGCAACAAGGCAATATGAAACCTGAAGAGGTGAGAAATTAATGGAACGAATATCAATTGGTAAAGTTTCTCTCTACCAACACTGAAGGGGTGAAATCAATCTTAAAGGAAGTTGGCTATTTATTGGTCAAATTTTCAAACTTCCCCGATTTCATCAAAGATCTTAAAGATAAAAGAGTAAAGACTCAAAATGAAATTCAAGAGCTGTTAGGTTCTTTTGATCCTCTTACAAGCTCAGTAGTGACTTTCAATGGAAAAGTCAAATAGTTGACTCATGAAATCCACAAGCTAATAGAGGAACAAGACAAATGAGCTCTAAACCTGCTAGAGATACAATGCTATCTTGCCCCCTTCATTGATTTATTACAAGGCAATGTGAAACAAGCAGAAGGCCTCATCAGTTCACCTGACTGCAAGACAGTGGATGACATGGAGGATTTTGTCACACAACTACATGGACAAATTCTCACTATGAAACAGGTGAATCCTACATGGAAATCTTCTTTGGAGGCTGCTAAGGTCAATTTCAAAGAAATTTTTGACTTACTCTCATGAATTATTTTGTATACTTTGATTCCTTTATTCTTTGTCATTGTTACAAAAAGGGGGAGAATGAATGTATAGTGGATTGGACATATGAAGAGGGGACTATAGAGATAAAGTATATAGGCAGGTACTGGTAGAGGCAGAGAACCATTGATAGAGGTAGAGTAGTTAGTACCAGTAGATGTAGAGAAGGCAAAGAAGAGGTGGAGAAGGCAATGAATAGGTAGAGAATCAGAACATGAGGCAGAGAAGGCAGAGAGCAGAGACTGGTTTATAGGAAGCGACCGGTAGTAGATCATAATGGTGATTGATAAGCATGTGAAGTGAAAAGGATAAGCACGTGTAGTCATCAACATGTTTGGCTTGCTAACATGTGGATCCAACAAATTTAGAAAGAGCTAGTTGAAGCCGGAGTGCTTGCTAGAGAACTAGCAAGATTTGTGGCATGAACAGATAGTCTCACTGATATAATCAACGAGATTTATGGAACAAATAGATTGGCGTATAGAATGATTTTTTTAGTTCAAATTTTGGAGGGAAAGTTAATGCCAAGATTGAATACAACTATATAGATGTTTTTCATCTTGATTTTGCCAGTGTATCAGGGGAGTTGTGAGTGAGCAAAGATTGAAAATTAGAATAAGGTGAAGAATGAGCTAAGGGTAGAAGGGTTCCTCAATGAATCAGTGAAGTCAGATCACCAAGAGATTGAAGCAGATACAAAGCAGATCTATTTGACATAAAAGTGTCATCATCAGAACAATGATTTGTTGCTCTCTAATCATTGCAATAGATTAAATCCCTTAACAGGGTGAACCTTAACCGGTTCTATTTGTAAAATCCCCTAATAGGGTCGCTCCATGAGGAAGTGTAAAATCCTTTTGCAAGGTGAATCCTAACAGATTCTAAGGTATTCTTAACATGATACCAGTCATCTTTAACAGGGTGATGTTCTTAGAAGGAACAAGATTGTAAGCTCTTAACTGGGCACTCTTTTCATTGCAGTAAAAGAGATTATGGGTTATCCCCACCATGGTTTTCTCTCTCTAACCAAGGGTTTTCATGTATAATTGCTGGTGTTATGTGATGTTTATTTGATGCATGCAAATCTATTTCCTTAAATGTTCTTACCTTCATGATTAATGCAATGTTTTAAGTTGATTTAAAAAGGGTAGTTGCAGACCGGTCAGTTTGGAATATTATTGTTTAAAAATTATTTTTATTGATTCACTCCCCCTCTTAGTCACTGATTAATACCAATAGAAACAATATCTTGCCATGTGCTCTCAACACCAAGCAATAACACTTATAATAAATGAGAATATTCTCTTCAGGTCCATAATGGATTCATATCCATAACCAAGTGTAGGTTCTTCAGTCTTTTTGCTACTCATCAAAGAGTCACCATCTCAACATACAATCCAAAAAAACATGAGGTCTCATAGCCTCACCCAAGTCTCTCTAGTCTCAATGAGCATAAACCAATCAATCCATGCTGAATTCAAATGTGATCCTACAAAATCATGAAGCTCCAAGCAAATGAATAATACTCAAAACCAAAGAGAAGCAACAACACCTCACCAAAGAATCAAGGGTCCTCCATGACACCAAGATGCTGCCATAGCCATCCATCATCAAATGATGAATCCACATCACTACCAGTTTCCACTGAATTGTGTAACCAAGCTATCCATGCATCATGACAACAATATCCTAACTAAATATCCTCCATGACCCCAACATGATCGAATAACTCAATGAAGATTTCCCAAAAGGATGAGTCAAACCACTATCTCCAACCAAGAAGATACAACTACAGAACCTTTGTCAATAGAACCAAAGATGTCAAACTCTCACTGCAATCCAAAGGCAGAATCCAAGATATCCACATGACACGAACGCCCATTGCAAAAGATCATCCATCTTCTAATCAAAGATGACACACAATACACTTTAACCACAACAACTTAGAACCAAATCTTATATAAAAAAAAGATAGAACACATTACGTAATGTATGACATCATGACCAACATCCTTACCAAAAATCCATTGAAAGTGAGCAAATCTTCTCAAGAACCATGACCTATTGCTAAGATTCAAATGATCAACTATATCAGGTACTCCAAATAATCATTTTCTCACAGCAATCAAAATACCAATGTAATAATGTTAATAAACAACAAAGACCTACCAAACCAAATTCTCATTAGACAATCTACAAGATCAAAACATATGCAACATCTTAAAGAAGAAATACATAATCAGTGTTCCAATCTCAGATAACTGAAAGATTCAACCTCACATGAGTATCATGCATAATAGAGATAATCAAGCATAACATGTGGATTTCCAAGACTCAAACATCAAAATCAATACTAGACATAATTTGCCGAACAAACCCACATAGGAGTAACAAAAGATCAAAAAGAACCTTGCAAGGAGTCATGCAAACGTTTAACTATCTCCATCCAAAATACCCTGAATCTAGTCATACCATAGATTTTAGTTAGCACATGTAAAACTTGCAAAACCATCTTTGTAAATCTGAAATCTATTTAAACATCTAGACATTCACATTATACATGTCATTCGAACAATGGAAATACCACAAATCTACAAAATCCAACAGTTGAAAAACAAGAGATCACTACAACCCAAGAAAGTGAAGGAAAGTTGTTTAGGAGCTTAAACCATATGAAACATATTAGCTCCACAACTCTCAAAGAGGTCAACCGTGACTTATCTTCTAGTGCTTTCATGTAACCATGGGCTAAAACAATGAACCCAATATAAGCGTGTCAAACAATGTGGATGTGAAGAGTTTTAAAGGATTTAATGCATGAACAAAAGGAACCAACAACAATCCATTGTGACAATAAGTCGGCTATTGCATTATTGAAAACTTGCGGCTTTCATAAAAGGAGGAAACATATTGATACTAAACATCGCTTTATTCCAAAATTAGAAAATAATAAGGAAATCAATCTAGAACTTTGTAGATCCGAAGATCAATTAGTAGATATATTCACAAAGACTTTAACAAAGAAACAATTTGAATATTTAAAAAAAAAAAAAAATATGTATTATAAATATTGATGAAATTAGTGATAGAAATTAAAGAAGAGTGTTGGAGATATCTCATAATTCCTACACCAGCCTATTTTTAGTGCACCATCTAGAAAAATCGATAGAATAGACAAGTCTAGAAAGACATTAGACGGTGGAAGAAACTTCAAGAATTTACTGTGTCCTTCTTAAGACCACTAAAAAACAGAGGTGGATGTAACGGGTCTTTTGCAAGTCGATAAATTTTATTTCTTTTGTGCAGCAGCCCATCGTATACCATTTTCTTTGTTTTTGCCTCTGCTCCCTTTTACTTTACTACCCAAAACCTGCAAACACAAACTTGTCAAAATGGGTTGCTACTGTGATGATGATCATTCGAATGATGAATACTTTATTTCTGGAGCATTGTTGCAGGCGGCAAGCGTGGCAGAGTGGGTGAGCTGGTCAATTGGCTCCCTCCTTCCGTTGAGAATTCCTCAGAAGCGGCCAGAGTAGCTGTAGGTAATCTTATTGTAAAAGCCAAAAAAGTAGCTGAAGAATACCACTGCAGAACATGGAATGAGGTCGTGGAGGGTTACAGCTTGTGGATGGTGTGTGTGAATATTGATTTTGAGAACTTCATCAAGGTGGACGGTATCATGGATGAACTGTGGAAGATGTTGGCAGATGAGATAGGGGCTTGCATGGCCAAGGCATTGGATGTGATAATGGAGGATACTGAGAAGTGGGCAACCATGGCCATGGAACAACATATTTGGGAAGCTGCATACATCGTTGGAAAAGTGAAGGGGATCACGGAAAACTTGAGATGGATGTTGACATTTAGCACAATGGAGGCTAATAAGAATGCTTCAGCAACTTCCACTGGATTTCATACTCTCAGAAAGCGCTCATCTTTTCAGATTGGCTAGCATTACCAAAAGTTATAATTATTTTCAATTTCAATGGTTTTTTATAGACTTGTGATTGTATGTCACTACGTAAATATCATTTCCTGGTTTTATAGCAGTGTTGTGTTAATTTCGGTTCTCTGTGATATACTGCAGGATAGAATAACGGGCAGAATAGCTTTTCCCGTCTGATTATGTGCGTGGAATATATAATTTGTTTTGTCAAAATAAAGTATAAGGCTGTTGGGCATGAACAACAGGTAAAATAGTTTTGTCAATATTGATATGGTATGATGGTTAAGTTGTGGTGTTATTGTTCACATCATCAAGGTTCAAATTCTGTTGGAATATTATTGTTGAATATTTATATTGGGGATGAGGTTCCTCATTTGTGATCTCTCATTAGTTTATAGCTTTGAATAAAAAAGATATAGTTTTAGAGTGAAGGTTGTTGATATATTGTGATGTTTGTAAAGATAAACATGCATACTTTCTCATGATGAATATGAAGATAATTTTAAAAATAAATATTAGTGATTCATGTGTGAAAGTGTAAATAAAATTTATAGATATCAGTGATTTTTTGTACAATATTAAGTTGGGTTATACTTGAATTGCTATCTTGTTGCTTATAACTTATCATAATTGATTATATATTAAATATATATAAATATATCTCATTAATTAAATTAAAATATTTCAAACTTATAAAAGTGTCACACATAAATAAGAAGAAAACATATGGACATAGTGAATTTCATCCTATTGCATGACTACAAGTGCCTTTGAGGAGAGAGGTATGGAGGTGATTGAGCCATATTAGAGATACCTATAACAAAAACATAATTTAAGGTCAAGATAGTTAGCAATGTTACTTTGTCTTTTTCCATGATGCCCTCTATTTTTTCTTTTTCTCTTTAGGTTTTCTCTTATTTGAATTTATCTCATCATAGATTGCTCATTACAAGAAGATGTAGGCATCCAAATCTCGAACAAGGAATTATTCACTCAAGTCCGCATGCTTGGAATTTATTTACTCAAAACTTCATAAATTTGATACCCAAACCATTATAGTCCAAAATGAAAAATCTAAGTGACTTTGCCAAAATATTAGACTAGATAAATCTTTCACCCACTAGAGCTAATCTTCTCGAAGAGGGATTTTATCCTCAAAAATTCTAGGATGAACCAAGTCCAATCTTCAAAACCATGTAGGGTTTTCAGGCAAAAAAATGATAATCTTCAACACATTGAAAATGAGCTAAAAAATGTTTATTTAATTCCTCAAAGACCAATGCCCTAATTAGAGTTTTGTAATATTTAATTTAATTTTTAACATCTCCTTGTCTCCCGAAGTTGGCTCCCACCTCTAGGAAGTCACTCTATTTGATAATTTAAAATAATACCTTATATCTCCATAGAGGCCAATATAAAGTGACTTTGTTAAATTAAATAATGTTAAATTAAATATAACTTTAATAGTATTACCGCTATTTCAAATAATACAAGTTCTAAACACCATAAGTTGTCAAGATATCATTTATTAATGTAATCACTAACAATCTCAAAATAGTAACACTGCCAAATCACCAAGTTAGTGCCAAGATTGACATTTAGTAAAAATAGGAAAATCATCTAAAACCCCTCTAGATATTGTCATACAACTGCACTAAACCATCTATTCTCATTGGTGACATTAGATTAACCCTTTGAACAAGATGAATCAAACGTAGAATGTCAGCGACAACTGGACTACTAGAAAACCTGAAAAATGGGGACATTATAGTCTTCCCTTCCCAAATATTACTTGTCTATAAGCAATTCCAATACAACCCGACAATCACTAGATTGACCTAGATCCCAAGATCCCAAGTCAAGCTAGGAGATTTGTAGCACCAACCTTTCAAAGCTCTATCCTACAAGGTACAAACACAAGAGACCTCCTTAAAACCTCCTATAAGAAGAGCAATCAAATATTGTGTAAGATCATTTAACTCCTCAGAGAATTTCTCTTTGAAAGAACCAAAATGAGGCACCATAGGAATAAACTCCAAAAAGTCAACATTGACTCTCTCATTCCCAAAAGTTGTTGGACTACAAAACCAAAGCAATCTAAGGGTTCCAAGTCAATCTCAAAATGGAACCACCATGTTGTTGCTATGTAACTTTGATTGCAACCATGAAATTATTATGTCCAAACTACACTCTCTTGTCCTGGAAGACCAAAAAATAATCATGATCAAATCCAGAGTTGAGATACGTAAAAGGGTTGAAATCTATACCATGAAGTATATCCTTTCATGGTATCTCAATGAAGTCCATATTTGTAATCCCAATACCAAACAATTATGAGCAACGAGGAATAAATTCTGCAAACCCATATAATATAAATCACAACACCTGCACTCATGAAGTCCCAAAAAGAAGCTAACTAGGAAGTCCCTCTATAGTCTCCAACCGAAAATGTAACATTGAATCTTGGAGAAGTGTCAAAGGGAAAAACACAAGTAACACACCCTACATGTTATAATCACCATACCATCATCTAGAGAGATGCTTACCAACACTATGAAATAAATATAGTAATGATAACTCACCTAAGTGAGAGTGAAAAATAATTGAACTATACTTGAAATGAAAAATAATTGAACTATACCTGAACTGTCTCCCATAGCTAACTATACTAAAGCCTACCAAAGCTTAAAAACTATTTGCTCATAAATTTATGTGTCACCATAACCAATGTGGAAAGGCATGGACAGTGGTAAACAATCTAAGATCTCATTGAAAGCATAGGAGATATGAGTATGTAAATAGAAAAAGACTCATCACCTATGTTTAGATCATTTCTACCTATCAAAATCACCCTTAAAGTACTTGACTGCTAGTCTGAAATGATAAACCAACTCAACTATGTGCCAAGAATTGAAGTAATGTGGAGTCTGATTGGAAAGTGGGCAATAGTACTATCTTTGAAATTATGCCCATTATTCCAATCCCGACTCAACACCTCACCCCTAGTAATTGCACTTGGGTCCCAAACCCTTTGATCAACTCCAACCACATTACTAGAATCTGAAAGAGCTCCATCATCAAACTTGAAGAGTGGATTATCATAAGTCAAATTACAATCAACCTCAAACAAAGGATTTTCAACAAATTGAAGATTATACTCAACTCCAAACTCAAACCAATCCTCCTATTGGTCCAAACTCCTATTTTTTTATTTACACCAACAATGTGTAATTTCAAACTCCTCCTAAATGTAATCAAGCTCCTCCATTACCTCTTTGATCTCCTCAGCCCTTTGTGTTTTCTCTTGCTCTTTGAATTGCTTGGCCTCATAGATCTATCCATTTGCTTCAAGAAGTGCCTCTTGGAAACTTTCCAAAGCAAGCTTGATGGAATCCAACTCAATTTAATGATGAGCTCACTCATCCCTCTCTTTAATTGCTTAGTCATAGTGAAAGTCTCATTTGCAATTTTGTTGGCCACATCTCTATCATGCATCAATGTAAGAAAGTTAATTTTATTTAATATATAGTGTTCTTAATCATTTGTAAATCAGCAATGAAGATATTAATCTCAATATGAGGTCTTGGTGGATTTTGAATTATTTATTCCACATGCCTATGTGTGCTATCCAATCTAGACAAAACTTGCACTTCATCATCAATAGTTACCAAAAATTATTTTCTCCAATCATGATCATACAAGGATAGTGAACTAATTTGCTATGACAAATACCAAAATCAGACCCATGGTCATATCCATCAGCAGTAACTCCAAGGATGTACCAAGTCTCATGTACCTCAGCTACGAAGCTCATACCATAATCATCTTTTGACCCTTGATTAGAGTCTACTTTATGTAATAAATTTTGTCATTCACATACAAGACTATGCCACTCAAATTCAATTTCCTCAATGCCATTCAATTAGCATACATTATGCTCTAAGGTAAGGAAATTTATCCCACATAGGTTCTTCATCATAATTAGATTGCATAGACCTCTATCCCAAGGATTAAAAGGTTGATTTATTTAATCAGATAAAGAATGCTCATTGTACTCCATGAATGGTTTCCTCTCTAGATAAGCCAGTCTCCAACTCATACCTATCAAAAGTAACTCCAAGGTTATCCCAAGTCTCATATACCTCACCTACGAAGCTTGAACCATCATCATCTTTTTACCCTTAGATTAGAATTAACTTCATGCATTAAATTTTCTAATGTGCATACAAGACTATGCCTCTCATCTCAGATTTGGTTTCCTCAATGCCATTCACCTAGTATACATTATGTTCTAAGGTAATGAGATCGTCATGATCAAAAGGAAATTTATCCACATAGGTTCTTCATCATAATTAGGTTGCAATACACATTAACCCAAAGATTGAAAGGTTGATTGCCCATAAGAGAGTGATACTAGGTAGTTGTGAGAGTTGACAATGTAGAGCCTACACATGATAGATTACAAAGTTGGCTAGACTAGGCTAATTTGATCATTTTTAGCCGATAGACTATTTTTTTTGGGTAGAGAATGCACCACCAAAATTGTCTAATGCTGGTATATAGCCATTTTTCTGTTGGTATATAGTTTTTTTAATAGTATACATTCCTTTTCATGCCAGTATACAATTTGAAGATTGTCGAGATCTACTAATTAACACATCAAATCTGATTGTCATAAGATTGTCAGAATTATTTTTTATTTCATATAATCAAATTGAATTGTGAAAAGGCCGCATAGACTAGAAAAATCTTGGAAATCGTTATTGACACCAACGTGCTTACTTGACTTTAGTCTTTCTTTTCTTCTTCTCATTTTGTTTCCAATTTTTCACAAGACAATAATTAGAATTGTTATCAAACACCTTGCAAATAGTACTCAATCACACTAATGTCATTTCAACTATGAGAAAAATAACAAGTGCAAAAAAATGCAAAGAAGAACAATAGCGCATAACTCACAAATTTATGTGGAAAAACCTGGTACAAATATACCAATAAAAAACCATGGGCAAATTATCTTTTGTATTGATTCTCAGGATTTACAGAGTTACAACAATCTTCAAAAATTGTACTTCAAAACATGACTTCGAGCAACCTAAAACAACCGAGTTGCAGACTCCTACTTGAAGACAACTTACTAAATATAGTAAGTATGAATCGCACAACTACATGTAAAACACATGTCAAAATTAATGTTTATAGAAAGTTTCCTAACAAAACTTTCTATTTATAGTAAGTCTCAAAAAAATTTATGCCTCCGATAGGATGCTTGACGACATCTCACCTAACGGCACACTAGTGGGCAATCCATGATGATGCAACCAATGCTAGCTAAGAAGGCCATGATGACTCAACCATTGCTACATGAGAATCCAAGATGGCTTAACCACTGCAAGCTAAGAACCCAATTTAGCCTTCACATTCCAACATCAACTGATGGTATGCCATTTTAACTGATGGGATCAATAAATGAAAATGGAGAAATTTATTTTATCTGATACCAATTCTTATGAAAAGATAAGACCATTAAATCATCATTATCTTAACTTCTGTAGCAATCTTACTTTAATAAGGAGAGCCTTAACTCCACAAAAAGTCTCTCAATCAAAGTAAACTTATGAAAACCAAATTGAAGGTCTGTGATTCTTTCGAGTGTGCTTCCTATGACTAGGAATACTCATAGTCAACCAATACTAACAATGAGTACTACTTAACCCCTGAAAGACGTTGTAACATGCGAAGCAGTTACCATCTTGGGTCATTATGTTTCTAGATACTTTATGTTTCTAGTTCCAAATATTGGGTCATTATACTAATTTCCATATCAATCTTTCTTTGATAACGAAAGTCTTACTTCAACATGGAGAATAGGTCTCATTTTAGGTATCATGGTCTTCTAAAAGAGGATTATAAGAAAGATTCTCTACCTATAATAAAATAGAGAAATGTAGGAATAGCATGATGGACTAATCACATGGGTAAAGTAATAGTATTTAAATGATGTTATCTAATTTTAATGAAATTTTTAATAAATTATTTTGTCTAAAGTATAGAAAGTGAGAGTAGAAGAAGAAAGTCATGACCACAAAAATTTCTTTATAGAAAGTATAAAAAGTGAGATTAGAAGAAAGCAAACTTAGTAAAGACTACATAATTTAAAATTGGAGTCTTTATTAATCAATGTAAATTTAATGTCCATAGAGTTGGTACTAATCATGATGAAAAGAGGAGGATTATACTATTGCATCTCATAAAAAGGAAGTTTAAATAGGAGAGAAAAGTAATCTCAATTGTGTGAATATAAATATTTTCAATTAAATAAGCTATTCCAATAGGTCTTACAAAGAAAAAAATTAGATTATTTGTAAAAACAATTAACATATAGTAAGAAAACAAAGTTTGGATTAGAGAGACGTGCTCACAAGCATAATAGTCTAAGAGGGCAAATATGTTAAGCGATTTAGACTAGTTCTATCTAGATGGTATGGATGATGATAGGGTATGTGCAAGATCATGGTGGGCCAAAACAGGCCCTTAAGTAGCAATGAAATTTCAGAAAATCAGAGTTATGCAACTTGATATGAAAATTTGAATAAATTATTAGCATTATTTTAAGAATATTTAGGAAGAGAATCTATAGCATATTGAATGTAGTTTCTAAGATACTATTTTTTTTTTGAAAACAAAAAATCTATTTGATGAAAATTTAAAATTTCAATGCAATGGTACTAAAATTTCAAGAAAAAAAGATAAGAAGTAGGTGTATGTATGACCACCCTAATCACAATCAAATCATAATATTTTTTTACAATATTTATAATATAAGTAGTAGACTCATGTCCGGATGTGACACATATTCTTTTCTAAATTTTTATAAAGTAAATGAGTAATTATGAATTTTTTACTACTACTTTTCAAAATTCAAAAACTCCTATGTTTGATCACCTTAACTTGGTCTAAGCTTTATGAAATTCTTTTTTTTTTTTAATTTTCTTTTCCTATAGTAGATGAACCATAGAATGTGACACATGTTTCAGATTCAAAAAATGTGATACCGTTTGAAAGTTAAGGGTGTTTTTCAATCAGCCTATCAATAAGGACTTTAGTCAGAATTCAATTAGAAAATAAATAAGTATTTATTAAAGTCAAAATAAGACAAACCTTATATTGTTGGAAAAATGAGAACGTCCTTAAAAAACCCTTTTTGTTTTATCAATTTTGGCTAAAAAAAAGTCATCAGCCACTAGTGCGAAGTTTGGAAAATCAAAGAATACTCAAAAACACATTTTTCTGTTGAGTTTCTAGGCTTGCCATTTCCAAGCTAAATCCCAAAGCGTTCCCGAGCCAAATTTCAAAATTTGATATTTATGTCAGAATTTTTTTTAATCATATTCTTTATTATTTCACTATTCAACATTTTTATATATTCATTATTTAATATAAAGTTTTATCATTATCACTATTAAAATTAACTAAATTTAATAATTATATTATTATATTATTAAAACTCATCTTATGTATAAGATATATAAATGTTTAAATAGTGAACTTAATAAACCATAAATAATAGAGACCTCTCATGTTCTAAATTTTTCATCCAAAATCTATAAAAAATCTAAAAACCTATTATTAATTAAACTTTAATTTTAAATTTAAGTTAGAGCAAGTAGATAACTTATCGTCAAATCTTTAAAAGTATTTAAAAATTTAAGAAAAGATTATTATTTAAAAATTTGATTAAAATTTGGTTATTTATTCGGTTATCGTGGGATCGTATTTCCAACTTTCATACCAAAAATGATATTAATATCAAAACCATTTTTTTAATTAATTTATTCTACATTATATTTAATACACATTTAAATTATTTATTTTTACATTTGATTGGGTTTTCTTATGATTTATACATTTAAATCTTAATTATTTATATTTAGATCTAATAAAAAGTATCACACTTGTTATTTTTAATTTATTTCAATTAATATTCAAAATAAATATCTTATAATACAAATAAATTTCACTACCTTTGTATGTAGAAGCATTTACTATACAACTATTTATTTTATTTATATAAATGAACAAAATGAATAAATTTATAACTTTGTTTGTTTATATTTCTTTTAAAAATTTGATATTAATTTTTAATCAAAAATAGTTATTTATCTAAACTTTTTTATGATATTGACAAACATCTACAAATATTCATATTATTATAACATTTTAATATATATAAAAAAAGAATATTTACATTTTATGGTCCACACAATAAACTATTGAAGCAACTATTCTTTTTGCTAAACGCTTTTACTTGAAATCATTGTTTAGTACTTGTTCATTAGGCTAGTACTATTACAATTAGTTGCCATGGATTTTTGTTAACTCATTATTTAATTATTTCTCCACCAATTAGAACTATGAATTTTTTCTTTTGATAGTTTTTTTAATTTCTAGAAAGTTAAGATGGGCAATTTTTAAGTTTTTAAATTATAAAAATTATTTTTCTCCAATCTAATTGGCTTAAAAAATTTATATCTTATTATTGGATTTTAGAATTTTTTTTGGCAATTTTCTAGTTATGTCAAGATAATATTTAGTATGTTTAAATGTTCTTATCAAATTTATTTTACACATCCACTAAAGAAATATTTAACAAACTATTTAGAATCTATATCTAAATATTTTAAATCTTTATATAAATATATAAACATATATATAATAAAATAATAATAATAATAATAGTATTTTAGTTGTCCTCATGCAATTTAATAATATAAAAAATTGATAATAAAATAATATTATTAATGCTATAGTACTAATATTTATAATAATAAATTAATAAATAACAACAACATAATAATAAATAAATAAAAATTTATACAATAATATTATAATTATAATATTATTAATAATATAATAATAAATGTCTAGAAGCATTCTATAATTACAACAAGGGGTGAAGTGAAATGGCGTGAATGTGTTAATGTTAACTTTTTCCTCCTAGTTTAAATTTGATAGCCATTCACATGTCAAAATAATATTGTTAATTATAAACTTAATATTTTTAAAATAAACACCATATAAAAAAAATGCACCCTCATCAAAATTATAAGTTTTAGATAAATATGTAAATATATAATAATAAAAGATATTTAAAAATAATCCACCATTTCATAATTACAATATTCAATTTAAAAAATATATTTTATAAATGTTTATTTTGAATGATTTTCTAACAATGATGAGAAGTTTAAATTTTAAATATAAAATACTAGATGCCATTTATGAATAAAAAAATTGTATCCAGAAAAAACAAATAATAAAAAATGTAGATATAATATAATTTAAATATTTTTGTATGTAGTAAATATATTAAAAAATAATTTTAAGGTGAATAAAATAGTTTTAATTGATATCTCTCAGCGTTTCTTTAGATAGATGTATTTAAGAAAATGTAGATATAATATAATTTAAATATTTTTGTATGTAGTAAATATATTTAAAAATGAAATAAAATAATTTTAAGGTGAATAAAATATTTTTAATTGACATCTCTGAGCATTTCTTTAGATAGGTGTATTTAATATATCTATACTAGTTAAAATACAATAATATAAGAATCATAATGTTTATCTATATTACTTTAACCTTGACTTAATCTTAAATCTAATCATGTCTCTAATTAAACCTTAACATATTTAACTTTAGCCTAACCTAACACAAACTTTAAACATAACTCTAACTTAACCATAATCCAAACTTAATTTTTGGATTGTACTTGATATATCATGTATTTATTAGTATATGATTATCATATATTAATAATATAATAATTAAAATACAATAATATTTAAGAATCCTAATTTTTATCTATGTGACACTAACCCTAACTTAATCACAAATCTAATCATATCGCTAATTGAACAATCGAAGCCTAACTTAACACCAACTTTAAACATAACCCTAACTTAACCATAATCATATCTCTAATTGAACTATAAACTTAATTTTTGGAGTGCATTAAATGTAACATACATTAATTAGTCTTAATAATCGAATACTACTACAATATTTAAAATTATTGAACAATCATAAAGTTTGAATTATTCAAAATGTGTTTAATAATGTAAGTTTCTTGTCATTTTATGTATTTATTTCCAGTGTTTTGATTTTCTTCACTTTACAAATTATTTTGTATTTTCCTCCAAAGCTGGGTACATATTTTGCTATATTAGATACTTTATTTTATTTTATGTAAAATAATATATTTTATTGGTTTATATTTGATCCTTTGTCATCATGGATCTTATACTTTTGTAGTCTTTCTTATGCTAAAGAAAGTCTTAGCCTCTACCATTATGGATCTTATGTTTTTTTTGCCATTATGGATCTTGTGTCTTTTGTGTCTCTATGTACTCTTGACGATGTTGTGTGCTTTTTACAGCTCGCTAACGATGTTGTGTACTTTTGGTAGCTTGCTCCTCCTCTTACTCCTACCATTAAATGATATTTATCTATAAACTAAACTTGCAAACTAATAAATTGTATAAACAAGCTACCACATGACCAAGGTTTTCAATAACTACATTTTTTTTCATTATCATAATCTTTGTTTTTTATTTTAATTTAATTTAACCATTTATATACCAATTTTAATAAAAAGATAAATATTATTAAACGTATATGAAATAGCCTAAATCTGAATTAGAAATTATTACTTCAAATATTTAATCCAAATAGCATAAATGAATTATTTCAAGGCCTTAGATTAATCTTTTATTTTAAAACTAAAAAGAAGATATAGATTTAAATTAATATGGTTTTAATTTTACTAAATTACTCTTTATTTTTGTCTTTTATGTCTTGTAACTTTTTATTAGAGTAATATTTAGATGATATAATATAATTAACTAAAGATTTGTCCTAAGTCTTACTTAACACCAATTTTAAACATAACCTTAACTTAACTATAATCTTATCTCTAAATTTAAATTATAAATTTAATTAGAATAATATATTAAATAATTTAAAATTTTAATTTAATCTAAATCTTTCAAAACTCATGCATTCACACATACATACACACATAGACATACATATACATGTACATATACTTATACATATACATATACATATATGGATACGCATACACATACACATACACATACACATACATATGCGCACGTGCACATGAATGCACATACACACACACAATTTTAGTTTTAGTCAACTAAGGTTATCTTCACTCAATTAAAAGAAAAAATTTGTAATTAAATAAGATTATTTTTATATAATAAAAATAATATAATATCTAGAATAACAATATATTATTTATTATAATATTAAAATTATTTTTGTAGTTAGGTTGGGGTCAGTCTCATGTAATTTAATATTACATTGCTTATAAGAGGAATAGAATTAGATAATATTATAATATATCTTATTATTTCTAATACAGTTTTATTTCTCAAAATCAAATTTAAAATAAATAATTACAATACATATAATTTTAACCTACAATGCATATGTTTCTAAGTTTTAATTATAATTCAAATGGCATTGACTATTTCTATTTTTTAATTATATAAATCAAATCAATTAATTCAAACAATCAAATATAATTACATAAAATTAAAATCTTATATAATTATCTTATTACATTTATTACTTCTATTACAATATTAAACAAATAAATCTAATGACTATGGGAACTAAACTAAATTAAATCTTAAGATACACTTCATTTCGTTCTGTAATCAGTAATAAATTAATTTTACTTGTTGCACTTGACATGCTAATTCATACATGCCATTATTTAGAGTATGTTGAATGGATGGAAATTACTTCGGCCATTAATATGGATAAAATATGGTTTTTAAAAAAAATTAAAAAAAATTACTTGCTTATTGTAACCAATGAAAAAAGAAATAAATATTTTTTAAAATTTATTAAATAACATATTAATTATAAACTATAAAACTTGGTGTTTTTAATTTTTTAATTATATACATTGATTGGGTAAACTAAATGAAAAGTTAAATTGAACTAATATCCTAATACCTACTACTATAACAAAATTTATTGAATGTTTACCGAAAGGAAGGTGAAAGTCTATGATTCTTTTGAGTGTGTTTTCTCGTGACCCTGAATCAAGAATTCACAATACTTAGAGTCAACCAATACTGACAATGAGTACTAACCCCTAAAACACATTGTGAAAGGATATAAAGTTACTAGACTTTTAATCATGCTCTAAATTTACGATAGGAGTCACATTTTAGACAGCCTATAAACACTACCAACTCAATATCATTTCAGTTTGTAATTCTCAAATTCACAGGATGGTGATATTGTTTGGAATGTGAAGCCCAATGGTCACATGACCATTCACCTTCTCAACTCTTTGATTCATAGCTGAATATAAATGCATAAATAGATGTGTGCAATCCATGTACTTATGTATTGGTGTATTGGTTAATAAAAGTTATTCCCTACTTTCCCATGGATGTAGCCACTTATGGTGAACCACATAATTCGATGTGTACTTTGTTGCATGTTGTTTATGTCGGTTTTAGTTTTGTTGCATTATGTTTTCTTTGCTAGTTTATAAACAATATGAGAAACCTAGTTTAAAAGTATATGCCATATGAGTTACATGTAATAAACAAACTGGATCACATTTCAAGACATATACATAATGAACAAGTTTGATCACATTTCAATAGCAAATAACTAAGTTTCAAGAATATCAAGTTTCATATATATCAAAATGGATTGAATATCAATTTTCATATATATCAATGAACAAATTGGATCGAATATCAAGTTTCATATATATCAAAATGAACAATAATAGTGTAAATATAAAAAAATGGCATAGTGTAAATATAAGAAAACATATGGACATAGTGAATTTCATCCTATTGCATGACTACAAGTGCCTTTGAGGAGAGAGGTATGGAGGTGATTGAGCCATATTAGAGATACCTATAACAAAAACATAATTTGAGCTTAGACACATAGCAATGTTACTTTGTCTTTTTCCATGATGCCCTCTATTTTGTCTTTTTCTCTTTAGGTTTTCTCTTATTTGAATTTATCTCATCATAGTCTTCTCATTGCAAGAAGATGTAGGCATCCAAATCTTGAACAAGAAATTATTCACTTAAGTCCACATGCATGGAATTTATCTACTCAAAACTTCATAAATTTGATACCCAAACCATTATAGTCCAAAATGCAAAATCTAAGTGACTTCGCCAAAATATTAGACTCGATAAATCTTTCACCACTAGAGCTAATCTTCTCGAAGAGGAATTTTGTCCTCAAGAATTCTGAGATGAACCAAGTCCAATCTTCAAAACCATGTAGGGTTTTCAGGCAAAAAAATGATAATCTTCAACACGTTGAAAATGAGTTAAAAAATATCTATTTAATTCCTCAAAGACCAAGGCCCTAATTACAGTTTTGTAATATTTAATATATTTTTTAACATCTCCCTATCTCCTGAAGTTGGCTCCCACCTCTAGGAAGTCACTCTATTTGATAATTTAAAATAATACCTTATAACTCCATAGAAGCCAATATAAAGTGACTTTATTAAATTAAATGATGTTAAGTTAAATATTTAATTTAACTTTAATAATATTAAAGCTATTTCAAATAATACAAGTTCTAAACATCATAAGTTGTCAAGATATCATTAATTAATGTAATAACTAACAATCTCGAAATAGTAACACTGCCTAATCACCAAGTTAGTGCCAAGATTGACACTTGGTAAAAATAGGAAAATCATCTAAAACCCCTCTAGATATTGTCATACAACTCCACTAAACCATCTATTCTCATTGGTAACATTAGATTGACCCTTTGAACTAGATGAATCAAACATAGAATGTCAGTGACAAATGGGCTACTAGAAAACCTGAAAATGGGGACATTATAGTCTTCCCTTCCCAAATATTGCTTGTCTATAAGAAATTCCAATACAACCCGAAAATCACGATTGACCTAGATCCCAAGTCAAGCTAGGAGATTTGTAGCACCAACCTTTCAAAGCTCTGTCCTACAAGCTATAAACACAAGAGACCTCCTTAAAACCTCCTATAAGAAGAGCAATCAAATATTGCATAAGCTCATTTAACTCCTCGAAGAATTTCTCTTTGAAAGAACCAAAATGAGGCACCATAGGAGTAAACTCCAGAAAGTCAACATTGACTCTCTCAGTCCCAAAAGTTCTTGGACTATAAAAACAATGCAATCCAAGGGTTCCAAGTCAATCTCAAAATGGAACCCCCATGTTGTCGCTATGTCACTTTGATTGCAACCATGAAATTATTATGTCCAACTACACTCTCTTGTCTTGGAAGACCAAAAAGTAATCATTATCAAATCCAAAGTTGAGATACGTAAAAGGGTTGAAATATATACCATGAAGTATATCCTTTCAAGGTATCTCAATGAAGTCCATATTTGCAATCCCAATACCAAATAATTGTGAGCAATGAGGAAGAAATTCTGCAGACCCATAAAATATAAATCACAACACCTGCACTCATGAAGTCCCAAAAAGAAGCTAACTAGGAAGTCCCTCTATAGTCTCCAACCGAAAATGTAACATTGACTCTTGGAGAAGTGTGAAAGGGAAACACACAAGTAACACACCCTACACATTATAATCAACATACCATCATCTAGAGATGCTTACTAGCACTATGAAATAAATACAGTAATGATAACTCACCTAAGTGGAAGTGAAAAATAATTGAACTATACCTTAACTGTCTCCCATAGCTAACTGTACTAAAGCCTACCAAAGCTTAAAAACTATTTGCTCATAAATTTATGTGTCACCATAACCAATGTGGAAAGGCATGGATAGTGGTAAACAATCTAAGATCTCACTCAAAGCATAGGAGATATGAGTATGTAAATAGAAAAAGACTCATCACCTATGTTTAGATCATTTCTACCAATCAAAATCACCCTTAAAGTACTTGACTTCTAGTCTAAAATGACAAACCAACTCAACTATGGGCCAAGAATTGAAGTAATGCAGAGTCTGATTGGAGAGTGGGCAATAGTACTATCTTTGAAATTATGCCCATTATTCCAATCCCAACTCAACACCTCACTCCTAGTAATTGCACCTGGGTCCCAAACCCTTTGATCAACTCCAACCACATTAATAGAATATGAAAGAGCTCCATCATCCAACTCGAAGAGCGGATTATCATAAGTCAAATTACAATCCACCTCAAACAAAGAATTTTCAACAAACTAAAGATTATACTCAACTCCAAACTCAAGCCAATCTTCCTATTAGTCCAAACTCCTCTTTTTTTATTTACACCAACAATGTGTAATTTCAAACTCCTCCTAAATATTATCAAGCTCCTCCATTACCTCTTTGATCTCCTTATCCCTTTGTGTTTTCTCTTGCTCTTTGAATTTGCTTGGCCTCATAGATCTATCCATTTGCTTGAAGAAGTGCCTCTTGGACACTTTCCAAAGCAAGCTTCATGGAATCTAACTCAATAATGATGAGCTCACTCATCCCTCTCTTTAATTGCCTAGTCATAGTGAAAGTCTCATTTGCAATTTTGTTGGCCACATCCCTATCATGCATCAATGTAAGAAAGTTAATTTTATTTAATCTATAGTGTTCTTAATCATTTGTAAATCAACAATGAAGATATTAATCTTAATTTGAGGTCTTGGTACATTTTGAATTATTTATTCAGCATGCCTATGTGTGCGATCCAATCTAGACAAAACTTGCACTTCATCATCAATAGTTACCAAAAATTATTTTCTCCAATCATGATCATACAAGGATAGTGAACTAATTTTCTATGACGAATACCAAAATCAAACCCATGGTCATATCCATCAGCAATAACTCCAAGGATGTACGAAGTCTCATGTACCTCAGCTACGAAGCTTGTACCATACTCATCTTTTGATCCTTGATTAGAGTCTACTTTATGTAATAAATTTTGTCATTAACATACAAGACTATGCCTCTCAAATTCAGTTTCCTTAATGCCATTCAATTAGCATACATTATGCTCTAAGGTAAGGAAATCATCATGATCAAAAGGAAATTTATCCCACATAGGTTCTTCATCATAATTAGATGGCACAGACTCAGATCCCAAGGATTAAAAGGTTGATTTATTTAGCCAGATAAAAAAATTGTACTCCTCATGAATGGTTGCCTCTCTAAATAAGTCACTCTCCAACTCATACCTAGCAAAAGTAACTCCAAGGTTATCCCAAGTCTCATATACCTCACCTACAAAGCTTGAACCATCATCATCTTTTTGTGCCCTTAGATTAGAATTAACTTTATGCATTAAATTTTCTAATGTGCATCCAAGACTATGCCTCTCAGATTTGGTTTCCTCAATGCCATTCACCTGGTATATATTATGTTCTAAGGTAATGACATCATCATGATCAAAAGGAAATTTATCCACATAGTTTCTTCATCATAATTAGGTCAAAATACACATTAACCCAAAGATTGAAAGGTTGATTTCCCATAAGAGAGTGATACTAGGTAGTTGTGAGAGTTGAGAATGTAGAGCCTACACATGATAGATTACAAAGTTGGCTAGACTAGGCTACTTTGATCATTTTTAGCCGATAGACTTATTTTTTTGGGTAGAGAATGCACCACCAAAATTGTCTAATGCTGGTATATAGCTAATTTTTTGTTGGTATTAGTATAGAGTCCTTTTCACGCCATTGTACAATTTGAAGATTGTCAAGATCTGCCAATTAACACATCAAATTTGATTGTCATAATATTGTCAAAATTATTTTTTATTTCATATAATCAAATCAAATTGTGAAAAGGCCGCATAGACTAGAAAAATCTTGGAAATCGATATTGACACCAACATGCTTACTAGACTTCAGTCTTTCTTTTCTTCTTCTCATTTTGTTTCCAAATTTTCACAAAAATATTTAGAATTGTTATCAAACACCTTGCAAATAGTACCCGATCACACTGATGTCATTTCAACTGTGAGAAAAATAACTTGAGTGCAAAAAACTGCAAAGAAGAACAATAGCACATAACTCACAAATTTATGTGGAAAAACCTAGTAAAAATATACAAATAAAAAACCATGGGAAAATTATCTTTTGTATTGATTCTCAGGATTTACAGAGTTACAACAATATTCAAAAATTATACTTCAAAACATGACTTTGGGCAACCTAAAACAACCGAGTTGCAGACTCCTACTTGAAGACAACTTACTAAATATAATAAGTATGACTCACACAACTACATGTAAAACACATGTCGAAATTATTATTTATAGAAAGTTTCCTAACAAAACTTTCTATTTATAGTAAGTAAAAAAAAATTATGCCTCCGACAGGATGCTTGACGACATCTCGCCTAACGACACACTAGTGGGCAATGCATGATGATGCAACCAATGCTAGCTAAGAAGGCCATGATGACTCAACCATTTCTACATGGAAATCCAAGATGGCTCAACCACTGCAAGCTAAAAACCCAATTTAGACTTCACATTCCAACATCAACTGATGGTATGCCATTTTAATTGATGGGATCAATAAATGAAAATGGAGAAATTTGTTGTATCTGATACCAATTCTTATGAAAAGATAAGACCATTAATTCTGTTGAACACTATATTTAAAATTAAAAAAAAATCTTCTCATAAGCGTGAAAACTAAAAAATTATCGGCCAAAATATCATATCGAGCATCTCAAAAAGAGTTTCACCGAAAGAATGCTTTCATTGAAATGGAGTATGACATGTAAAGCACTACGCGAAGACGTTTTCGGCAGAATATCACTTTCGGTAAATAAAGGAAGCCGCTCATCGATGCTCAAGTTTCATCGAAAAGTGAAAAGAAAAAGGCAAAAAGTAATTTCGAGGAGAAACAACTACCGAAGAAATTCATAAAGCCTTCATCGAAATACAAATCTCATCGATAATATTATATCAAACAAAAACTGAAGTGTTTTATTGATAAAGGGGATATCGAAGAAAAAAGACTTTCGAAGAGCTTGCATGAACTTTCATCGAGGAACAGAACTCATCGAAATATGATTTCGATGAAACTTGCGAATGACTTATCGAAAGAAAGTTCATCGAGGAGAAGATGATTTCGATGAGTCTTGAAAATGGTTTTTCGACATGGGCTATTCACCGAAAAAGTGATATCGAGGAAAGTGAGCTGTCGATGAAAGATCAAAACATTCGGCCGAAGACAGGGGTTTCATCAAAAACTTGATTTATGATCATTTCAGTCAAACAGTACTTCCCACGAAAGAGTTAAAAGCCCGAGTAAAGAATGTCACATCTACAATTAAGTTTAAACATTTGAATAACCGTTGTAGACGCAGAGACATTAACTGTGCACAAGTTGCCCATGCGATTACAGCTGAACTGATCAAATCTTCATAAGAACTAGATTGATGCTGAAAGATTGACAATTGCGAGGAATTTGCTGAAGCTCATGAACGACAATCAGAAGAATTAGACATTTCTCCAAGTAAGTCTGATTTCTCGTATTTACTGAAGTTATGGAACCTTCTTCTTCTTCTAAAAAGAGTAGGAAAGGGAAAGAATTAAATCCTGAAGAGAAGCCCAAAAGACAGAAAAAGGAAGGAAGAGCTTTGACTCAGGATTTGTTAGACCAGTGCCCGACATCCAGCGTGAGGTCTAAAAAGATCAAGAGTGAAGAAGAAGGATTGGAGGATAGATTTGAAAATCTGGGAGACATATGGACTGAAATCAGGGGACATGAATTGTTCCTATTTAGTTACAAAAGAAGGGATGCTCCTGAGCCCATAAGTAATCTATGGAAGAAAAACTTAGGGAAATTGGTAGACCCAAATGTGTTTGTGGATGTTGAACTAATGAAAGCTCTGGTAGATTGTTATAATCCGAGAACCAAAACCATATGCGACTACCGAGGGAATCCCTTCATGGTGATTAACAAACAAACTATTGATATGGTATTTGATCTAGACTGGGAAGTGGAGGAGAGAATCGATATGCAGAAACTGTCGCAAGAATTCTTTAGCTTGGAAAACATCTACAGGACATGGAGATTACCTATCCACCAGCCGAAAGTGGGCGGGTCCTTTGTTTCGTTCAGCAAAAATGACAAGGTACCATTTGATGTCAACCATTTCCATCCGTATTTTAAGTATACATATTATGCTGCAGCCCAAGTATTAGGCTTGGAGGCTCATCCTCTCATGGATATTGGGGTTATGGTTCTGTGTGCTGACTTACAATCAAAAGACCCTAGGTCATTTGATTATGCCACTTATGTTGCAAATGCCCTAAATCATGGGTTGGAGAAGTTGAAAGGGGACCTTGTGAATATCCATTTTTCATTGTACTCTTTATTGATACATATTATTCTTTATTGTGGACAAGAAATCAATTTCTGGTCAGATGATTTTTGCATCAGAGCTTATGATAAGAATGGTTTGAAGAAACCAGTTCAGTTGTGGGTTTCTGCATGGGATCAAAGATTCATGAACAACTAGTACTGGCACTTTCAAGAATATTTTGTGAAACCCCTTAGTGCAGCCTTTGGGCAACATAGAGATTATACTCTGTCCCCTAAAATTAAGAGATTCCTCAGGCCAAAAGACTTCTCTCCGGAGTCCCAGATTGATCACAATTGGGGTGATTGGTACTGCCACAATAATCATACAGAAATCAAGGTATTTGGGTATGAAGGAAAGCCACACATGCTTCCAATTACAGTACCAAACAGGGTGGCTAGCCTGGAGATTGTGAGACAACTATCTACTGTCAATGCCAAACATCTTACGGATTTCGGTAAACAGTCCATCGTTCCAGGTTTATTGGTTTTTTCTGATTTTATTGTTAAAAGTACAAAAAGTTATCATCTACTTCAAAATAAATTAGACTACTATGGCATGACTCTGGGTGAACCTAGAGAGAACTTTGATCTTGAGGGATATATAAGAGCTGCCAGGGTGTCACAAAAACTAAAGGATGGAATACATGTGGCTAAAATGCCAGATGACTTGATCAAGAACCTTGAAAGAGAAGAGGCCAAGGTTTTGAGAGAAAGGAGTGAAATGACTTGGGAGGCCTTCAAATGGAAAAGGGCAAGGGGGATGGTGGATGGAGATTTACTTGGAAACCTCCAAGATCCTCTGGAAATAGCCAAAAAGCTACTTCCTCCTGGTTTTGAAGCAGAGGTGAATGTGGACACTGGTGAAATTAACATTAAAGATGTAGTTGATATAAGGATGACAGAGCATGAAGATTTTGTTGCTGATGACGGATTCGCCTCTCCGAGGGAATTCCTTTCATTCTTGTACCAATATAAAGGGGCACATGTGAAACGAAGCATGGCTGGAAGACCAAAAGAAGAACAGATGAAAAGACTACGGGATGAAATCGATACCCTCATGAAAGATATGACCCTAGAGAAAGGGAGGAGATTACTAAAAGAGGTCGGTGTTATCATCTTTTCTGGTTGGGACATAAATTCAACACTTCTGTTTGACGGATTCTTGAAGAAGCAAGACTTGAATCAACAGGTGTTGCCTCAGGAGATAGGCAAATTATTCCTAGGCTCCGGATATGATCCTGATAAAAAGGCTCTCCTACAATGGGCATTATATCCAAAGGGAAAAAGGCCTATTATTGTGGATATCGAAGAAACCTTTGGACACCTCATGGTTCATCAGGTTGGAAAGACTGACCCTAGGGTCACTACTAAATTAAACTTGGATGTCGCCAGATTAAATTTGGATCAAACAGAATTTTTGGTCAGGGAAAACATCACCTATAAGGGGTTGTATGAAAAATCTAAAGAGGAGAATCAAAAGTTACAAGCAAAAATATTGCAACTTGAGACAGGGACTCCCATAAATGAATATACCTCATATCCCACAGGACATAGCTTGGATGATGTTTCTGATGCTCTGTATTGGAAGTATCAAGCAGATAAGGCTACAAAACAGGCAAATAATATCCAACAAAAGATGGATAAAATGGTTAATGATATCATCGGACATCGATTCAACACCATGCTTTCACATGTTGAACAATATTGGAAGGTCTACACTGGAACTATAAAGGCATTAAGAGAGCATGAAAGATTAAAAGCACGATTGCACGAAGTAATAAGCAGTGTTGATACGATGACGCCAGAGGAGAAGGCTGAAGGGACTACGTACATGGAAAATCATGTTAAACTCAAAGATATGCTAAGAGGAGATCTTAAGGAATTGGACGATGGGAGACCTATTGGAATGCCCTCGGTTTATAAAGAAGGAGAAGTAATATCTTTGGAGGATTTGCAGGATGAACTTGTCAGCGTCAAGGATTGGGCTCTATCAAAAATGGATCGAAGCAAAGACATGGCCCCTACCGTCAACCAGATGATATTTGAATACCTATCACAAGGAGAAGAATTGAAGAAACAGAGTGCTAAAATCAAAACTTTCAAGGATGATGATTATATTCATCATTTAGGAATTCTTAATCTCTTTTTGCTTAAGTTTGTTAGGAATATTCAAACTAATAATTAGTATTTTGAAAAGACATGTCTTTTCATGAATAACTTTTGTTCTCATATATATATGAGAACGGTTTTTGTAATATAAGAGATGAAATACATAGGAGCAAGATAGCAATGTATGACAGCCTGTAAGTTTTTGTTATACAAACTTCAATGGAATACATGCTATGAATAGTTGTTTTTCTTTGCGTATGTGTTGTGGATTATTTCACTTTGTTTTGGGCAATCGCCTGTGATATTATCTAAAGAGATAAGGTTATTCATATTCTTGAAATCAAATTTATGCTTTATGTTATAAGGTTGAAACAAAAGTTTTGCTTGCGAATTGTAATTGTTCCTTGCAGAACTTAATTGACTGGTCCCTTAAAGGTAGGGTTAAATTCATTCAATCAACATATGATATAAGCATTCGATTGATCTCAAAAGAAATAATAACTGACAGGTCCATAAAGGGGTGGATTAAAAAACTGTCTCACAGGCTCGCACAATAAATCCTAAAGAAAGTATAATGACTCTGTAGCCCAAACAGCAAAGAAGGCACTGCTTAATTATAGATTACACTTATCACTATATTCATCATCTGTTATCTTAAAGCAACAGGAGTAACTAAGTAGGAAACATAGATCGAACAACTTCTACAACAACAATCTTGAACTCATCTGCTATATCTCCATTCTAGGAACCTATGCCATTCTGAGATAGGAGGAAATCAGATCATGACACTTAATCTGCTATAAAAGGCACTGGTCATTAGAAACAGCCGGTGAACAGGTATACCCGCCTAGGTCTTGCAAAGCCTGAAGTGAGAGAGTTAACATCTAAACAGGTTTTCTCTATAAGTTGGCCAAGTCAATTGGAGGGTTTGATCATAGGAGTTGGCATTTCCTTAAAACCTATCCAATTTGTTGATTTGAGACCCAACAAAATCATCATTATCTTAACTTTTGTAGCAATCTTACTTTAATAACGAGAGCCTTACCTCCACAAAACCTCTTTCAATCAAAGTAAACTTACAAAAACTAGACCGAAGGTCTATGATTCTTTTAAGTGTGCTTCCTATGACTAGGAATACTCACAGTCGACCAATACTAATGATGAGTACTACTTAACCCCTGACAGATGTTGTAACATGAGAATTAGTTACCATCAAACCCCCGGAACATGCATCTTGACATTAAGTCATGGTGACACTGAGTGAGGATGTTGATTTGTAATACTCATATTCATGGAATGGTAAAGACACTTTCAGTGTAAATACATCTCTTATAAATTTATGATGGAAGAGACACTTTTGACAACTTGCAAACAGTACCCTATCCCGCTTTTGTCATTTTAGTCAATTATTTTATATACCTAAGAAACAAATTTTTAACTTCATAAATCCTATTTATCCATTTGATGACCACCTTAAATCTCTGAAAACCTTAAATCAACCCCTTATCTAGAAGTTTTTGCACTTGTCTTGCTATCTCTTCATTCTGACTAGGAATCATCTTGTAGGAAGCTTTGTTAGGCAAGGTTACAATAGGAATTAGATCAATTTGATGACTGATATCTCTCATTGGAGGCAAGTTATTAGGCATGTCTTTGGCCACAACCCCTTTGTATCTATCCATCATGACTTTTACTTTGTTGGGACTCATTAAATTTGAGTAATTTGAGAGGCCCATTTCAAAATTTTGCACTGCATTTCCAAATGAGTTAGTTTGAATGGCCTAGTTAGAGAGAGGGCAAAATGGAGCCACTTGATTTTAAAAGGGCAAGGCTCAAGAAACATGTCATACACCTTTAATTTAGCCTATGAAGTGATGTGCAACTTTCAGAATTTAGTTTGGATCAGTTTATCAAGTACCCATTTCAAGGGGTGAGCTGAAAGTGCATTTTAGGCACAAATGCAGATTTTATTAAGTAGCCTACTTTGAGTGCTTACATCTTTTGCCCTATTGATTTTCATGAAGAAATTCAAAATGGATTCAATTCTATGCATAAATTTGAGTCAGCTTGCAAAGTTTCAATTCTTAATGAATCCATTTGCTCAGTTTTTGAAGATCAATCCATTTGCAGTTTGCGTGGTTTGACAAGTCCCTGTTTCAGCTACTAGTCGAAGCCCTGTTTTGCAAAAGTATAAGAGTTGCCTTAGTGAGTTTCATGATAAAATGTTTGTTCTGGGTTATTATTGGCATAAATGAAAAGCTATGTTTCTAGTTTCAGGCTCCTACCAATCCATTTAGTTGGTTTTCAAAAGGGTTCATTGAACCATCATTTTCAGTCTTCCTCACTTTCATTGCTATATCAGTTAAAGTGGCCATTTTCACAAGTGCACTATTTGTACCAAGTCAGTCTTTTGATTGAACTAAGAATTCAAAGATTTAATATGTACTTCAAGGTACCTGTGTTTCAAATTTGAGGGTCTACGGAGGTCGTTTGATATTTTTGAGAAAGGCATCATGTGTTGCTAGAACATTGACTTCATCAGGTCTGCAGTGTCGACAAAGCCTATTGGTCATTTTTGATGATTAATATCTCTTCGCTCGGGACTCGTATTGAGAAACCGTTTGGTATAATTCATGCTTGTATATCAGAGTACACACCTATCAGATGGCGAGGTCCAGAAAGGTGTTTTGACCGGTTTGAAAAATATGTCTTCACGATTAAATGCAAAAATGTGGCACAAGTGCTTGAAAATTGCAAAACTTAGTTTGATGATTCGAAAATGGTGTCGATCAATTCCAAAGGTAAGTTTAAGGTTTCTGAGGTATTTCAAAGGTCAATTGCATGAAAACGAAAATATTTTTAGTCATACCCACTTTGGGGCCCGACCTGGCCTATGCCCATACATTGTTTTTATTGGTGATTTTTGTTTACTGGGGGAATTTCAGAATATTCAAATAATGATGCAATTCACAAGTCACAGTTATGAAAAGTAATCACAAAGGGTAAACCTACCTAAGCTAGGTGAAAGCTTGAAGTGTATTAGGTTTTTGTATAAACCTTGTTATATGTTGTCTTTTGTTCTGTTTCCTGTTGTTTCTCTCCATAAGGGACAGAGATCTAAGATTCGAGTAGGGAAAACAAAGCAATCAGAATTTGAGAACAACAAAAGTGGTGACTTTGCTGGGGAAGAAATGAAATGTTAAGAGTCTCTGGTTAAGAAAATTTGCTTTATATAATGATGAGATTACCCCATTCGAGTCACCACAACAAAAGTGGCAACTCTGCTGGGGAAGCTGAATAGAAATTGCCTAATTTCATCCAGCCAGTCTATCCATTGTATATGCATAGAGTTTAAAATTGATTTCATGGTGAAATAAATGTTCCTTATTCTAGATCTGTAGAATGATATGTTTTCCATGTCATATTTTATAAAGGAGTAACAGTAAATTCATGTTGCTGAGTTGTGAGCAAGTCCTTGCAGCTATATGCAAACTTTTCCCCAATTCCTTATTTGGGTGGCGACTCTGTGGTTCATACCAGTGTTAAATAGCCTAGAAGAGTGTTGGTTGCAGCAAGATTGAAGGAGAAATAGAGAATTAAAATTTGTGTTGAATAGTATTTTGCTGTTCAAAATATCCTCTATGCAAGAGGTGGCAATTCTGACGTAAAAGACCGTGCTGAAAGCTAAAATAAATGTTCAGATCTGAAGTGCTACAACTGCAAATCTTCAGGTATTTTCAGAGGTTTCAAATGCAAAACAATTTTTTCTAAAAATTTGAATGAGTAAAATAGTTTTCCCATTTAATGAATAGCACTAGTAAAGAGGGAAAGAGAGGAATTACCGGTCAATTTGCATATATATTCTGCTAAAATATCCAGTGTATATGTTTTGTTGTAGTATGCAAATTTGGAAAAGCTTTGTGTTAAGCAATGTTATGAATAGATTAGTATCATGATATATGCTTGAAATTTTGTTATTCTACACAAGGTTGCATAAGCATTTGTGGAAGTAAGGAAGAAATGTGTAGTGAACTTTTTCACCCCCAATCTTATCCACATATGACCATGCCTAGTGAAATGTCACAACCATGTAATAGGAAGAGTCTCAGTATGAAGTATTATGCTACTCTAAACTTTGAAGGTATTCTGGTTACCCAAATCCCATACCCGTAGAAATCAGAAAGTATTTGCCCATATTCAGTGGGAAGAAATCAGAATCAGCAAGTCAACATTTGAAAAGATTTTCAGATTTGATAGGAGAGCTCAAAATTTGTCAAGAAGATGTGTGCATGTAGTTATTTGTTCAGTCATTGAAAGAGGATGCAAGGGATTGGTTCTGTTTTCTGCCAGTAGATTGTATTTTCTCATGGGAAGAAATGATTTCAGGTTTCATAGACCAATTTGATGAAAAGGTGAGTGATTGTGATTTGCTGAAAAAGTTCACATGTATACAAATCAGGGAAGATGAATTGGTACCAACATTTAATATCATATTTTCACAAGCTTTGTCTAAAATTTCCATAAAGTATAAACTTGATGATAAAGTATGTCTGGATGTTTATATGAGTGCATTTGATGAGAAGATGGGTTTCTTATTGAGAAACAAAGAACCCAAAACTTTGTATGAAGCTTTTAACATAGCTAGGGACACTGAAAATAATTTGAAATTTGGGATCTCCAAGAGGTTTGTGTCTGTTGTTGTTTCTTGCCAAAATACCTTCAATGGTGAAATGCCATGTGAAGCTGAGAAAATCATTCCGTGTCCAAGTGCATCAAGCTCTGCAGTTCCAAGTGATTTTGTTGATGCATATGATTCAATTTTAGATGAGAGTCAAGAACTTTTGCTGTCAATTCCGATTGTCTCTCATAGTAATGATGGAATGATCAGTGGAAAAATTTGTGATAATGCCGATTCAGAGGTAGATTTGTATAAAGGATATGTACCATTTGATTTGTATGCCAGTTATGCTGATTATGTGACTGCAAATTGTGAAGTAAATCATGCATCTCCTAAGGTTAACAATAATGAAAATAATGGTAATGATGACCATCAATCTTTACATGTTGTTGATGTATTTGATGTTGCAATACCAAATACTGAAGGATCACCAAATGTTGTTGATTATGTAAGTGAAAATGTGCAATATGATGAAAATCAGATTTTGTTTGTCTGATATATTTGAAAATGAAATTGTGAATGATGCTGATAATGTTTTCAATACAAGTATACCCAGTGATGAATGTGTTTTAGAATGGAGTGGTGCTACTGATTATGAGGACATTGAGTTCTATTCCCAGCACCTTGAAGGTATACAAATGAACAATGAAGATCAATTTTAGAATAAGAGTGATCTTGGCACAAGTTTTTCACTTTCTTATGATCAACAAATGAATGTTAGTCATACAGCTGATGATGGTTATGACAATTCTTATCATTCATCTTGTGAAGATGATGAAAGAGGAGACCAAGTTATATACTTCACTCATGAATCTGAAAACGAAAGTGTTTTTGAAGATAAAAATGTATGTGATAGTGCGGATAATATTTTATTTTCAGATTTAAGTGAGCCCATATTTGAATGCTTTTAGAACTTGAAGTACCATGAAGAGAATGTGAATGTTGATAGTATGCTTGAGCCGGATATTGAGTTCTTTGCCTTTGATATTAATGTTCATAGTGCTGATCTTATTGGTGAAAATACTGAAATTCCCCCTTGTGTTGAACAAGTTTGTAATGCTAATGAAGTTCCGAACAGCAGTAACATGTGTTGTAAAATTTTACATCATGATGAAGATAAGAGGCATGGGTTGTGTGATGATTACTTCAGACCACAAATGGAAGTTTTTTAGATGGATGTAAGTTTGAATGAGAAAGATTTAGCTGAGGATTTGCTTTAGCCAGAGGTATGCATACTTTTCCATGAATGGGATATTGAGGATGCAGATGTGTTGAGTTGGATGAACAAGGATAGTAAGGAGTGTGATCAGCCTACTGAAGTATCACATCCAGATTGTAACATTTATATTGCTCGTTTGCATCAATTGGTTGTGAATGTCCCTCATTCTATGAATGTAAATGATAACAAGGTGAGTGTTGACGAAAGCTATAGTAGTGAGAATGAATGTTTTATTTTTGAAGTTCAACATGATGATGCCCTTGCAAATGATAGAATTGAGTGGGATAGTGAAAGGTATGGCAGCTTGTGGGAAGGCCTCTATAGTGGTTTGTCTCATGATTTTACTTTTGTTGAAGTAATGTGTGACTATAAAGTTCAAAATCAGGCAAAAGGCATGCACACCAACTGTTACAGTAGTATGATGGTAAGGTTTGATTATAACGATTATGCTTAGTTGTTACTGGAAGGTGCCTTTGTTTGGATCATAACATCAGGAGATGAGAATCAGATTTTTGACAGAGGTAAATGTTGAGGAAAGTGGAGCAGTTTATAATTAGTTGTAAGTATGTTTGTATATTTTGTATAGTTGCTTTGCTTCAGTTGTGTGGTTTTCAATAAAGCACCCTGTTGTTTTGGGTGGAATAAGGAGCCTTCAGTTTTTGAGAAGAGAAGAGAAGAGAAGAGAATGATCCATTTTTGGGTGGTCTGCTTAACCATAGATTCTAGATACTTGTGTTGATCTTGTGATAAACCATCCCCAGTTAGAGCCATTGTTGGGACTCATTAAATTTGAGTAATTTGAGAGGCCCATTTCAAAATTTTGCACTACATTTCCAAATGAGTTAGTTTGAATGGCCTAGTTAGAGAGAGGGCAAAATGGAGCCAGTTGATTTTCAAAGGGTAAGGCTTGGGAAACATGTCATACACCTTTCATTTAGTCTATGAAGTGATGTGAAACTTCTAGAATTCAGTTTGGATCAGTTTATCAAGTACCCATTTCGAGGGGTGAGCTAAAAGAGCATTTTAGGCACAAATGCCAATTTTATTAAGTAGCCTACTTTGAGTGCTTACATCTTTTGCCCTGTTGATTGTCATGAAGAAATTCAAAATGGATTCAATTCTATGCATAAATGTGAGTCATCTTACAAAGTTTCAAATCTTAATCAATCCATTTTCTCAGTTTTTAAAGATCAATCCATTTGCAGTTTGTGTGGTTTGACAAGTCCCTGTTTCAGCTGCTAGTCGGAGCCCTGTTTTGCATAAGTGTAAAAGTTGCCTCAGTGTGTGTCATGACAAAATGTTTATTCTAGGTTATTATTGGTATAAATGACAATCTATGTTTCCATTTTCAGGCTCCTACCAATCCGTTTAGTCGGTTTTCAAAAGGGTTCATTGAACCATCGTTTTCAGTCTTCCTCACTTTCATTGCTATATCAGTTAAAGTGGCCATTTTCACGAGCGCACTATTTGTACTCGGTCAGTCTTTTCATCAAACTGAGAATTCAAAGATTTAATGTGTACTTCAAAGTACCTGTCTTTCAAATTTGAGGGTCTACGGAGGTCGTTTGATATTTTTGAGAAAGGCATCATGTGTTGCTAGAACATTGACTTCATCAAGTCCGCAGTGTTGACAAAGCCTGTTGGTCATTTTTGATGATTAATATCTCTTCGCTCGGGACTCAACTTGAGAAACTGTTTGGTAGAATTCATGCTTGTATATCAAAGTACACGCCTGTCAGATGGCGAGGTCTAGAAAGGTGTTTTGACTGGTTTGAAAAATATGTCTTCGCGATTAAATGTGAAAATGTGGTGCAAGCGCTTGAAAGTTGCAAAACTCAATTTGATGATTCAAAAATGGTGCCGATCAATTCCAGAGGTAAGTTCAAGGTTCCTGAGGTATTTTAGAGGTTAGTTGCATGAAAATAAAAAAAAATTTAGTTGGACCCACTTTGGGGCTCGACCTGGCCTATGCCTGTACATTGTTTTTATTGGTGATTTTTGTTTAGTAGTGAGAATGAATGTTTTATTTTTGAAGTTCAGCATGATGATGCCCTTGAAAATGATAGAATTGAGTGGGATAGTGAAAGGTATGGCAGCTTGTGGGAAGGCCTCTATAGTGGTTTGTCTCATGATTTTACTTTTGTTGAAGTAATGTGTGACTATAAAGTTCAAAATCAGGCAAAAGGCATGCACACCGGCTGTTACAGTAGTATGATGGTAAGGTTTGATTATAACTATTATGCTCAGTTGTTACTAGAAGGTGCCTTTGTTTGGATCATAACATCAGGAGATGCGAATAAGATTTTTGACAGAGGTAAATGTTGAGGAAAGTGGAGCAGTTTATAATCAGTTGTAAGTATGTTTGTATATTTTGTACAGTTGCTTTGCTTCGGTTGTGTGGTTTTCAATAAAGCGCCCTATTGTTTTGGGTGGAATAAGGAGCCCTCAGTTTTTGAGAAGAGAAGAGAAGAGAAGAGAATGATCCGTTTTTGGGTGGTCCGCTTAACCATAGATTCCAGATTCTTGTGTTGATCTTACGATAAACCATCCCCAGTTAGAGCCACTATTGAGACTCATTAAATTTGAGTAATTTGAGAGGCCCATTTCAAAATTTTGCACTGCATTTCCAAATGAGTCAGTTTGAATGGCCTAGTTAGAGAGAGGGCAAAATGGAGCCAGTTGATTTTCAAAGGGTAAGGCTTGGGAAACATGTCCTACACCTTTCATTTAGCCTATGAAGTGATGTGAAACTTTAAAAATTCAGTTTGGATCAGTTTATCAAGTACCCATTTCAATGGGTGAGCTGAAATTGCATTTTAGGCACAAATGCAGATTTTATTAAGTAGCCTACTTTGAGTGCTTACATCTTTTGCCCTATTGATTGTCATGAAGAAATTCAAAATGGATTCAATTGTATGCATAAATTTAAGTCAGATTGCAAAGTTTCAAGTCTTAATGAATCCATTTTCTCAGTTTTTAAAGATCAATCCATTTGCAGTTTGTGTGGTTTGACAAGTCCCTGTTTCAGCTGCTAGTAGGAGCCCTATTTTGCATAAGTGTAAAAGTTGCCTCAGTGAGTGTCAAGACAAAATGTTTGTTCTGGGTTATTATTGGTATAAATGACAATCTATGTTTCCATTTTCAGGCTCCTACCAATCCGTTTAGTCGGTTTTCAAAAGGGTTCATTGAACCATCATCTTCAGTCTTCCTCACTTTCATTGCTATATCAGTTAAAGTGGCCATTTTCACGAGCGCACTATTTGTACCCGGTCAGTCTTTTGATCAAACTGAGAATTCAAAGATTTAATATGTACTTCAAGGTACCTGTGTTTCAAATTTTAGGGTCTACGAAGGTCGTTTGATATTTTTGAGAAAGGCATCATGTGTTGCCAGAACATTGACTTCATCAAGTCCGCAGTGTCGACAAAGCCTATTGGTCATTTTTGATGATTAATATCTCTTCGCTCAGGACTCATCTTGAGAAACCGTTTGGTAGAATTCATGCTTGTATATCAAAGTACACACCTGTCAGATGGCGAGGTCTAGAAAGGTGTTTTGACTAGTTTGAAAAATATGTCTTCGCGATTAAATGTGAAAATGTGGTGCAAGCGCCTGAAAGTTGCAAAACTCAGTTTGATGATCCGAAAATGGTGTCGATCGATTCCAGAGGTAAGTTCAAGGTTCCTGAGGTATTTTAGAGGTCAGTTGCATGAAAATGAAAAAAAATTTAGTTGGACCCACTTTGGGGCTCAACTTGGCCTATGCCCGTACATTGTTTTTATTGGTGATTTTTGTTTACTGGGGGAATTTCAGAATATTCAAATAATGATGCAATTCACAAGTCACAGTTATGAAAAGTAATCACAAAGGGTAAACCTGCCTAAGCTAGGTGAAAGCTTGAAGTGTAGAAGGTTTTTGTATAAACCTTGTTATATGTTGTCTTTTGTTCTGTTTCCCGTTGTTTCTCTCCATAAGCAACAAAGATGTAAGATTCGAGTAGGGAAAACAAGCAATCATAATTTGAGAACAACATACTTCACTAGGAATCTCCTTCTTTTCACTGTTTCTTGGTTCAGGTGCATCCCTTGGGTGCAAAACTAAAGAAAATCCTTGGGTCCCCTCTTTCTTGAGGATCTCTAAAAACTCCTTACCACTAAGCAACATGACACTTGGGCTAACAATATTCTCTTCCCCTTGGTCAGGTAAAGGATCCATCCTAAATTGTCTACCATTCTTAGTAATGATGTACACATTCTTCTCTCCATCAAGTTGTGCTTTGACATCATATTGCTAAGGGCGGCCTAATAATAGGTGACAAGCATCCATAGGTAGGATATCACACAAGATTGTATCGTTATATAATCCCCAATTTCAAAATAAATCCAAGTTTGTTCATCTACTACTACATGGTGCCCCTTGTTAAGCAAAGACACCCTATAGGACTCACATGTGGTAAACTTTTCAGTTTTAATTTCTCTACCATTTCCAAAGCAACAATATTCTCTGTGGATCCAGAATCAACAATTACCTTACAAACCTTATTATGAGACTTACAAGTGGTCTTGAAGAGTGACTTCCTTTATGGAGTCTCCTTGTGTTGGGGTACCTTCAATAATGTCCTCCTTAGCTTAAGACTATCTCCACTCAAGTTAGGATCTGCATTTCCCATGGGAGAATTGACACTTTGACTATCATCCTCTTGCACGAGTTGGTTCCTTCTTTCTGGTCCATGTGAACTAGAAGCTTTCTAAGGGCATCTACTCATGGTATGGCCCACTTGATTACAATTGTAGCACTTGCCAGTGAAAACACCTTGACCTCTGCCTTGAATTCCTTGTCTACCCTTGCCAAAATGTCTCGTTTCTCCTCTAAAGCCTCCATTCCTATTATTGGATTCTCCATTGGGCTCTTGTTGACTAAAACCACCATTTTTAAACGGAGTATTTCTTCCTCCATAGCCATCTCTACCTTTGAAATTTCTGCCTCCTCTTCCTCTATTATTTTTCTCTACTCTCCTCCTTATCTTATCTTCCACTCTTAATGCGAATTGAAAACACTTGTGTATAGTGTCCGGAGCCAAGATTCTTATCTCATCTTGAATGTTTTGCCTAAGCCCATTCAAGTATCGAGCCACCTTCTTCACGTCCTCTTCATGCTTCCTTGATCTAAGACTTAGTTTATGGAATTCTTTAGTGTATGGACTCACATCTAACTCTCTCTGTCTGAGATTTTGCAGCTTCTTGTATATTTGCACCTCATAGTCTATTGGTAGGAATTGGCTCTTGATTTTATTCCTCATCCTCTCCCAAGAGGATATCTTCTTCTTCCCTTCATTCACCCTTTCTTCTTGTAATAATGTCCACCACAACAAGGCAGACCCCTTGAGTCTAGATTTAGCCAAAATCACTCATCCTCAGGAATTTCTTTGTATTCAAAGTGGTTGTTGAGTGCTTCTATCCATTCAAGCACCTCTTCTCCATCCATGCTACCACCATAGGTAGGAAAACTCTCCACATTGTCTCTATTGACTGACTTCAAAGCATCCAAGAACATCTTTTGATTAGGTGCCATCTTCTAAGCCTCTTTAGCAATAGCCTCCTACTCTTCATTCTCTTTCTCTTCCTCCTAGTCATCATCCCATTCTTTGTCCTTTCCTTTGGACTGTCCGGTCTCTTTGAGTTTCTCAACAAGCAACTCCTCTACCATCTTCTTGATGGCCTTTGGGTTCATTGCCTTAGGAGGCATTGTATTAGCCTCTTCTCCAAATTTTGTGTCTGACATACACTACTTCACCCCAAGTATCAGCTCTGATACCAATTTGATGCAGAGGGTTTGGTGTGGTACACAACTTATTTGGTTTCACCCCTCAAAGGTTATTCAATAGACACCATCCAATGGTGTATTGTCTTCAGCCTTCCCAAGGTTGAGTATCCTTCCCAAGGACCACCCACAACAAGACAACTCCAAGTTGACAAGGAGTCTTCTACTCCTATGGTCTCAACCCCTCCAACCAAGAACACCTAACAACCCCAAACCCTTAGAATATAGGATCTTTTGCTCAAGTGTTGAAGTATGACATTTATGAATGAAAAAAACTATGTGAGACATGGCACGTGCATTGACTTGGACCTCTTGAACAGATTCTACAACATCCCCAATATCATTTACCCTTAGAGACCTAGTGAGGGCTAAGCAATTGGGCCTCCTATTTGGGTTTTTTTACAATAACTTCCAACCTTTCTTAACAATCCCTAGAATAAATCGTATATTTGAGTACCCTTTTGGATTCCCTTAGAGACTTCACACTTTGGCAATTTGGGTTTTGAGATTAAGAGGTCTATCCACATTACCCCTAATTAGACCTTTCTAGCCGATATGGGAAGTTTGACACCAAATGTCTTCAACAGTTATATTAGAAGGAATATTGGGCACTTGTAAAAGGTCTACACATGTTCAAGGGTCCCTCTCATGTCAAATACACACACCCTTCAATCCATTGTCCAAGGGTTTCATCCACTCCTTCTGCTACACAGGCTTGCCACACAAGAGATGTCAAGCCTAGGGCATCATCTTAAAAATTGCAAATGACACTTCCTTCCTCCCAAATCACTTGGATAATTTATTATACAAGGAAATTCAACATTCCCCAAGGTTTCAGACCATTCCCAAGATGGAATGTTGAATTGTGACCCTTCTAGCATCAAAACCCTAATTTTAAGGGTTTCTCAGGCCAACAATAAAGAATTTGCTCTAACTTTCAAACCAAAATATTTCAATACCTCACTCCAACATAAAATTAAAGGATATTCATAGCCCCAACTTTCACTTCTCTCAATTCATGCCTATCGCCCGTACAAATCCGTACAAGTGCAGAAAACTCAAGGAAAATGGAATAAAAATGTAGTTTTAGATTGGTTTGGAAACAAGAATTTCATTACTTGCTTCTCTTAACCTTTTGGAACCATTCCTCAATCTTATATCATTCCAAGGGACTCATCCAACCACCCCCGATGTATACATTCAACCAACTAAACATTGGGTAACCAAAAATGCAAAAACTTGTCAAAGTTGCTCATGACAACATTGCAACTTTTGACCATTATTATAATTGGCTCTTGCCTTCACACCAAAAGGCCAAGAATGAACACACAACACATATAAGACTCCTAAACAACAAAAGCACAACTAAAATTCCCATATAAGGCTTTGAACCAAATTGACACATTTTGGAGCCTTATGGCTTATTACATTGTCTTGGGACCACCATGGACATCAGCATGGATCAACACACATCCTACCACAAAATATCACCATAGAACAACACACATCCAAATGATGCAAACATGTCTCCTTTTGCCCCTACACCAAGGCGTGAATGCTAGTATACAAGCTTTTGAGAAGGCCCATGAGCACATAGGGGTCAGATTGGAGGAAGTGTTGAATGTGGCTCCACTACACAATGTGGATGTTATAACTTCAAAGGCTAGAGATATGCAACTAATTCCATAGTTTGGTATGTTGTGCATACAGATACAAGGGTGGAGAATTCTAAAATGTAGACAAATTTGAGTTCATTGGAAGGTTCACAGGGGATGTTTGATGGTGCTAATGCCATGTAGGTAATGAAGGAACCCAACAGCCACTACTTGACCTATTTCAGTTAGTCTTTAAAAGTAAATACTAGTGTCTCCTCACAGGGTATATAACTAATATTTCCAAGAAACAATAATAATATCAATGTTATATTATGGTTATTTTTCTTGGGCAATGTTAAATATGAGCATAGTCTTGTGGTTCCCTCGAAAATTCATTGCCATGTAGGAAATATGTTCATGTCAATAGGTGAGGATGAACACCATAATGAGGTGTTTGATGAAGCTAATATGCAAGGTATGAACTCGGTGCTAGGGGTGAAGGAATTACAATCATATTTTGGTATATAGGGGAACAACAATTTGCAAAGGGTGAGGATGTCATGTTCAAGAGATCTCATGTGGATAAGGAGACAAAGTTACCATGTAACCCATAAAAGATGCTATCAGATTTGATTGTTCCGCTAATATTCAGTGTAAATACATCTCTTGTAAATACATCTAAGTGTAAGTACGTCATTTCAACTGATAGGACCAAAGATGAGAATGGACAAGAAAGATTCTCTGCTATAAAATGGACAAAATTGCTTGATTGAAAGAGGATTATAACAAAGATATCTTATAAATTGCTTGTCTGATTATAAGAAATATTCCCCAGACAAAATTGCTTATATAAGAGTTAGACTAGTTACTATCAAACCCCGGGAACACTCAATCATTTTGGACTGTTCCCATTGGCATGTAGTCATTAGCAATTTAGACTAGTTACTATCAAACCCCGGGAACTCTCAATCATTTTGGATTGTTCTGATTGGCATGTAGTCATTGATTGAAATGAAATTACATAATGTAAAAGTTGTAATAAGATTTGCAAGGGAAAAACATCAGGTAAACACTGAAATAAAGAGAAAGAGTAGCCAACAATAGTAAACAAACACCAAAAACACCAAACATGTAAAGAACAAGCAAAAAAGAAGCCCATATAGTTAGTCACCGATCAAAGTGACAACAATCAAGAACACACCAAAAATAGTCAAAGTTGACAATAAAGTTGGGATATTAACATACTATGACTAGATAATAACCATGACCAGAGAGCATCCCAACAAGTAGGAACATATGTCCCATGGAACCTAGTGATAAAAAAGAAAACCAATGTAGAAAAGATTATAAGAGAATCATGATTGATTAGTCATAGAGAGGACAATAGTTGGTGAAATAGAATCCTCCAAGTGGGTATATGCACCAAAATATGGTACCAAAAAGAGCTCTTAAGATGCCACTTTTTTACATGAAGTAAGCAAAATTTGAACTTCTATGATAAATTGAAGATATTTATGCTCAAAATTTGAAGACACAACAAGAACAAGAGTTGTAATGCTCTGAATCTACTCACTAAACTACATGTTTTGTTTCAATAAATTGTGGAGATTAAGGGTTTCAAAATGAGGGGGCACACAAAATGGTCTTATTTTTATCACAAAAAGCATAACGTAGCATCTATCACAACCCGTCCAAAACGTTAACTTATTTTTAGAATTTCAAAAATCACTCTAGTGAGAAATTAGCCAACACCATGCAGTTTATGACTAATTTTTTGGTGATTTTTTTAATGAATATGTGATTTTTTACTAATTTTCGAAGTGGACACATCTTAAAAAACAAAAAATTAAGTATGTTTTTCCCTAAGTTTTTTGAAAACTAATTGAAAATCAATTTTTTTTCAATGCTTATTTATGAGCTGAAATAATAGCTCTTTTATTCCTATAACTGATAAGTTTTTGTGATGTTTTAAGTTGCATATTTGGATGGTATTTGAATCATGTGATGTATTAAAGTTTGACTATGTGCATTCTGGATGATAAGTAAACCCATTAAATCCTATATTGTTTTGACCTATTATTCTTGTTGCCATGCAGATTATTATAGGTAATATCATGTGTGAGTGTATAAGTGTTATGATTAATGAAAATGTTCAATCTTTTAATTGCAAGAATAAATGAGATTTTGCAGAAGTGGTTATTGCAAGCTAGATGTTGAATCGCATCATAAAAGCAATTGGAGACATTCAAGGGCAGTTAAATTATTCAAAACAATAGAGAGGATGGTTTGCGTAAGAATCAGCAAAGGAATAAAAAGGCATTGCCAGATTCATTTATGTTTGTCTTCAGTAATCATCAATCTTGTAACATTGCCATGCTATATTCTTGGCCATGGTTTAGTTGAGTTCCACATTTTCTGTGGATTAACTTCTTCTATTGGCAGTCATCAATATTTTCTGCCTCATTTCATTAGTGTGATCTAGATAGTAGGGAGTTGTTATAGTTTTCTTATAAATAAAAGCCTGCATCTCTTCTCAGAGGTTAGACAGGGGTTAGAGATAGGATTAGACAACTTTTTTAGAACTTGAAGCATTTCTTTCATTTCATGTGTTGTATCGACTTTTGAAAACAATGAATAAAAGTGATGTTATTCTGAGTATATAGAATTATCTTCGAAGTTTGGATACACTCATCTAAGGGGGCCCACTTGGTGAGTATTCTTGTGCGTTTGTTAGATTCAGTTTTCCTTTTGCTACAGTAGATGTTCTAGCGATTGATTGTTCATGCAACCACTAGAACCAAATCTTGTGATTGTTCCTATAGCCAAAGACGATAGAGTAATTCCTATTTGCCAGCTCTGAACTTAGTTAACAATTATTTAATTAGAATCTTCTATTAATGTTAAGCTTTCCTGTAGCCATTTAGTTGTTATGTTTTCTCTTATTTATTTTGAATAGATTTAGTTGTTGCAGTAGTGCAGAATAACTATCACAGGAACTTAGTGCATATATAGTATAGACCCATTTCAAGTAATACGTTAGTTCTAGTTATTATTCCTATTGGCAAGGCAAACATTTTTGGTGCTGTTGCCGGGGATGGTGTCAAGCTAAGAACCTATTATAGTTATGATTTTTCAAGTTTTCAGTATAGTTGTTTTTGATAACTCGATTTGTTTTTAGTAAATCTAATGAATCTACATGCATAGATGAAGAAGAGATGCTCAAGGTAAATTCCTTCCTAACTATCCTAATTATACAAGACTCAATCCATATGAAGCACTAGATGTAAATCCTTTTGCTGCACTTTACCAAGCCCCAAATAATTTGAACCTACTTGGAATTGAGATTTTTTAGAACAACCTTCATTTCCTCTTTGGACCTTTTGAAGAGGAACTTCATTCAGTAACTCCTCCTCAAAGACCAATGCAAGGAAATCCACCCCCTAGTGGGAATAACCCACCTCCATCTGTGAACCCAACATTTGAGTTCCCTATTTCTGATTTGCATGATAATTCTAATCTCAAGAACATTCCAGCTTCTTCCCTTCCTAAATTCTATGGATTAGTGACAGAGGATCCCAACACTTTCTTGTTTGAATTTGATATCCTTTGTAGGAGTTATGATTATACTACAGATGCCCATAGACTCAAAATATTCCCTACTACTTTAAAAGAATCATCTTTGAGATGGTTTATGAGTCTAGGGAGTAGTACAATCACTACATGGGATGAGATGAAACGGTTGTTTCTTGTGAAATATAAAGATTATTGTAGAGCAACTGACCGTCATGGGCATGATATTTTTAGAATGACACAAAAGGAAGATGGGAGTCTAGAAGATTATCTGGAGAGATTTTTATTTAGTGTCAAGAAGTCCAAGCATAGTACTCTAAATGAAGATTCTCTTAAGTTAATATTTTTAAGGAGAATCAATGATGAATGGACGAATGCTTTGGACCTTATGGGAGGTGGTGATATAGCACAATCAAAATGGAATGATATTGGTTAAATCTATCAGAAGTATTCTAGATCTTCTTCTAAGAAGAGTAGAGTTTTCAAGTTGGGAATTTATTCATCAACATCTAGTAATGGAGTTTCTCGAATGGAGCTTAGTCACCTTTTGAAGGATTTTAAGGAGGATATCATAAACAATATGGCTACTTAGTTAGACACACTTCCTAAGAAGAAGCATGAGAAAGTTGATGCAATTCTTGCAGAATTTTGCCCACATTGTAGACAAAAGAAAAGAGACTGCAGAGGTAAGATGGTTGCAAATCTTGAAGTTTCATATATCAAGACAATGCAAGGAGATGATGAACAAGTTTTCTATGTTGCTCAAAGGAGGCCAAATTTTCCAAGACAAGGTATGCCTCCTGATCCACTTTCTTTTTCTGGTTATAGTGGAAATTCTTATGCACAAATAATCAATGGCAATCTCCATATGCTCAAAATTTTGAAAATTATCAAAATTGGTATTATCGTCAAGGCCAAGGGCAGAATTTTGCCAATCAAACTCCATAGTGGCAGCAACCACAAGGAAATTGGTCTCAACCTTAGGGACCGTGGCAACAATTCCAAGGGAATTGGCAACCTACCCCTCAATGGAGAGGAGGTCAGCCATGGACAAATCAATCATCTGGTTATCAGCAACCTCAACAGCAACCACAACAGCCTGTTATAATGCCTCCTCCTGCTGCTAATACCATTCCACCTAAACCTACACAACTGCCCACTCAACCCATGCTAAATCCTAAAGCAAGCCTCAACAACAACAACAAGTTTATTTCATTGACCCTAATCAGTACCCAACTTATTTACTTTCTATAAGTGATATTCACCTTAGATCTGAGACAACTTTGCCTAACCCATTCCCTCTAGTTATAATTGAGATACAAAAGGAAAAGGAAATATCTAGCCCAACAACCCAAATACCTCAAAATCAACAAATACCCTCATTTCCTCAGAGGTTGCAAGCTAAAGAGATTCCTCAGGAAGAGGATATAAATTTTGATATCATAAATCAGTTGAAGCACATGTGTTAAAATTCCATTATTTCAAGCTATTAAGGATGTCCCTATTTATGGAAAAGAAATTAAAGAGGCATGTTTAAAGAAACCTGGTAGAAAGAAAAAGGATCCGCAAAGAGTGCATGTAATGGGTCAATCGGTTGATATTATGTTGGGAAAAGTTTCAATTCCTAAATATTCTGACCCTACTAGTCCTATTGTGAAAATAGTCATCAATGGCACTTAGATAAAGAATGCTTTAATAGATTAGGGAGCAGCCATCAATTTAATGAAAAGAGACATTATGCAAAAACTTCACATAACCAACCTCAAGCCTACACCTATAGTCCTGCAGCTTGTTGATAGTTCCACGGTTCGGCCTGATGGTATGATTGAGGATGTTGTCATTACTTTAGACTCTTGGGAATATCCGACAGATTTTATGATCCTATCTCCTAAAGCTACATTGGGGGGATATCTAGTTATTTTAGGGAGACCTTGTCTTGCTACAACTAATGCATATATTAGATGTCGGTAAGAGGACATGACTATTTATAATGGAAATACTACTAAAACTTTGGCTCTGTATTCTCCTGCTCAGCCCTAACTTGATCAAGAACAAGTTGTTTAGCCTAATGTGGGAGAAGAATTTAAGGAGGAAGTCAACTCTATCAATCATCTTATGATGATTAATAGAGAATCATTCATACAACTCCAGAATGATGATTCAATCCTCTCTAAAATTTTGGCAAATTAGTTTAATTTGGAGCAGCAGTCGCAAGAGTTAACATCAAATATTACAGCATTGGTTTTTTCTACAGCCACTGATATATTGCATACCATGTTGCCACAGGAAGTCTACACTTCTCATCTTTCTCAGGCATCTCAAGTTGATCTTACTGTCAAAGTGGAAGTTGATCCAAATAAATATTTGAATATCAATAATCAACTCACAAAGACACAAAGGATAACACTGGTTAAATTGCTTAAATATCATCAACATGCTTTTGTGTGGGATTACACAGATATGCATGGAATTGATCCTATAGTTTGTACCCACCATATTTATATCAAAGAGGACTGTAGACCACTTAGACAACCATAGAGAAGATTTAATCCTGCATTAGGAGAGATAGTCAAAGAGGATCTACAAAAATTATTAAATGTTGGATTTATCTATCCTATATCAGATAGTCAGTAGTTGTTGCCTCTAGTCATAGTTCCAAAGAAATGAGGTAAATGGCGGGTATGTGTAGATTACAAAGATTTGAACTTAGAAACTAGGAAGGATCATTTTCCATTACCATTTGTGGATTAGGTATTAGATTCCTTGGCAGGGAAGCGGCAATTTTCATTTTTGGATGGATTTAGTGGCTACAAGAAGATTCAAATTGCTCCCGAGGATCAGGAAAAGACTAAATTTACTTGCCCTTGGGGGACATATCCATATTCTGTTCGACCTTTTGGGTTATGTAATGCTCCAGCTACTTTTCAAAGAGTAGTAATAAGCATATTTTCAGATATTTCCCAAGACAAAATGGAGATCTATATGGATGATTTTACCACTTATGGTTCAGAATTTGAAGAGGCATTGAAGAATCTGAAGAAAGTTTTGCAAAGGTGTGAAGACTACAATTTATCATTGAATAGTGAAAAGTGATTTATGATGATGCATGAAGGCATAGTTCTTGGTCATCATATTTCTATAACTAGAATACAAGTTGACCCAACCAAAATTGAAGTCATTCAAAACCTCCCTGTACCTATAAATAAAAAGGATGTCAGAAGTTTCCTTGGTCATGCTGGATATTATAAAGGGTTTATTAAGGATTTTAGTAAAATTGCAAGACCTTTATATTGTCTTTTGACCAAGGATATGGAGTTTAATTGGAGCTCTGCATGCCATGAAGCTTTCTTGAAGCTCAAACATGCCTTGACTCAAGCACCAGTGCTCAAGGGTCCAAACTGGTCATTCCCTTTTCATATTCATATAGATGCACCAGACTATGCCATAGGAGTAGTTTTGGGGTAGAAGGTTGACAATTTGGAGAATGCAATTTATTTCATCAGCAAAAACTTGCAGGGACCTGAGCTTAATTATACTGTCACCGAAAAGGAGATGTTAGCAGTCATATATGCACTTAACAAATTTAGGAATTATATCACATGATATCAAATATATGTGCACACTGATCATACATCAACCACATATCTCATGAACAAACCTTGAATTACAAGAAGATTGGCTTGATGATTACTATTGATGTGGGAATTTGATATTGCAGTTGTTGATAAACCAGGTAAATCTAATGTAGTTGCAGATTATCTTTCTAGGCTTCAATTGTAGGATGATCCCGCAACCATAGATGAAGCTTTCCCAGATGAACATTTGTTCCTGATAAAAGAACACACTACCTGGTATGCTAATATTGCAAATTATTTAGATGCTAATAAGATTCCTTCTCATTTTTCTCCTAAAGAAAGAAGATTGCTAGTTGAGAAAAGATTTAATTTCTCATGGATTGCTCTGATTGTTTATTTTATACTGGATCTAACCAAGTCATGAGAAGGTTAATGAATAATAATGAATAGTAAGTACCAAATAGGTACTGAGAGGGGGGGTGAATTAGTATAGACAAAAACTTCTTTAATAACTTAAACTGCAAAGACTGCACTAACCAGTAAACACTATCACTAGTCTAAATCAAGGCACTACCGGTAAAACTCAATATGACTGTAAAAGACATAAACCAGTAACAAATAGATCTATTCAAGACCTAATATCTCATCACAACTTCACCCATATGCTTAAGCAATTAATACATCAGAACTACAGTGACCATTGGATCAGCTTGCATTACTGCTTAACAGGAAACACTAAAACATCACATGAAAAAGCCTCACACATACCACATTGATTTTTCATGTGGAAACCTAACTGGGAAAAACCACAGTGGGGATGAATACCCACACGTTGTTCTTGAACTCTTCTAAAGTTTTCTCTATTAGGAGCCTAGTCCGGTCAAAGACTTTAGAATAGGTTCTGCTAGGAACCGATCCTGCTAGGGATCACCTAGTTAAGGGATGGCTAAATACCCGGTTAAGGGTTAAAACCCTATTAAAGGTTACCTTGTTAGAGGATTTGAAGAAATCAATGATTTTGAGTCACCCTGTTAAAGGATTTACAAAACTCTTATTAAAGCTACCCAGTTAAGGGATTTTCCAACTACTAAAATGGTTAGAAGTCAACAGGTAATATACTGATTTGTTAACAACACTCAATGCCAATGCAGATCCACTTTAGTTCCTTTACTTCTGCAATCACACTTTGCAGGTATTAAGACACTTCTCTGGTCTGGTAAGAATCAAGTATCTCTTCACTCGAATACACTTACAACATTTGTCAACAACCTCAAAATGAAAAACATCATCGACCTTATAGAAAATAGATAGGTCGGTAGCATAAACCCTAAACCCTAAACATTTAGGTTAACAATATAGTCGATTCAATCCTGACCGTTAATCACATTACATAGGGTAAGATAATCTTGAACAGATCTCAAGACATTCTACATCATTCATTCTTCACTTCTTCTTGGAGGCTGATAACCCATCACGCACTCTCCACCATTTACTGAGATTTCACACATTCCCAAGGTAGATAGAATCAATCTTCTTCATACAAGATTCTCAGGTAAATCCTTCACACACACAAGGCTAACATGGTAGCACGATCTGATCTTCATTACAATGCTAACTTATCACAAGATGCCATCGGTTGAATCACATGGGCTTGGAATGCATCAACCGGAAACCCTGAAGCTGAGACTACCAATCGGTAGTCATACCAAATGAAACCTCGATACAAAAATTTCCATATACCGGTTCACATTCCAACATACCACTTCACTTTTTCACATATACTGGTTCACATCAACATACCGGTTCTCTTGCCAGTTTTCTTACTTCAATATACTAGTTAATTCTTTAGCATATTGACATCAATGACAACATACAATATCATCATGTCATCACACTTTGCACATATGCAAACAATCTCCCCCTTTGGCATTGACGGTAATATACAAAGATATCTCTACATATCTTTTCTGCTTCACATCTTCTCCCCCTTTGACAACAATGCCAAAGTGGAGGCACAAGCTTCCATGTTCCACTATGTTGCTCGCCCTGAGGAGTAGCATCCTTCAACACATCAATCCTCAAAAGATTTGACAATGTAATACCTAACTCATGTGGAGCACATACCTTTATTTCACCTCTTGAAGGGGTAACACCCCTAATTCACCTCTTTAATAGGTAAATGTGGCCTTCAGTAGAGGCTTGGTGAATATATCTACCAACTACTCCTTACTGGAAACATGTTCCAATACAACCTCTTTGTTCTGAACTTTTTCCCTCAAGAAATGATACTTGAGCTCGAAGTTCTTGGTTCTAGCATGCAATACCAGATTCTTGGAAATATTAATTGCACTTTTGGTATCACAAAAGATACTTACCTATTCAGATACAGAGACTTTGAAACCACTTAATACATGCTTCATCCAAATTGTCTGAGTGCAGTTCATAAATGTTGCTACATATTTTGCTTCTTCTATGGACTAAGAGATACAAATCTGCTTCTTACTCATCCATTGGACTAGTCTACCACTGAGAAAGAATGCACCACCAATTGTGCTCTTCCGGTCGTCCACATTACCAGCCCAATCGGCATCAGTAAACACTTTGAGACTGGAATCATTACTGTATGGATACCATAATCCATAATCTATAGTTCCCTTCAGACATCTAAGAATCCTCTTTACTGCTACCAAGTGGGATTCTCTAGGACTTTTCTAAAAATGTGCAGCAATGCCTACTACATGTGCAATGTCTGGTCTGATGTGTACTACATAGTGCAATTTACCAATCGTTAATTGGTATTTCTTCTCATTTACCAATGCCGAGTCATCTTCTTTTGACAATATACAACAAGTCATCATCGGTGTACCAACCGGTTTACTTTCTTCCATGCCAAAGGTCTTCAACACCTCTTTGACATACTTGGACTGAGTGATAAAGATACCATCTTTCAGCTATTGAATCTGTAGTCCAATGAAGAACTTAACCTCTCCTATTAGTGACATCTTGAATTCCTTCTTCATTTCATCTGCAAGCACATGGCTCATCTTATCATCTCCACCAAAAATTATGTCATCAACAAACACTTCATAGATAAGGATCTGTTCTCCTTCTGACTTTAGATAGATATTGCTATCTTCACTTGTTCTTTCAAATCCAATCTTCACAAGATGGGAGTGTAGACGGTCATACCATGCTCTAGGTGCTTGCTTCAAGCCATACAAGGCTTTATGTAGCCTACACACCATATCACTATCTTTAGATAGGACAAACCCATCTAGTTTCTCTATATACACTTCCTCTTCAAGTATTCCATTCAGGAATGCAAATTTTACATCCATCTGATACACTTTGAATCCCTTGAAGGCTGCATATGCAAGTAGCATTCGAACTCCTTCTAGTCTAGCTACTAGAGTAAAGGTTTCTCCACAGTCTTCTCCTTCCTCTTGAGCATATCCTTTATGTTGGCATTATAACAGACAAAGGGAGATTGTTGGCATTTCTATAAGGATATTGAGAAGGTTGTTGATGATTATGGATATAACTAATTAAGGATGTTTACTGTCTTAATATTATTATTTTGTCATTGACGTCAAGAAATTGATTTTCTAATTCAGTATGATGTTGCCATATCATAAGAAGTATGATTTGGTGAGTATAAAGATGTCGGTAAAAGACACAGAAATAACGTGATGAATAAGGGGAGGAATAAGTTATTCCATGGGCAACTATTACCAAGTTAGACAATGATGAGATCATGATGTTTAGATTATTTTTGATATCCTACATATGCTATTGTTTATAAGGTTAATACTATACTATGTTACCGAGCAAAGAACCTAGTCGGTAAACCCTAAGGAACCTAGTTGGTAAACCCTAAGGTTATCTCTATCAGTTAATGAAGGTAGAATGTCTACCAAGTGAAGTTTAGTATTTACCAAGTTGCAACCGAGTAGTAACAGAATGCATTGAATGAATATAAGCATTATTTAATGAAGGAAGCTGATGAGCTAAGACTAATTAAATGATTGGTATGTTGTGCATGAAGTTTGTTAAAGAATCTATGGCAAAGAAAAATCGGCAGGAAGATCTACAGCTCAGATTGAACTGCAATACCCTAGCACAAGTTCCAAGAAATGTATGCAAGCTCCAAGGTGGGGTAAAATGTTTTCAGATCGAAGGATACATTGAACCTGGTCAAGTTTGAAGATCTGATGGCTATGATTGATCATGGGATATGTGATCAAGGAGATTAAGCAGTTGGCAAATTTTTTATAAATAAGGAACTGTTGATAAACAATGCATGCAGGCAAGTGTATGCACAGGGATGCTACATAGTGATTACTGAGCACAGAAGCTTGAAGACCTATTTGATTAACAGAGTATAGTGCCTAGCAGATGGACAAGATAAGTCCTATGACTAGATTGTATTGAGCAAATAAGAATTTGCTTTAGCATTTTAGATGTGAAGTTGTAGATAGATTTTTATTATTGTTATTTTGTAAAGTGATAGAAAATCTCTTAACCAAGTGGACTTAATAGTCTTATTTGTAAAACCCTCTAGCAAGGTGACATTCTGATTAAGTGTTTGAAATCCTTTAACAAGGTCACTTCTAACAAGGTGAAGATCCTAACAGATCTGAGGGAAATCCCTTAACGGGGTCACATCTAGCAATGTGTTTGTAATCTTTAACAGGATTTGCTTTTAACCGAGCATACTCTAGAAGAGTATATTTCTTAGTGGGTCCGAAATCCCATAGTGGTTTTTGCCTATTTGGGTTTCCACGTTAAAACTGGTGTTATGAGTGTTATGATGTTTATATGCTTATGAGTTTGCATGTTTAGCAGTTTTGGTTATATTACTGAAGTATATGTTACCGAGGTTGAATCTATTGTTTTTATGGAAGATTAAGTTTGTATGATTCACCCCCCTCTCATCTTGTTAGCTTGGCATCTATACTTAACATTAAGTATCAAAACTATCGATTGGTATCAGAGCTTGGACTCTGGAAGAAAATTTTAAAGGTACTTGAGGAAAAGATCCAAAGATGTACAAGAGGGATGCACCAAAGCTGAACAAGTCAAGTTTTTCTACATGGCAGAAAAGGATGAAGCTACACCTATCAGGATTTGGAGAATATGTTGTATATTATCTGGAGAATGGTTTCATTACACTAAGCACCTATCCATTGACAATGGAAGAGATAAAGGCAAAGCAATAACATATCCAAGCAATGATTGAAATAGCATCTGCATTGACTGACTCACAGTTTAATGATCTAGAAGGCTGCAATGATGCAAAGGCAATGTGGGACAAGCTCATATCTGTGTATGGTGGTGATGAACATGTTCAAAGAGAAAAAGTGGACAGTCTAAGAGGACAACTTGAATCTATGAGGATGAATGAAGGTGAGAACATAACCCAGTACAGTACAAGACTAAAGGAGATTGTCAATCAAATCAAAGGAGCAGGTGGAACTATTGAAGAAAAGGATATAACAAGTAAGTTGTTAAGAACCCTTCTACCAACTTATGCAATCTGAGTCTCTGCAATCAATGAATTGAGGTCTGTACCCAATATGCCAATTTCTTTAGATGCTACTATTGGTAAGCTACATGCATTTGAGTTAAGAAACTTTGATAACAGTGGGTCATCAGTAAATAAAGTTGAGTTTGCATTTAGTTCTTTCCATATTGGTGAATTTGATGATTACAATGATAGAATGATTAAGTACACTAAAGGGGATCATAGTGGAGCAAGTGAGAGATTTCACAAGAACATGGAAAAAGTACACAAACTATATTAGGAAATCAGAAAGCAAGAAGAGTTTGAAACACTATTAGCCAAAAGGTTACCAAGAGGCAAAGGTAAGTATAAAGGAAAACTACTTTTGAAATGTTTCAATTGTGATAAGATAGGACGTATGGCTTCTAACTGTCCTGACAAAGAATCTATTGAAAAGAGAGATTACCAAGATGACAGATAGAAAGATAATCATTATAGAGGACATCGAGACTTCAGAAGAAGAGATAGAAAGTCATGCTTAATAGCTGATGAGGTATCCAATGATGATAAATCAGATGAAATTGATATAGAGGAAGTAGTTTATGTGGCTATCAAAGATGATCATATGAAGAAAGGTATGAAGTAAAAACCCTAATATCTCACATAAATACTAATGATTCTTGGATCATAGATAGTAGATGCTCACATCACATGACAGGTGATAAACACAAGTTTTTTATATTAGAAGATTATGATGGAGGCTATGTAAGATCTGGTAATGATGCACCATGTCTGGTAAAAGGTAAAGGATCTATAACACTTATTGACAATGCAAAATGCAATGATGTTTATTGGGTTGAAGGTTTGAAATACAATTTGTTGACTGTAGCATAGCTAAACAACACAGGTTACCAAATAGAATTTCAGAAAGGAATTGTCAAAGTTCATGACAAGCATGGAAAGTTAGCTGCTACTGGGACACAAACAAAAGGTAACACATTTCACCTTGACTCAACTCGGAATAAGTGTCTATATGCAAAGATAGATGATACCTGGTTATGGCATAAAAGGTTTTCTCATGTAAATTTTGATAATCTGATAAAAATAAGCAAGAAGCACTGAGTAAGAGGTCTACCGAGTCTTGAAAAACTTGAGAATGCTATGTGCCGAGGATGCTAGATAGATGGGAAAGATGACAAGATCAAGCTTTACAAGTAAGTCCTACACTTCTAAGGGAATTTTAGATCTTGTGCATACTGATCTTTGTGGTCCTATGAAAGTTCAGAGTTATTATGGTGATAAATATTTCATATTATTTGTGGATGATTACTCAAGGATGATGTCAGTAATATTTTTAAAAGAAAAATCAGAATATTTTCAAATGTTTAAATGGTACAAGGTAAGAGTTGAAAATGAAACAGGAAGACAAATGAAATGGCTTAGATCAAACAGAGGAGGAGAGTTCACATCTGATGAGTTCAACTTATTCTGCAATGATCATGGTATAAAAAGACAAGTCTCTACACCGAGAACTCCACAGTAAAATGGAATTGCTGAGAGAAGAAATAGATCTATTGTGGATTGTGTTAGAACCCTGATGATTGAAAAGAAAGTGCCACAAACATTTTGGAGAGAAGCAATAAGCACAACAGTTTACACTTTGAACTGAGTACAACTAAAGAAAGGAACTTTGAAGACACCATATGAGATCTGGTATGACAAGAAACCTAATGTGAGTTACTTCAAAATCTTTGGAAGTATATGCTATGTACACAAAGATGATAGAAATGGAAAGTTTCATCAGAAAAGTGAAGAAGGAACATTTCTAGGTTATTCCTCTAGAAGCAAAGAATTTAAATGTCTAATCAAATCATCTAACAAAATAGTAGAAAGTGCAAATGTGAAAATTGATGAATGCAGAAAGAAATGATGAAGCAAATTCTAAGGAACTAGAAGATTATGATGAATTTGTCTATGTTCAACTGACAAGTCTTAGCGAGAGAACTGTTGAAGAAAATAAAGAGAATACCCAGTTACCAAGTGATGAAGAAGATCATACAGAGCCTACTGAGCCTGTATTAGCCAAGTATGTCAGAAGACATCATGCATCAAGTCAGATTATAGGAGATAAGGATGATCTAGTGATGACAAGGAACAAACTGAGATAGAACACATGTCTGATATCTGAATTTGAACCGAGGATAGTGAAAGAGGCATTTAACATTGAAGATTGGATAAATGCTATGACAGAAGAGATTGATCAAATCAAGAAGAATGACACATGGACACTAGTCCCAAAACTGAAGGACAAAAATGTAATCTGTACAAAGTGGATTTTCAGAAACAAGCTGAATGAAAAAGGTGAGGTCATTCGAAATAAAGAAAGAATAGTTTGCAAAGGTTATGCTCAAGAAGAGAGAATTGATTATGGTGAGACTTTTGCACCTGTGGCAAGAGTTGAAGGAGTAAGAACATTGTTGGCATATGCTGCTTACAAAAATTTCAAGGTATATCAAATGGATGTCAAATCTGCATTTTTGAATGGTATATTAGAAGAAGAAGTTTTTATTGAACAACCTGAAGGATTTGTTGAAGACAAGAATAAAGATCAGGTATGTAAATTGAACAAAGCTTTATATGGTTTGAAACAAGCACCTAGAGCATGGTATGAAAGATTGCACTCTTATTTAATCAAGATTAGTTTTATAAGGACAAGTGAAAATAGCAATATGTACATGAAGAATGATGAAAATGGAATACTGATCTCAGCCATATTTGTTGATGATATTATCTTTTGTGGAAATGACTCTTTATGCAAGAACTTTGGAAATGAAATGAGCAAAGAATTTGAGATGTCATTAATCGGTGAGATAAAGTATTTTATAGGTTTACAAATACTACAAATGAAAGATGAGATTTTCATTACTCAATCCAAGTACATAAAAGAAATCTTGAAGAAATTTGGAATGGAGGATTCAAAACCAGTAAGTACTCCTATGACTACCAACTGTAAACTATCAAAGAATGATGAATCTGCATCTATTGATGAGACACTTTACCAATCCATGATTGGAAAGCTGCAATATGTTGTTCACAACAGACCAGATATAGCACATTCAGTAGGTATAGTTGCAAGATTCTCTGTAGATCCCAAGGAAACACACATGACAACAATCAAGAGAATTTTTAGATACTTGAAAGGCACTGAGGATTATGGCTTAGTATATCAGAAAGGAAATGTTTTTGATTTAAAAGTTTATACTGATGCTAATTGGGCAGGCAACATTGATGACAGAAAAAGCACAAGTGGAGGAGCTTTCTTTTTAGGAGAAATATTAGTGAGTTGGCTTAGCAAGAAACAAGGATGTGTTTCACAGTCAACAACAAAAGCTGAATATGTTGTTGTAGCATTGAATTGTACCAATATAGCATGGATCAAATAATTGTTGGAAGGTATAAATGAGCAAGTTTTTGAGCCAGTAACTATATTCTGTGACAATACTAGTGCCATAAACATTTCAAAGAATCCTGTTATGCACTCTATGACAAAGCACATCTCTATCAAATATCATTATCTTAGAGAAGTTCAAGAGAAGAAAGTAGTGTTGGACTATGTTAGCACAAAGGAACAAATAGAAGATATCTTCACCAAGCCACTACCAAGGGACACTTTTGAGTATCTCAGAAGTAAGTTAGGGGTCCTACCCCTATCTTCCATTCACTAACCAAGTTCGGTGAAAGCATCAATTCGATGACTCTACAAAATATCTTTTAGGAATTGATGCTGATTTACACACTTTAGGATGTTTTCTAAAGGTGTGTAGGAAACAATAACAGGGAAGAGGAATCGAAGACAAAATGCTTTGACTAAGACTAAGTTGACACATAACAGCAGGAAATCACTTCATATGGGAAGAAATTATGTTTTAGTTCTTTACTTTTTGGCATTGTTGTCAAAGGGGGAGAAGACTAAAGAAAACGGGAGAAGACTAATGTATGGGGGAGAAGACTGATGACAGGGGGAGAGCATTTTAACATTTTAGCAATCTGAATCCAAATCCATTAGGTCATATCAATCGGTTTTTCCATCAATGCCAAAGGGGGAGATTGTTGGCATTTCTACAAGGATATTGAGAAGGTTTTTGATGATTATGGATATAACTAATTAAGGATGTTTACTGTCTTAATATTATTATTTTGTCATTGATGTCAAGAAATTGATTTTCTAATTAAGTATGATGTTGCCATATCTTAAGAAGTATGATTTGGTGAGTATAAAGATGTCGGTAAAAGACACAGAAAGAATGTGATGAATGAGGGGAGGAATAAGTTATTCAATAGGCAACTATTACCGAGTTAGACAATGATGAGATCATGATGTTTAGATTATTTTTAATATCATACATATGCTATTGTTTATAAGGTTAATACTATACTATGTTATCGAGCAAAGAACCTAGTCGGTAAACCCTAAGGTTATCGCTATCAGTTAATGAAGGTAGAACGTCTACCGAGTGAAGTTTAGTATTTACCGAGTTGCAACCGAGTAGTAACAGGATGCATTGAATGAATATAAGCATTATTTAATTAAGGAAGCTGATGAGCTAGAACTTATTAAATGAATGGTATGTCATGCATGAAGTTTGTTAAAGAATCTATGGCAAAGGAAAATCGCTAGGAAGATCTACAGCTCATATTGAACCGCAATACCCTAGCACAAGTTCCAAGAAAAGTATGCAAGTTCCAAGGTGGGGTAAAACATTTTCAGATCGAAGGATACATTGAACCTGGTCAAGTTTGAAGATCTGATGGCTATGATTGATCATGGGATATGTTATCAAGGAGATTAAGTAGTTGGCAAATTGTTTATAAATAAGGAACTGTTGATAAACAATGCATGCGGGCAAGTGTATGCATAGGGATGCTACATAGTGATTACCGAGCATAGAAGCTTGAAGACCTGTTTGATTAACAGAGTATAGAGCCCAGTAGATGGACAAGATAAGTCCTATGGCTAGATTGTATTGAGAAAATAAGAATCTACTTTAGCATTTTAGATGTGAAGTTGCAGATAGATTTTTATTACTGTTATTTTATAAAGTGACAGAAAATCTCTTAACCGAGTGGACTTAACAGTCTTATTTGTAAAACCCTCTAGCAAGGTGACATTATAATTGAGTGTTTGAAATCCTTTAACAAGGTCACTTCTAACAAGGTGAAGATCCTAACAGATTTGAGGGAAATCCCATAACCGGGTCACATCTAGCAATGTGTTTGTAATCTTTAACAGGATTTGCTTTTAACCGAGCATACTCTAGAAGAGTATATTTCTTAGTGGGTCTGAAATCCCATAGTGGTTTTTCCCTATTTGGGTTTCCACGTTAAATTTGGTGTTATGAGTGTTATGATGTTTATATGCTTATGAGTTTGCATGTCTAGCAGTTTTGGTTATATTACTGAAGTATATGTTACCGAGGTTGAATCTGTTGTTTTTATGGAAGATTAAGTTTGTATGATTCACCCCCCCCCTCTCATCTTATTAGCTTGGCATCTGTACTTAACATTAAGTATCAGAACTATCACTTTACATACCAATCTTGCTTTGTTTCTTGCCACTGAGCCATCTTCATTCATCTTGTTTCTAAAAACCCATTTGATGCAATAACATTTTTGTGCTTAGGTCTGGTACCAAAGACCATGTACCATTCTTTTCTATCTGGTCAAGTTCCTCTTCCATAGCCTTAATCCAGTCTTCGTCTTTGTATGCCTCTTTAAATGTTTTAGGCTCAAATTCATAGATCATGCAAGAAGTCTCTCTGACCTTTCTTCTTGTAAGGATTTCTTCATCCTTATCCCCTATGATCTGCTTTGGATCATGATGTAGCTTTACATATCGAGTAATGATCTTGGCTTATTCCTCTTTCTTTTCCTCTTCATCCTCATCTTCATCAACATCTACATCAACATCTACTAGTGTAGGAGCATTGTTACTTGTACTGGGTTGTTTTGCAACCAGTTACAAGAAAGTTACACCCAGTTCATCTATCGCTTGCTTGTTGTCAGTTTCCTCAGGTTTCTCAGAGGTTTCATTAACTCTAACATTGATAATTTCAATAATTCTCTGAATCCTATTGTTAAAACACTTGAGAGCTTTGCTCTTGGTGGAATACCCTAGGAATATTCCGTCATCACATTTTGCATCAAACTTGCTCTGGTGTTCACTTCTCTTGATATGACACTTGCTACCAAATACTCTAATTAAGTAGCTTACTATAAGTGTCTTACCAGTCTAGTACTCATAGGGAGTTTTACCCTTGCCTTTCTTGACGAGTGCCCGGTTCATATTGTAGACTGCAATGCTCACCACTTCTCTCTAAAAGGTGTGAGAAACCTTCCCTTGAATCAGCATCGTTCTGGCTGCTTCAACTATAGTTTGGTTGTTCCTCTCTATTAGGCCATTCTGCTGGGCAGACAATTGCCTCTTGATATCATTCTCTTCACAGTACTTGTTGAATTCACCGGAAGTGAATTCTCCTCCTTGATTAGTTCTTAGGAATGTAATCCTCTTACCACTTTCCTTCTCTACTAATGCTCTGAAGGCTTTGAAATTTCCAAAAGCTTCAGACTTGTCTTTCAAGAATGTGACCCACATCATTCTTGAGCAGTCATTAGTGAGAATCATAAAATACTTATCTCCCTAAATAATCCTAGTTTTCATGGGACCACACAAATTAGTATGCACAAGATCAAGTAAATTTTTTGCATTGAGAGATTTACCTTTGAAGGTTGAGGAAGACATTTTCCCCAGTTGACATTCTCTGCAAAAAGCATTCTCCGGTTTGCTTAGCACAGGCAATCCTCTAACTGCCTTGATCTTACTGGCCTTCACAATATTATCAAAGTTTACATGGTAGAGTCTCCTATGCCATATCCAACTGTCATCAAACTTAGCCATTAGACATTTACTGATATTTATATTTAACTGAAATAAGTTACCTTTGGTCTGCATACCGGTGGCCATCAATTCACCACTCTTTCCTTTTATTTTGCATACTCCATTTTTTAATTCCAGAGTGAGTTCATTATCATTCAGCTGAGCAACACTCAAAAGGTTATGCCTGAGACCTTCTACCCAATACACATTATCAGCACTGCATTTTCCATTTAGGGAAATGGACCCTTTGCCTTTTACCATACAAGGTGCATCATTACCAAATCGGACTACACCTCCATAATACTCTTCTAGAGATAGAAACTTTCTCCAATCACCAGTCATGTGGTGAGAACATCTGCTATCAATAGTCCACTCATGATAATTATCAAAGCGGGAGACAAGAGCCTTCTTGTTTGACACATCTTCCTTAACTGCTACAAACACTATGTTTTCTCTTTCTTCATCTTCTGATTCCTCATCAGTGACACCTTCATCAACTGCAACAGAACAGTTTCTCCTATTTCCTCCTTTGAACTTTTTGAACCTCTTTGGTTTGTCCTTATTATCACCATTAGGACAGTTTATAGCAATGTATCCTATCCTATTGCAAGAAAAGTATTTCAAGGAAGCTTACCTTTGTATTTTCTAGTTCCCTTAGGAAGTCTCTTGGCAAGAAGAGCTTCAAATTCCATCAGGATCTCCTTATCATCCATTTCTCTACTTTGTCTAGGTTCACAGCAAGTACTAGCTTCTTTTCCCTTTCTAGATGGTGCAGCAGATGCTCTAAAGGTTGATTTAGTCTTCTGAACACTGCCATCATAATTATTTATCTCATATGCATTCAACTTAGCAATGATGGAGTCTAGGGACACCTTTGTCTTGTCAATAAATTCCAACTCCTGAATAGTGGCAACCCTTATTGCATAGACCAGTATCAAGGATCTCAAGACTTTTCTAACAACGGTGGAATCATCCATTGTACCTCCTGCACTCTTGATGTCTCCAACAACAATTTTGATTCTTATCCCATATTGTTGAATGGTCTCTCCTTCAACCATCTGCATGTCTTCAAACTTTCCCCTAAGGCTCTCTTTCTTAGCTTGTTTCACATGCTCATCACCGCCATAGATATTTTCTAGAGCATCCCATACATCTTTGGGATTGCCTTTACCCTAAACATCAATAAACTCAATATCAGATAGACTGTTGATAAGGGCTTCCATGACTTTCCCATTCTCCCAAATCTCTCTTCTTTGATCATCAGTGAGAGTACCGGTAGGGATAACATAAGTATTCTCAACATAGCTCCAATGTTGAGCACCCATGCTTCTAATGTAGATCTTCATTCTGTCCTTCCATATCTTAAAGTTATCTTTGTTGAACTTAGGACCTTCCCTCTTCATCATTAGAATAGGATCTTTTCCTCAAGCAGTTAAGCTTATAGCACCGAGGACCTGGAGGTTGCTTTAATACCAATTGATGAATAATAATGAACAGTATGTACCAAACAAGTATTGAGAGGGGGGGGTGAGTCAGTACAGGCAAAAAATTATTCAATAACTTAAACTGCAAAGACTACACTAACTGGTAAACACTATCACCAATCTAAATCAAGGCACTATCGGTAACAGATAGATCTATTCAAGACCTAATATCTCATCACAACTTCACCCATATGCTTAAGCAAGTAATACATCAGAACTATAGTGACCATTGGATCAACTTGCATTATTGCTTAACAGGAAACACTAAAACATCACATGAAAAAGCATCACACATAACACACTGATTTTTCACGTGGAAACCCAACTAGGAAAAACCATGATGGGGATGAATACCCACAAGTTGTTCTTGAACTCTTCTGAAGTTCACTTTGTTAGGAGCCTAGTCCAATTAAAGAATTTACAATAGGTTCTACTAGAAACCAATCCTACTAGGGAACACTCGATTAAGGGATGGCTAAATACTTAGTTAAGGGTTAAAACCTTGTTAGAGGATTTGAAGAACTCAATGATTTTGAGTCACCCTGTTAAAAGATTTACATAAATCCTATTAAAGATACTCGGTTAAGGGATTTTCTAACTATTGAAATGGTTAGAAGTCAACAGGTAATATACTGATATGTTAATAGCACTCAATGCCAATGCAGATCCACTTTAGTTCCTTTACTTCTACAGTCACACTCTACAGGTATCAACACACTTCTTTGGTTTGGCGAGAATCAAGTATCTCTTCACTCAGATACACTTACAACATTTGCCAACAACCTCAAAATGAAAAACATCATCGACTTTATAGGAAAAAGATAGGTCAGTAGCATAAACCCTAAACCCTAAACATTTAGGTTAACAATATAATTGGTTCAATCCTGACTGTTAATCAGATTACATAGGGTAAAATAATCTTGAATAGATCTCAAAACATTCTGCATCGTCCGTTCTTCACCGCTTCTTGGAGGCTGATAACCCATCACACGCTCTCGACTGTTTACTGAGATTTCACACATTCTTGAGGTAGAAAGAATCAATCTTCTTCATATAATATCCTCAGGTAAATCCTTCACGCACACAAGGTTGACGTGGCAACACGATTTGATCTTCATATAATATCCTCAGGTAAATCCTTCATGCACACAAGGTTGACGTGGCAACACGATCTGATCTTCATTACAATGCTAAATCATCACAATATGTCATCAGTTGAATCACACAGGCTTGGAATGCATCAACCAGAAACCCTGAAGCCGAGACTACCAACCGGTAATCATACCAAATGAAACCCCAATACAAAACTTTCCATATATTGGTTCACATTCCAACATACCACTTCACTTTTTCACATATACCAATTCACATCATCATACTGGTTCTCTTGCTAGTTTGCTTACTTCAATATAACGGTTAATACTTCATCATATTGACATCAATGACAACATACAATATCATCATGTCATCACACTCTGCACATATGCCAACAAAGCTATATCAGAGAAGATGAAACTTGTGATATCCTTCATGTATGTCATGATGAGCCATGTGAAGGACATTTTGCTGCTAAAAGAACAACACTTAAAATCCTTAGCACATGATATTATTGGCAAGCTTTGTATAAATATGCAACACAATATACCAGAAAATGCAATAGATGCTTGCGAATGGGTAGGCCTACTAGATCTGATGAAATTCCATTATTTCCCGAGGTATTGGTTGCACCATTTAACAAATGGGGATTGAATTTTGTTGGATCAATTGATCCTCCTTCAAATGGGAAATCTTATATTCTAGTATGCATTGATTATGTTACAAAATGGGTGGAAGCACGGGCTATGACACATACAAGAGATAATAAGGTAGTTGAATTCCTCTATGAGGAAATATTTACTAGAAATGGAGTTCCAAGAGAGATTGTTTCAGATCAAGGACCAAAATTTACTTCCACATTAATTTCAGCATTGGTTAATGAATATAATATCAAACACAGGAAGTCCACCCCATACCATCTACAAGCAAATGGTCAAGTGGAAGTTACAAACAAGGATTTAGAAGTTATTCTTACCAAGAGAGTAGCTCTTCATAAGAAAGATTGGTCAAATATACTTCCTGAAGCCATTTGGGCATACAAAACAACATGGAAGACACCAATTGGATTTAGACCTTTTGAAATGGTGTATTGAAAAACAACAATGATGCCCATTGAGTTTGAGCATAAAACTTTTAGCACAACTCTGCAGTTGAATATGACTCTCTTAGAAGCACAAAATGACCGTATCATGCAAATGAATTCTTTGGACGACCTGAGAAAGATGGTTGTCTAGCATAAAGAGATTATTCAATATCAACGAACTAAATGGCATGATAAGTATATAAAGGAGAGAAAATTTAAATTTGGCGATTGGGCATTGCTATATGATTCTAGATATAAGGATACTATGGGGAAGCTACAAACAAGATAATTGGACCCATATGAAATAGATGAAGTTTTTACAAATGGAGTAGTTAGGTTGACAACAATAGACCCAGTTAGATTCAAACTTCTGGTCAATGGTCATCAGCTATGCCTTTATCATAAGCCTACAACCAAAGAACAGTTCCTGCAACAATTTGGCAGCCAAATGCAGCCAACAGTTCCTACAACAACTGAAGAAGTTTGCACAACATCTAAAAAACACCCTCTTGTCATAGTTCTTACAACATCTGAAGAAATTCCTACAACATCTAGAGAGGACATTATGGACGTAGTTCCTGCAACTTCTGCAAGGGGCCTTCTTGGTCCTCGGTCTTAAATTCTTCATGTGTGCCTTCATAATAACCATTTCCATTCTTTATGGAAATATCATTCTTTGATAATAATTTTCTCATCCACCTCATCCCATGTCATATCTCTGTCTATCACATCATTCATTTCACGTCATCTCATCTCATATTGTGAATAACTAAATGTTTCATGCAACATTAATTAGTATGACTGTAGGTATGTGTATTATTTATTTTTCTTAATTATGCATTTATTATTTCATTATGATTATTACCTGTTTTGATTCACATAATCCGCGTACCCTTCCCTCTATCCTTTTTCACATGTGTGGACACGTGTCATCTTAAGTTGGGGGGTGTTTTATGGTTCGATTTGCAAGTTGTGTAATTATTTGTCCTTGTGTGTAATGTGTTTTAATTTGCCTGATATCATTTTTGAATGGGACATCATTTGGTACAAGTGAGTAGTTCACTCTACAACCATAGTCGATGAAAGGTACTGAAAAAAAAGTAAAGTATTTCAGAGCATGAAATTTTAATTCTGTAGGTTATTTCAATCCTTCATTTTGTCATGGTAATTGTTTTGAAAGCTGAGTTAGCAATGGGAGGATCTCCTATCCATCATGAACCAATAGTTCATAACGTTTTGCTGTAGGATGTCCACTGTGAGCATTACTTCTGTATGTATGACTAGATTGACTATATTCTAAAATTGACAGATTTCAATGAAGAAATTGCTCATGAATTCATGTGCACATACATCGAAGAAGACACGTCTATCAAAGGGTTAAGGGTCATTGCCACAAAATAATGAATAGCCGAAGTCACTAGGTTGTCATAGGAGGGAGAACTATTTCCTGAGTTGAAAGATGCAAGAAGTGCTAGGGCAGAGTTTACTCACCCAACAGACAAACCTCTAAGTGTGGACAAGCAGGGAACCATATGGACATCTCTTCCAATAGAATGGGCCCAAGTTGCATTTTATGTGATGAAATATATTACCTATGATCGTAGGTACTCAAATTTGCATTCAGTTCATTTTAAATTACTGAGTCATCTACGACATGGCCGAAGGATGAATGTTTTGAATTTCTTGTATCATCTTATTTCCATAAGTGCAAAGGAAACATAGAAGGGTGGAAATAATTTTGTTAGTCATCATGACTTAATTAAATCATTGGTAGAACATTCTCTCAGATGGCATGGGGAGAGTTCGAAGATATCCTACAATTTGGGGAGGAAAATGTTCTTGCTGCAGAAGAAATTGCTGCTCAAGAGGAAGATATCGGAGAACCCTCATCTCCTAAGGTTTTTGCAGTGAATGAACCTCATGTTGTTGAAGAAGCCTTACCTGTTGTAGAGGAAATGGTAATTAAATCAAATATTGAAAATCCCTCCACTCATTTTCAAAGTAGACACAGTTGCCAACATGGTTCCTGAATTGATGCAATGCAGGGCTCCTTTGAGAGTTTATGTGTCATATTTGAAGGAGCAATATTTATGTTTCAAGCTAAATCACATTGTTAGGGATCTTAGTCCTTCTCTAGATACTCCTCAGGAATTTTATAATGTTTATCAAAACTCTCCTACGGCTGTTAGGAATTTGTTATGTGAATTTTATTTGCATAATTATGTTGTGCCTTCTGACAATGAATGGAATCCCTTACTATGTTGGTGACATTCAATTAAAAGCATTGATGTCATGGATAAAAAATGAAATCAGTATGAGAACATAGGCTAGAACATATAGAAATTTGGAGTTTGATTGCCCATTGCCACTCAAAGCTAAAGCAAAAAACCCATGGCATATGTACTATGATTGGCAGAAGCTGTTAATGAGACCTAATGTCAGAAGTCAGGTTTTACCATTGAGAGAGGAAGCATTTTGGGAATATGAGCATTTGGTTGAAAATGAAAATAAATCTGTAGTTGAATGTCCTGTTCAGCGTTGGAATAATCTCCTAGAAGACCTGAAGCAGGGTCAACCCCATTCACTACCTAATTATCATGAAGCCACACAAAGAGCTCCTAAGTACATCCACTTGGGTAGGACAAAAAGCAATAATTGGCTACCCTTGATATTTCAACCACCTATCCTTATGTGGACATTGATGGGATGTAGGGTTATAGACAAACCATATGAATAGGCGATAGAGGAAGCCAGATGGAATAGGTTGGAAAAGATGAAGGGGTTTTATTGGAACTTGGCTACAGGAGGAACAAGACAAGGAACCATAGGTGATTTACAAGTCAATGCTCAGATAAGAAATTTCCCTCTTGCTAGAGGATTAGCAAGACATTAAGTTGGGGGGCATGATGAGCTGAAATAATAACTCTTTTATTCCTATAACTGATAAGTTTTTGCCATGTTTTAAGTTGCATATTGGGATAGTATTTGAGTCATGTGATTATTAAAGTTTGACTATGTGCATTCTGGATGATAACTAAACCCATTAAATCTCATATTGTTTTGACCTATTATTCCTATTGCCATGCATATTATCATAGGTAATATCATGTGTGAATGTATAAGTATTATGATTAATGAAAAAATATATGTGTGTGTGTGTGTGTGTGTGCTTGTATGTTCTATCTTTTAATTGTAGGGATAAATGAGATTCTACAAAAGTAGTTATTACAAGCCAAATTTTGAACCGCATCATAAAAGGAGTTGGAGACATTCAAGGGTAGTTAAATATTCAAAACAACAGAGAGGATGGTTTGCATAAGAATCAACAAAGGAATAGCAAGGCACTACCAGATTCATTTATGCTTGTCTTGAACAAACATCAATCTTGTAACACCGTCATGCTATATTCTTGGTTGCGGTTTAGTTGACAGGTTCCACGTTTTTTGTGGATTAACTTCTTTTGTTGGCAATCACAAATATTTTTCACCTCATTTCATTGGCATGATCTATATAGTAGGGAGTTGTTATAGTTCTTTTATAAATAAAAGCCTACACCTCTTCTTAGAGGTTAGATAGGGGTTAGAGACAGGATTAGACAACATTTTTTAGAACTTGAAGTATTTCTTTCATTTCATGTGTTGTATCGACTTTTGAAAACAATGAATAAAAGTGATGTTGTTTTGGGTATATAGAATTATCTTTGAATTTTGAATACACTCATCCAAGGCGGCCAACTTGGTGAGTATTCTTGTGCGTTTGTTAGATTCATTTTTCCTTTTGCTGTAGTAGATGTTCTAGCGATTGATTATTCTCGCAACCACTAGAACTAGATCTTGTGATTGTTCGTGCAGCTGAAGCAGATAGAGTAATTCCTTTTTGCCAGCTCTGAACTTAGTTAACGATTATTTAATTAGAATCTTCTGTTAATGTTAAGCTTTCTTGTAGCCATTCAGTTGTTATGTTTTCTCTTGTTTATTTTGAATAGATTTAGTTGTTCAAGTAGTGTTGAATAACTAACACAGGAACTTAGTGCATATATAGTGTAGACCCATTTCAAGTAACACGTCCCTGGGTTGACAATGAAATTCAGTCATGGAGATAATAACTACACAAAATGAATGACTAGTCTTTGGGTTGAGACTTTAGTTCTTGTTATTGTTCCTATTGGCAAGGCAGACACTTAGAAAATAAAGTCTAGTTTCTAAAATTGTAATTTTTTTCAAAATTTGATGAATGAGTAAAGAACTATACCCAAAATACCACCATTGGTTATTGACAAAAAATGGACACACTAAACAAAAAAAATTAAAGATGAGAACCTTAACGTAGTCCAAACGTAAAAAAAAATGTATGGTTAGATAGCTAGGAGATCTTAATGTCATCGTGGTATTTTTGAAGAAAACATGAAGGAGAGCATGACCAAAAATGCTTTAAATTTTTTTACCTTTTCAAAAAAACATGTCTTTGGCATGAAATGGTCATTCAACCATTTAGGTTGGATAGCCAAGGAAAATTTTAATCCAAAGGGATGGATTTTCTCAATGCATATGATTTGGCAATTGTCAAACACAAATACATTTTTAGAATGCTAGAGCCAACTACTCTGCATTTGATCAATCCTATTTCTCTTTCTATCTCTCTCCCTTACCTTGATTAAGGCTTAGAATTTAGGGTTTTACAATTGAGGAGGGATAGTTGAGGTTATACCTTTCACCCCCTATCTACCTCCTCCCCTCTACAAATTCTTCTCTTTCTCTCTCCCTCTCTTCTCTCTCACCTCTCTCTCCTCTTAGGTCTCTACCACTCTCCCTCTCTCCCCATCTCTAGGACTCTCTCTCCTTATTTCTAGGTCCCTCCATCCCTCCCTCTTTTCCTGTCTACCTCTCCCTCCTTGTCTCATTACCCACCTCACTCCCCCTTTATCTCTCTCACTTCTATCTCTCCCTCGATGCCTCTCACCCCTCTAGATCCCAAGGCTCTATGTATCTCACCTCTATATATCTCCCCTCTCTAGTTCTTTATCATCCTCTCTGTTGGTAATTAACACTCATCTAGGCTCATGGTGTTGTCATTGATGGCAAAACACATCATTTTGGGTTGGATACTTATCTGGTACTCACCAATATTCAAGGTTTAACATCTGACATTCAAGGAAACTGGAAAGAAAGGGAAACTAACAAAGTAGGAACCAGTATGTATTGGAGGCCGACATAGGAGATTGATCCACCAAAGGTTAAAGCAACAATGATCATGAAGATTAATGTTTATATTTTTGTCTAGGTAGGCATGTAATTACTTTTTAATATGATTGTAAGCTAACATAAGGAATTCATGTTTATGTATGTAAAAGGTATATAAGTCAGTCTGGTTAGGTCATTTTGGAGAGATAGGTGTGATAGGTTATGTGATATTTTGTGAGTGAGATATTGATCGACAAAATGTGAATATAATGATCTGTAGTCGGTCTTGGTTGTTTGTCAAGAGGATTAGAAAGAAAATTAAGTTACCGGTAAGGAAGGAGACTGTGCTTAAACTAGAACTCATCCACCATATTAGATACACACTCAGAGTTCAGATTTTTGTTTGTAATTTGGCATTTTGAATTTGTAGTCAGTGAGGCTCCTTTGTGATGAGAAGTGTTCTCTAGGAAGTGTGTCTTCCTGCATGTGCAAGATGCTCTTGTAATATTTATTCATTTGGCTAATGGATAGATATTGTGGGTCAACAATCCCACCGTAGTTTTTCCTCTTTGAGGTTTTCCATGTATAAATCTTTGTGTTATGGTGTTGATCTCTATGGTTGCATTATTATCACTTGTTGTTATTTTCTTTTATGCATATCGGTTACTGAGTTATTTTGTTAATAACGTTAAAATTAATCATACTTGTAGAACACTGATTCACCCCCCCCCACCCTCTCAAGGTTCTTGGATTCCAACAATTGGTATCAGAGCCTGGTGCCTTGGAATAAGTATAACAACTTGAGGAAGATCCTGAATCCGGAATCCATGGAGATGAGTATAGAGAAAGAAATTGAAGTAGCACTTGAGGACTATGATGTTGAAAGATTGAAGAACAAGAAACTACAAGATGAGTTGAATTCTACAAAGGAGTTCATCCTTACCCTACAAAAGAGGTTGTCATCTGCTCAAGCCAAAGGGAAGGAACTTTTACAAAATTAGGATGATGAAGAGAAGAATTCCCTTAAGGAACTATGTTAGAAGTTGAGTCAGGAGAATGGTGTCATGAAGAATGAAATGCAAGCCCTAACCATGAGGATGTCCAAGGAGATTGAAGACTAGAAGAAAAATGATGAAAATCTTGCCAAATCTCTGAAAGACGGATCTGAAGAATGCATTAGGTTGGAGCATGAGAATGATATGTTAAGAACTGAATTGGTGTAATCCCAAAACAATGAGCAAGAGTTGGAAAGAATGGTGACAATTCTAAGAGGAGATTTAGACGATGTGAATGAATACAAAGACAAGTTTAAGGTCAGTTTTGCAAAGCTTGATGAATTATTGAAGGATCAAAGGTACAATGGAGACACTAGAGGTCTTGGATTTGAGCATGGAGAAAGCTCCAGTATTGTAAATCAAGAGAATCCACCAGTCAACCAAAATCAGAGATCACTGGTAAGGCAACCCAATGCACATAAATTTAATGGTAGATGCTTTGTTTACAATAAGTTTGGTCATATGGAAAGTCAATGCAGAAATAGAGTCAATCAAAATAATAATTTCGGTACTGATCAATGTTTCAATTGCAAAAAGTATGGTCATAGGACAACAAATTGTAGAATGAATGTGAAATATCATGCATGTGGAAAGTTTGGGCATATGGCTAATCAATGTAGGTCAATAAATGATCAAGGTTATAACAAGGCAATTCAAAATAATAATGTCACTTGCTATGCATGCAACAAAGTAGGACATATTGCTAAATTTTATAGAAGAAAGAATCCATCGATAGGAAATGATGAGAAGGGAAAACAAAAAGTTGATGATATCTAGAAGGAGCATGAGAAGAAGTGGATCAAAAAGTCTGAGGATCAACCGGCTAAAGAAAATACCCCGGTTACTCAACTGGCAAAGCAGAATGTTCCTTCACTAGCAAGAAACTCATTCGGTAACTAAGGCATTAGCCTTAGGGGGAGGAAAATTGATGATAGATCTTTCATTACCCCCAGTAGTGGTCTAAAATATTTTTTCAGACTTTGGAGAAGTTAGTCAGAAGATTCATCGGCATAGATATGATGGATCTTGGATCTAGTTTGATATGCCGACAAGCATTTATGTCAATGAGAAATTAGGGTTCTGCAGGTTAAAAGGGAAAAAGTGATTCATTTTTCTTCACCAAGAATTCAGAGTGAAGCAGAGTGAAGAAGAGAGAGTTCAAGGCAATTCAGAAAGATCATGAGCATTCCCAAGCGAATTCCAGTGCATTCAAAGCAAATTGTCAAGGTTTTTCACCGACGAAGTTTATAAAGTATTTCTCAGTTTTCAGCTATCTTTTTTGAGTTGCAATGGCTTCTGGATCTGCTCCTACTTTGGAAGATGTTACTACTCTTGTTGTGGTTGATATCAAGGATCATCCATGGCTAGTATTTAAGAAATACTCTTAGATTGTGAATGTTGATGAATCAGTCAGCACATTTTGTAGGGTTCCTCATGACATTCTTTATGTTGAGGATGTTAGAGTGTACATTCACTGCACTTTGGAGGAATTGGGGTCATCCGAGATGAAGACCATATATATGACAACATTATTGGATAATAATGGAGTAATCAAACCAGAATTAAGACTTTTTAAGGATCAAAGGTTTACCGACATTCTGGAGATGCCTGCATTTGATGATGAAATCATCTGGTATGTGTTGAGCCATGTTCATGGTGAGTTTATGTGGCTATACCAACCTCATAAAGTTACTAAGGATGTCATTCGAGCAATTATCGATTTGCCCCAGGTTGGTCAGAGACTAGATAAGAAGAAAATCTTGAACAATGAAGTCATCAAGCTAACCGGTGCTACATTTGATAATCGGTCTATGAGGATCAACACACTCAAAGATAAGGACGTGCAATTTTCTAGCATGGTTATTTGGTATAAGGTAACTCAATCTAACTGGTTGAACTCTGTTTCTAGCTCTCGTATCTATTGTGCACACAAGATGATCAAAGAAAATCAGAAATATAATCTTTACTAGTGGATGTGTGATGAACTAATGTCGAATCTTGGGAAAATCAAGGGTGAGAAGAAAGGAGTATTCCGGTATGGTAATATTATTGTTTGTTTGATGCTATTATTTCTAAATGAGACCCTAGGATTCGGTAAAAGGTAATGAGCCTTTGACATTTTGGCAGGGAAGAAAATCAATGATTCCTTAAGAAGCCTAGGATAGGATAGAGAATCCACCTTATGGGGATATTTCAAGGCTTTTCAAAAGGAAATGAAGCAAAGGGAAAGAGTGCCTAAGCACATTGTTGATAAATATTCTACTAATATTTGTTTTATGGTTAGGAAAGATGATACTTTAATGGAAGTAGTGCAGCCAAGGAGGATATGGATAATTGAGATGGGCTATGAAGTTGATGTAGAGCTCTTAGATCTATATGCCAAGACACTTATAGATGCCCCGATAGATGAGTCAGAAAAGACCTTTGGGACAGCAAAACAAAAGGATGTTGAAGTTCAAATAGGGTTCGATAAGAAGAAGAGGGAAGGACAAATAAAGAAGGTAGGACAGGTTGTTGAGAAAATGTCAAGTGAAATCAAACAAAATATTGGGTTGGCTGAGCCATCTTCTCCGGTAGCAGTTCAGGCCTCATCGGTAGCAACAACTGACAAAGGAGTGATGAAAAGAAAGAAATTAAAAACCTTTAATGCCCCTATTGCTTCTAGATCTAAAACTAAAGATGACCCTCCTAAGATTCCCAAAATCTACTTGATAATTGAAAGGAAGAAGCTTGAGGAAGGAAAGAAGAAGAAAACCATTGTCACCCCTCTAGCGGTCCCTGAGCAACCTTTGAAGGAGAGGAAGCCTATAGAGAAGAGGAAATTGGTAAAAGAGACTGCTCCCACTCTCGGTAAGAAGAAGAAATCAAACTTAGATGTGGCTCTTGAATCTGGTAAAAGTGTTAAATTTATCCCTCCTTTATCTGTAGATGAATTGGTAGAACAAATTACTAAGGATGGAATTTTGAGTAATATACAGTATTACTATGTACATATGGATGATAAGGAACAAAAGGAGATTGAGGAAGCAATTTTGTTATACTTATATATATATATAAGAAGGCTTTAATTGAGATAGAAAAGAAAATTCCAGGAGAGTTGTATAATAAATTAGATGCTAGGAGATTGTCTTCTATTGAGGAAGATAAGCATATAAAGGTTTAGGAATTGTTGACTATTTGTGGTGCTATTATTGAAGAGGAGATGGAACAGTGTCTTGAATATGCAAATAAAACAATTTTTTAGAGTAGACACAAGCATGTTAGCTTAATGGTGGGCAGAGTGAATGAAATTGTTAAAGAGACTCATGAGTCATGGGTAAAATTCTTTACTGATAAACCTGATTTATTTACATCACCGAAAGTCCAGGTCCTATGTTTGACATTCCAAACATCCTGGTTGATGCTAAGGGTAAAGGTATATTGGGTGAATATCCACTAGTTTTTGATAAGAAATTAACTGAGGATATTCCTCTAGCAGTCACAAATGTACAAGTTGTAGAGGATAAACTGAGATTCATGATGTACCAGTAGAATAAATACCATTGAGATTCATGATGTACTAGTAGAATAAATAATTGCACCAAGTGGCAAAGCCACTAGTGTCAAGGAGAAGGTACAGGAAGAAAAGGATAAGAAAGAAGAGGTAGAGGAAAATGTAATAGAATAGACTTAAGTCAAGGTACCAACACCATCACCGGTTTTTGGTCCCTCATTATTGGCACTTGATACATCCGGTCAAGTAGATTTTAGGCATTTTGAGAAGAACATTGAACAATTGAGTAGTTCTGAGTTAATGTTTGTTGTAGCTCAGAAGCTTATGGAGGAAGGATCTAAGGATAAACAAGTGATTGAGCAAGCCATTCCGGTTTTGCAGTAGCTTGCATCGGAACACAAGATTAATCAGGCAGCTAGTCCTTCTAGTAAGCTAAAGGGTTTGACTAAACACATTGGCAAGGAGTTCCAAACTCTTCAACAAGTGTTAAACCGATAGTTGGTGGAGAGATACAATGCAGCTAGGAAGGTCACTTCTGACAACATGATCACATCAAACAAGGCCAAGCTATCAGAAGAATTGAAAAGGATTGATTAAGCCCTTTATCAGTGTACCAGTATTTACCTGTCTTGCACTAACACAACTAAATTAACAATAGACTTGGAAGTGAAAATAAAAGTTGCTAAGGTCCAATTAGAGCATCTTGAAAATAAATTTGATGGTACTCAACCATAACCATCAATAGTGATGGTCAAATTTTGGTTTCAGAATTGGAGATTTTAGCATTGGAGAAGGATATTGACAAGTTAATCTGGTGGGCTAGAGAATTGAGAGGTTTGGTCAGTCCTTTGCTTAACACTTTGTTACTTCATAAAAAGGAATGTATAGAACAAATGATTAAGCCCACACTGACAACCCTAATAGAAGAAGAATTACATGCATACATTCTTAATGGGTTTGCATCAATTTTGGGAACATTGAAAACCAGTTGGGGTACTTACTTGGGATTTTTGTAGAGTGCTTATCCAGATATATTCAATTACATCTATATCTAGTAAACACAACTTTGATTTCATTCTTTCATTTATTATTATTTGCCTCAACTTTGGTATTGTTGTCAAAGGGGGAGAGATTGGATGTGAAAAATGTTAAGGGACATAAGAAGTAATGTATAGATCATGGGGAGCAGCCTTCTGAGATTAATTTTAGGAGATCAATTTTGAGAAGTTTGTGGACAAGAATTAGAACAACAACTCAATGATCCATTTTTCACAATAGTGTTGCCATCAATGCCAAAGGGAGAGATTGTTGGCAATTGACACTCATCTGGGGTCATGTGGTGTTGTCATTGATGGAAACACACATAATTTTGGGTTGGATACTTATCCAGTACTCACTGGTATTCAAGGTTTAACATCCGGCAGTCAAGGAAACCTAAAAGCAAGGGAAACCAGCAAACTAGGAACCAGTATGTGGAGGTCGACATAGGAGATTGATCCGACAAAGGTTAAAGCGACAATGATCACGAAGATTAATGTTTATATTTTTGTCTAGGTCGACATGTAATTACTTTTTAATATGATTGTAAGCCGACATAAGGCATTCATTTTTATGTATGTAAAGGGTATACAAGTCAATCTGATTAGGTCATTTTGGAGAGATAGGTGTGATAGGTTATGTGATATTTTGTGAGCGAGATCTTGATTGACAATATGCAAATGTACTGATATGTAGTCAGTCTTGGTTATTTGTCAAGAGGATTGGAAAGTGAATTGGGTTGCCGATAAGGAAGGAGACTATGTTAACCGGTATAGATAGTGCTTAAACTGAAACTCATCCAACATATTAGATGCACACTCAAAGTTCAGATTTTTGTTTGTAATTCAATATTTTGAATCTATTGTCAGTGAGGCTCCTTTGTGATGAGAAGTGTGCCTTCCTACATATGCAGGCCCCTGTTGTAATATTTATTCATTTGTCCAGTGGATAGATATTGTGGGTCATCTATCCATCGTAGTTTTTCCTCTTTGAGGTTTTCCACATATAAATCTGTGTTATGGTGTTGATTTTTGTGGTTGCATTATTATCACTTGTTGTTATTTACTTTTATGCATATCGGTTATAGATTTTTTTTGTTAATAAGGTTAAACTTAATCATACTAGTAGAACACTGATTCACCCCCCCCCCCCCCCCCCCCTCAGTGTTCTTGGATTTTAACACTCTCCACCTCTCTCCTTGCCTTCTTACCCCTCTTTCACTCTTTTTGAACTTATCTATCTCATTTTATTCTCTTCCTCACCCCTCTACCTCTTCCCTCTCTAGGTATCTTAGTCACTCCCTCCCTCCTTCCTCAACCCTCTCTCTATATTTGTTCTTCTTTTTCTCTCCTCTTCTCTAGATCTTTCCACTCTCAAGGTCATTGTAGTGTCATAAATTGTACACCCTTGCTAGGGTGGTAAGATTCTACACTTGGTTTAGCACCCACCTTAGTGTGTTTTGCATGTTGTATTTCTCATCTCCTTTAAACATTTAATTAATTAATTTAACTAAATCTAAATTAATATTTCACCTCTACACATGTTATAAAGTTGGTCTCTTTACCCTAAGTGTGTCCCTTTTCATTTTATTCCTTCAATAAATCATTAAATCATAAACCCTAATTATGTCCTATTTCAACCTTTAAGGCCTGATTTCGCATATCAAAACATCTTGAAATCAGCTATAACTTTGGTATTCACTCTAATATCATCATATCTAACAACCTTGAAAATTTGGTGAAAAGTTGGTTGGACCATGTGCACTTTGCACTCGGTCCCTGACATTTTTCTTGAAATTTCAGGAGCATAATCCTATGATATTATAATGCTTAACCCCAAAAATATTGGTGGGAAATTCAAATCAATGGTTGGCCTAAAGATGAAATTAGGATCTAGGGTTTCATATATAAGAAATCTCTTTCTTCATTTGAAGGCATCTAGAGGAGTTTTCAGCAAAGTGAACACAAGGAGCCTTCTATGTAGCGAAAGAGAAGATCTTTTGAATTCTTCAACAACATTCAACAACACCTATCAAAGCATTCATCAAGCATTTTTTCATCATCTTGAGGCTTTTGAAGATGTAGGAAAGTGATAGGAGATCACTGACTGAAGATTGGCTTGTACCTCTCCTCTAGGGTTTGGTATGGTTTCATGTTGTTTCCATGTCTTTGTATGAGATTCATTACATCAATTTGATTCACATTTATATCACTTTGCATCATTGATTTAGGGCATTTCTATTATCAATTACAAGTAATTAGGGTTTACTCTTTAGGGTTGCTCTAGATTGTTTTCTCGCATCCTAGGATCTTGCACACACACAAGGTTCTTGACCGCACTATTTTACTTTACAAATCATCTATTCGTTGAGGTGGAAATCACCAAAATGGGGGTATGACTAAGAAAAAGCCCTGTATAGCCACCCAAAACCTTATTTTTCAGCTACAGGTGCAGATTCGGATCCGAGCGTCGCTGCAAGTTTCAGGACTGACAGAGTGCACAAAGACTATTACAGAGGACAAAATTCATCATAAACCCTTGGGACAGGGCCATGATGCCCCGATCCTACCTAGGATAGGGGTGTGGCACCCTAGTCCTCCCTTTTTTTAGCAAGATTTGGCAGAATAATAGGTTTCATGTCTCATATTCCAGTTTCACACGTACAACTTATTGGCATATGCACACTCCAATGAGACATTGTAGGTGATTGAAGGTTTTGTCATTGATGGCAACCTTGCAATCTTATGGCACCGGCAAGGCATTATAATGGTAAGGCATTACATTAACAAATTAGTGCACTGGCATCAGCAGATCACACTCTACATCGGCACTCAGGACATTGGCACCGACACAAAGAAAGGAAGTTACTAGCACAGAGGCCGACAGGATTTTGTTATATTATATTTTGTTTATTATTGTAAAAACTTTGTAAGCCAACTTGGCAAATTGTAAAATGACTCTTATATATAAAAGAGATCATTGTAGACATTTTTTAGGAGATAGGAAAGTGAAGGAAAATATTAGGCAGACCTATTATGCAAAATATAGGCTATAGGGTTTATGTAAGAAGCAGAGCAGCAACCGATACTGGATCAGGCATTATAGATGCTATTGTAAAGTTAGTGAGACTTCCCATTGAGTAGTGAGCTCTAGGTAGTTGGCCTTCCTGCATGTCTGTAAGGAAGTTAAGTAGCGGAAACAACTTCCTACACTAACCTTGAGAGGAGGGTAATGCAAAACTTTTTCAGATCATTACAACAGTTACAGAAAATAGAAATAGATATAATAGCATTCATACCACAACACAATGATTTACGTGGGGAAAACCCTTTCGGGAGAAAAACCCCACCCTCCAAAAGCAGCTCAATATTTTATTCAGCAATCAAAAACAGATTACAAAATACTTGCAGAGCAAGCTCTTCACAGGAGTACCACTAATCAGAGATTCAGAGGCAACTCAATAGCCATAGGACTCTTACACACAACCTCTATCTCACACACCTCATAAATAGGAGATACAATACAAGAAACCGTCAAACGGTATTACAAAACCATGGGCTAAAACCACCCAATAAGGTGTAGCCGACCTTATCTCCCTTCTATGACATGTTAAAGCACACATCAACACGTGTCGCTCCCTTTTACAGCTCATTTATGTATTCGATACAAATTATTTTTCCTATTTCAGGAGTACAAACTTCCGGAGGCCATAACTTGAGAACCGGGTGTCCGATTGACGAACCGTTTGAAGCGTCGGAAAGCTCGTGAAGTGCTCTATCACCTCGTAACCCGCTTCGCCGGTTACGGCAACTTTTCAGGGCGTTTCGGAGCCTCTAAAGTCCCCAAAATTAAGTTTAAACATTTTATTGCACCCCTCCAAGACGAAAACTTTAATATCTTCAAAACTAGCTGTGACCTTGCGACGCAATTTTACCGGAATGCTTATCTAGCCAACCAGAAGCTTCAAGGAGAGTTTCGCACCGTTTCGTGCTCAAATAAAAACTTACTATAAATAGTAACCTCGCATAAATGCAAGGTTGAGACACCATTTTTCCCAACAAATCTCCCACTTGTCGAACACCTTGCATGAGCGGAAGGGAATGTCAACACAATGAATCAATTGCTAGGGGCCATAAGGCCCATAGACTCTGAACACCATCTGAACTTCTCTGTGCTCACAGCCTTAGTTAAAGCATCTGCAACATTCATCAAAGTGTCCACCTTAACCAGCTTCACCCTACCATCTTCGACCATATCTCTAACAAAATGATACTGAACATCAATATGTTTGGTCCGGGCATGAAATGTCGGGTTCTTAGCTAGGCTAATTGCACTCTGACTGTCACAGTAAACTGTCACTGTACCTTGTTTTATTCCAATATCCGAACACAGTCTCTTAATCCAAATGGCCTCTTTACAAGCATGAGTAGCTGCCATATACTCTGCTTCAGTAGTGGATAAAGCAACCACAGCCTGTCGCTTACTCATCCAACTAATTGCACCACCAAACAAAGTAAACACATAAGCACTAGTGGATCTTCTGCTATCAATATCACCTGCCCAATCTGAATCTACATAACCATGGATATCAAGGGAAGTCATGTCTCCAACTGAATTACCATGATAACACAAAGAATACTCTGAAGTACCCTTCAAATATCTGAAGACTCTTTTGACTGCATCCCAATGAACTCTACCAGGATTAGACATATATCTAGAAAGTACTCCCACTGCTTGGGCAATATCTGGTCTAGTACAGACCATAGCATACATCAAGCTTCCAACTGCACTCTGGTAAGGAACTCTGCTCATGTCTTCCAACTCCAATGGGGATGTAGGACAATCTGAAACAGATAGTTTCATTCCAACTGTAAAAGGAACACTCAATGGTCTACAATTCTGCATGTTGAACCTCTGTAACACTGAATTCACATACTTACTCTGGCCTAGCCATAGCTTTCTGTTCGCCCTATCTCTTCTAATTTCCATCCCAAGAATGTGCTTTGCTGCACCAAGATCTTTCATTTCAAATTTAGCAGCGAGCTGAGACTTCAGTTCTGAAATCATACCTTTCCCTTTACCAATGAATAACATATCATCAACATACAATGCAATGAATAAGAAATGATCACCATAAGATTTATAATAAACACAGTGATCTGATTTAGAACGTTCAAATCCCAAACTCAACACATATGTATCAAATTTCTGGTACCACATCCTAGGACTTTGTTTGAGGCCATACAAAGATTTCTTCAATTTACAGACCAAATTACTTTTGCCTTTCACCACATAGTGCTCCGGCTGTGTCATATAAATATCTTCCTCCAAATCACCATGAAGGAAAGCAGTTTTCACATCCATTTGCTCAACCTCTAAATCATAAGCAGTAGCAATAGAAAGCAAAAATCTAATGGACGTCATTTTTGCAACAGGAGAAAATATCTCACCGTAATCAACACCCTCAACCTGAGAGTAGCCTTTTGCAACCAACCTTGCTTTATTCCATCTGAACCAATCTTTTTCTTGAACACCCATTTACAACCAACAGGTTTTCGTCCTTTAGGCAATGGTACAAGATCCCATGTATCATTCTTTTTCAAAGCTGCCATTTCTTCCTCCATAGCAATCTTCCAGGATTCTGCATCATTCATACCTAATGCCTCTTCTACAGATTTCGGTTCATCCACACTAGTATTCAGAGCAAAAATACATCTCCAATCATCAGGTGAATACCTTTCAGGTGGTTGTCTATGTCTTGTAGACCTTCGAACAAGCTGAGTTGGAGGTTCTTCCTCCTCTTCTGAAGATTCAGAGCTAGACGAGCTCTCCTCAAATTCTTGCCTATCTAGGGGTCTTGATTCAACTCTTTCAGGTGTAGAAGGAAGTTGAATCACATCTTCTTTTTTAGTCTGTTCTGGCTGCAATGTAACAGAAGGAGACTTAATTTCTCTAAAAATAACACTTCTACTGTGAATTACCTTTTGTGCAACAGGGTCCCAAAGCTTGTATCCTTTCACACCATAACTATACCCGATGAAGATACATTTCACAGCCTTGTTCTCCAACTTTGTTCGCTTCTCCTTTGGCACATGTGCATATGCCTCGCAACCAAAAACTCTAAGATGTCTCAATGAAGGCTTGTGACCTGACCATGCTTCCATAGGCATTTTATCAACAAGAGCTGATGTAGGAGACCTGTTAATCAGGTAGCAAGCAGTGGCAATAGCTTCAGCCCAAAACTTTTGTTCAAGACCAGCACCACTCAACATACTCCTAGCCTTTTCCATTAGTGTCCTGTTCATTCTTTCTGCAACTCCATTCTGCTGTGGAGAATACGGAGTTGTCTTCTGCCTGTTAATTCCACAGTCTTTACAGAATCTATCAAAATCATTAGAGCAAAACTCACCGCCATTATCAGTTCTCAAACATTTTATTTTCTTTCCAGTCTGCAACTCAACCATTGCTTTAAATTCTTTAAAACGACTAAAAACTTCAGATTTACTCTTTAGAAAATAAACCCATGTCCTTCTACTAAAATCATCAATAAATGAAACATAATATGTGGATTTTCCAATCGAAGAGACATCTACTCGACCAAACACATCAGAATGGATAAGATCCAAAACACCACAAGTTTTATGAGAACTCGAGTAAAACTGAACGCGGTTTTGTTTTCCATAAATGCAATGCTCACAGAAATCAAAGTCAAGGTTACAGTCATTCAAACCTTCAACAAGGTTTTTATTTTTCAAGGTCCTTAGACCCTTTTCTCCAATGTGGCCAAGTCTCTGGTGCCATAACATAGTCTTCTCTGCAGGTAACTTTGCTTCAGACGAAAGTGCACCCTTAGGTACCCAAAAACCATTTCCATCTGCTGAAGGTGAAACCTTCAAATCTTCCAGTGAGGTATCCACAGATTTACTTTTTACAGAAGTGCTATTACACTCAACAGTGTATGCTTCAAGCTAATACAAAGTGCCAAACCTGACACCTCTAGCAACTACCATAGCACCCTTAATCATCTTACATCCCGCTTCAGAAAAGACTACCTGCACACCTGCATCTATCAGTTTGCTCACAGATAACAGGTTTCGTTTTAATCCAGGGATATGCAGCACACCATTAATCCTTTTTATTCTACCATCAGAAAACCTGATTCTAACTTTACCTCGACCAACAATGTCTAGATGTGAATCATCACCCAAGTACACCTTACCTCCATTAAATCCTTCATATTCAGAAAACCAATCTCTATTGGAAGTCATATGAAAAGATGCACCTGAGTCAATTAGCCAGGCATCATTACCTGCATGAGTCGCCAAAGCCGCAATAAAGGCATCGCCATCTTCCTTGTCGGACTCAGAATCAGAATCGAACTTTTTCTTTTTCTTCTTCTTTTCTTCTTTGCAGTCCTTACGGATGTGACCCAGTTTACCGCAATTCCAGCAAATGACTTTGGACTTTCCAGGAGATTTCGATCTCCCTTTGGATTTGGACTTGCCGCGCTTCTCATTCTTCTTGCCTTTCTCCTTAGGTCTTCCACGAACGGTTAGGGCTTCCTTTGAACTGATGGATACCTTCCTTCGCATCTCTTCACCGAGTAGGGCACCCACCACGTCTTCAGATTTCAAAACAACAGAAGTACTACCGATAGCCATAACAAGAGAATCCTACGAATCAGGCAAAGAACAAAGCAAGATCTGACATTTCTCCTCCTCGTCCATCTTAACACCGACGGATACTAATTGAGCCACAATCATATTGAATGCTTCTAGGTGGTCTGCAATTCGTCCACCCTCTTCCATCTTCAAGGAATACAATTTCTTTCTTAAGAAAATTTGATTTAATAAAGATTTCACTTGATACATCTCACCAAGCTTAGTCCATAGCTTCTTTGCAGAGTTCTCTTCATGGACATTGATTAGAACAGAGTCTGCCAGGCATAGTCTGATTAGACCCTTGGCTTTTCGGTCCATAACATCATACTGAGCTACCGCAGTAGGATCTGAGGGCCTTTGGACATTCGCATCAACAGCATCCCAAAGATCTCGATCTATTAGCAGATCTTCCATCTTCAGCTTCCACATCTCAAAATTACTTCCATTAAATTTCTCCACCTCTATTCTCCCTGACGAACTCGCCATCTGAATATTCCTGCAACAGGATAAAAAAGTGTCTTCTGCACAAGCTCCCACTCAAATCTGGATTAGTTCAAAAAACCCAACAGCCCACAATTGAAACCAAAGGTGATCAGGCTCTGATACCACTTGTAAGGAAGTTAAGTAGCGGAAACAACTTCCTACACTAACCTTGAGAGGAGGGTAATGCAAAACTTTTTCAGATCATTACAACAGTTACAGAAAATAGAAATAGATATAATAGCATTCATACCACAACACAATGATTTACGTGGGGAAAACCCTTTCGGGAGAAAAACCCCACCCTCCAAAAGCAGCTCAATATTTTATTCAGCAATCAAAAACAGATTACAAAATACTTGCAGAGCAAGCTCTTCACAGGAGTACCACTAATCAGAGATTCAGAGGCAACTCAATAGCCATAGGACTCTTACACACAACCTCTATCTCACACACCTCATAAATAGGAGATACAATACAAGAAACCGTCAAACGGTATTACAAAACCATGGGCTAAAACCACCCAATAAGGTGTAGCCGACCTTATCTCCCTTCTATGACATGTTAAAGCACACATCAACACGTGTCGCTCCCTTTTACAGCTCATTTATGTATTCGATACAAATTATTTTTCCTATTTCAGGAGTACAAACTTCCGGAGGCCATAACTTGAGAACCGGGTGTCTGATTGACGAACCGTTTGAAGTGCCGGAAAGCTCGTGAAGTGCTCTATCACCTCGTAACCCGCTTCGCCGGTTACGGCAACTTTTCAGGGCGTTTCGGAGCCTCTAAAGTCCCCAAAATTAAGTTTAAACATTTTATTGCACCCCTCCAAGACGAAAACTTTAATATCTTCAAAACTAGCTGTGACCTTGCGACGCAATTTTACCGGAATGCTTATCTAGCCAACCAAAAGCTTCAAGGAGAGTTTCGCACCGTTTCGTGCTCAAATAAAAACTTACTATAAATAGTAACCTCGCATAAATGCAAGGTTGAGACACCATTTTTCCCAACAATGTCCAGGCCCCTATTGTAAGTAATATTCTCTTATTGGCCAGTGAGTGAATATTGTGGGTCACAAATCCCACTGAGGTTTTTCGCACATTGGGTTTCCTCATTAATCTACTGTGTTATGGTGTGCTTTTCATGTGGTTGTTCTTATCTCTATTTATTGCATTACTTTTTGTTTACATTATTTCTTGCATATCAGTACACTATTATAATATGTTCTGCATGTTTTAAATTAAGAAATTCCAATAACCAGTTAGATACTAATTCATCCCCCCCTCTCAGTATCTGTGGGATTCCTAACATAACTTTGGGTTTGCAGAATAAGGATAGTGGTGCAGCATCCTGGTCCTAGACATTTCAGCTCATATTTTTGACACAGGTGCACCTCTGGATTTGCCTCTTAATCTGTACTTTTCAACAACATATTAGTTATTCTCAATTTTGCATTTTCAGATTAGGGTTACTAGTGTATGCTTGCATCTTTCCTATCTCTTGGTCACAACAAGGGAATAAAAACCCTAAGAGGTAATCCTCAACACTCTCTTCATCACAAGAAGTATCTGAAGTGTGTTGCATCCCTAGGCTCTTTCGTATTCCATGAGTGTGTATGTAAGAGTGGGATTAGGGTTTGCTTACCTAGTCTTACTTTTTCCCCTACACATCTTTGGTGAACCCAACGTGAATCCAAACATAAAATTTATGATATAGACTTAGTATCTCTTCATTTTTATTTACAAACATAAAATTCCAAAAAAAGTGAAAAATTCAAGAAAAAGAAAAAAAGGGCTTCCTTTTACTTGCATTGTGTGTTTAAATTTCATTCAATTTATATTTCAAAATGTTAGATCTTTATTTGCAAGATATTTATGATTTTGATGATGTATGCAATTATCTTGATTATGAGTTTAGTAAGGATGAATTAGATAAAGCTCTAGAAGAGCTTTTAAACCCTAAGCCTTCTAAACCCTCATTTTGCCAAAAACTAATCAACCTTGTTACTATGCTATTTCATGGTGATGAGAAAGATAAGTTGAATGATTCCTATCATAGGTACATTTCTATCAACTCTTCCACTAGATCTAGTGACATGGTTTCCTACAAATATTCCCTTTATGAGGATATGCCTCCTTTTGAATCAAAAGATAAACCTTTCAACCGATATGACCATGATTTGTTGGACGATGCCCTTGATAACTTTATGTCTTTGCCTAAATCTTCTAACAAAAACAATACATCTAAAAGGTTAATCAACATGATAAATGTAAATGAACATAGCAAGTGTCTTTTTGTGGTCTAATGAGCTTATCCTTCCTCAAATTCACCCCTTTCTAATCAACCTCTTTTCACGGTTCAAGGTGGATATAGTTATGACTCCTTTTGTACTCCTAACAAACCTATCATTACTGTGCAAGGAATAAATTCCACTAAGAGTCCTTATAGTTATGCTAAACAACTAACTAAGGAGAGTCATCATGTGGTTTCTCACACCTATAACACAAGAAATAATAGACAACCTAATCCTCCTCCAGTTATCCCAACTTCTCTTCCCGATTCTCAACCTATTCTTCCTCAAGCACCCTGTACCTCACAAACCCTGAGCAAGGAATATGATATCATTGAAAAACTTCAAGCTACTCCTGCCAAGATATCCCTTTGGGATTTGATTCAAACTTCCTCAACCCATCATCCACAATAACATCTAATAATATGGATTCCTTAATTGATTCTATCACATCTCCTAAAGCTCAAATTGTGTTTACACAAGATGAGTTACCTACTAGTGAGATTCAACATAAATATGATCCTTTAATGATTGTGGTTATCATAAATGATAGTGAAATAAGACAAACACTAGTGGACAATGGTTCTGGCCTTAATGTTTGTAGAATTAACCTTCTACATAAAATCAACGTCGATACATCTCTTATTAAGCTCGATTCTCTTACTATCCAGGGCTTCGATAATGTTGCTAAATCTTCATTAGGTACCATCACCTTGCCTGTTAAGGTAGGTCATGTTATTTTACCTACACCTATCCATGTTATGTCTAGAGATTTGACATATAACTTATTATTAGGGAGACCTTGGATTCATAGCATGCAATTTTCCCCCTCTACATTGCATAGGCAAGTTAAATTCAATTACAACAATTAAACATATACCTTGCTAGGTGACAGTAATCTCTAGGCTTGTTTACAAACATCAACATCCAAATCCTCTTCAACTGGTTCTTCCCTAACAATATTAGATTATTATTCTAAAGCCTCTACTCCTACTAGTGTGTCTATTTCTTCAAATTCATCTCCTACCAATAACTCCTCAAGTGAACCTAGGGTTCTTGAGGAAGAACCTGCCCAACCGGATTCTACCACTGAGAATGCCTTCTCTCCTAAAAAAGATTCTTGCAGAAGATTATTGGAAATCCCTTGAATTTACTCCTACTTTTATAGGAGAATATAAAACTACCCCTAGAGAGCCCAAGGTTGAAAAGAATAAAGAATAAGAAGAAGAACCTAAAAAGCAATCCACTTTATCTAGGCCATTGAGTAATAACTTTGTGATGGCTTCTCAGAATTTGTCTCCCTTGACTTCTGATCTAGAGGATTTTGATCCTTCACTTTATGAGAATCCTCCTTCTCTTTTAGAAATGGCTAACCTCTATGGTCCTAGTTTTCTCATCTTAGCTAGGTGTGGATATAATGGTAATGGATGTGGTGCTCAAGAACAAGGGATAAAGGTTCCCCTAGAAAATAACTTATGTGATATGACATTCGAACTTGGCTATGATCCTTTTAAGAGTACTAAATCTTCCAAGAGACCATCTATTAGTGTTAATGTCATATTTACTTCTCTCTCAATAAAATGTCCGAAGTATATTGATGGTGATTCTTCTAGTGTCTTTTCTTTGGATGTTTTTCCCACTGATGATTCCTTAGTTGAGTTCCTAGGAGTTTATGACAACCTTCCTTGTTATAATCATAGTCGTGGTTTTCCTCATTGTTTAAATGCAAAAGCCTACTTTGGGAAATAAATAAATAATGAAGAGATAGTTAAAGAATTTCCTCAGTTGAAAGATACTCCCCAACAAAGTAATCTCCTCATAAGTGACACTATTGATATAAGGATGGATCATTGTGTTGGAGACAAAGTCATTAAGATAGGGAAATGTCTTGATGAAGAGGAGAAAAAACAATATTCTGAGTTGTTACATGAATTCCTTGAAATATTTTCTTGGATATACTTTGATATGCCTGGCATTGATCTTAAGACTGTCACTCATAACATTGTCTTAGTTCCTAATGCTAAACCTGTGAAACAAAAGATTTGAAAGATGAACCCTAAAGTAACATTACTTGTTAGGGCTAAGATTGAAACATTATTGGATGCCAGATTCATCTATCCTATCAATTATTCCCCATGGATTTCAAGCATAGTAGAAGTGGCTAAACATGATAACAAGATTAGGATGTGTATGGTTTTTTGAGATCTTCATAAAGCCTCTTTGAAGGATGATTTCCCTTTCCCAAATATTGATATGATAGTGGACTCTGTAGTAGGTCATGCTTTATTATCCTTCATGGATGGTTTCTCAGGATATAATCAAATCTTCATTAATCCTCAAGATCAATTTAAAACCTCTTTCAGAACCCCTTGGGGCATGTTTTTCTGGGTTATGATGCCTTTTGGATTGAAAATGCAGGCGCTACTTATCAACATGCTATGACCCTTATCTTCCATGATTACATGCATAAGATCTTAGAAGATTACGTTGATGACATCTTAGCTAAATCTATTCTTTGTGTAGATCATGTTAAGATCCTTCATCAAGTATTTGAAAGAATTTGTAAGTACAACATGCGCTTGAATCCCCGAAAGTGTGTCTTTGGTGTGGATAATAGTAAGCTATTAGGATTCATAGTTTCGCATCGTGTAATTGAGGTGGATACAAAAAAGATAGATGCTATTGTTAACATGCCACCTCCAAAAAAGTTTCCCAATTAAAAAGCTTACAAGGGAAGATCCAAGCTATTCGTAGGTTTGTTTCTCAACTTGCGGGTTGTAGCTTTCCTTTTACTCAATTTGTTAAAAAGAATATCACCTTTCAATGGAATGAGGATTGTCATCAAGCATTTGAAGACCTAAAAACCTATTTGGCCAATCCTCCTATTCTTCAACCTGCTAACCCTTCTAAACCCTTTCTATTATACACAACTACTTCTCTTCATGCTCTTGCAACCTTACTAGCACAACATGATAAGGATGGTAGAGAATGCCCAGTTTATTATATAGGTCATACTCTGCTCGATTATGAAGTCCGATATTCTGCGATAGAAAGGCAGTGCCTTATTTTAGTCTTTGCAACAAAAAATTTAAGGCATTACCTTTTGAATGCTAAAGTCCATGTTATCATTAAATTTGACCCTCTCAAACATCTTTTCTCTAAAACTAATCTTTTAGGATGCTTAGCCAAGTGGGTTATGATGTTGACCGAGTTTGACCTTAAGTTCATCTCGTAGAAGGTAATAGAGGGTCAAGCGTTGACTGATCACTTAGTTTAGGCTCCTTCACCTTTCTCCCTACCTAACCCAGAGTCTTTTCCTGACTAATGCATTCTCTCTGCTGAGATTGATGAGACTTGGGAGTTATATTTAGATGTCTCTAAGTGTCATACATGATCGGGGGCAGGGGTGGTCCTAATCTCTCCTAAAAAGAAACCTATCCCTTTATCATATTGTCTCAATTTCCTATGCACCAATAACATTTCTAAATACGAGGCTCTTATAGCTGGAATTAAAGCAGCCTTAGCACTAAATATGAAACATCTACATATCTATGGAGATTCGTAATTAATCATAAGACAGGTGACGGAAATTTATCAAGCTAAGCAAGATAAATTTTTACAATATAAAGATTTAGCTATATCTTTGTTGCCAAATTTTGATTCCTATACCATGGAGCTTGTTCCTCGAAAAAATAATCGACATGCTGATGCAATGGCATGTGTAGCCTCTCTTGTGCCTTTAGAGGACCCCTTGGTAGATCGCAAATTCACTATTCACAACCTCACTACCCTAGCTATTGTTGATAATATTAGTGATGTGGCATATTGTTATGCTATTTATCCTGATGAATGGTACTCGCATATCATAAGATATTTGAATGATAGTACTTTTCTTGATTCTACGAACAAGAATACTAGGGCTAGGATTCACAAGTTGGCCGCTAGATATATTATCCTTTCTATTGTTCTTTATAGGAGGGGTTATAATGGTCTTCTCCTCTTATGTCTTAACAAAGCTAAAATCCCTATTGCTCTTGAGGAAGCACATTCAAGTGCTTGTGGGGGGCATTTTGGGGGTAGATCCTTTGTTCAGAGATTGCTCCGAAAGGGATATTATTGGCAAACCATGGAAAAGGATTCCTTCACATTTGTTAAAAAATTTCATCAGTGTTAGCAACATAGCAATTTAATCCACCCTCCCCTCTAAGAACTTCGATCTCAAGTAGCATCTTGGCCCTTTTCTACATGGGGTTTGGATCTCATTGGTAAAATATCTCCTCCTTCATCTCAAGGACATTGAAAGGAAATACAAGAGCAAGGAAAGAAAAACAAAATCCAAGTAAGTTTATTGATGAAGTAAATGTTACCAAGAGAAATGCAAAAACCTTGGAGCAATCACTCAAATGTGAAGAAAGAGGCACAATAACTTTTGAAAGGGGAAAAGAAAAGAAAAACCCCTTGTGATATTATGAATGAGGCAATGCCTAAAATGAGAGAGAGAGAGAGAGAGAGAGAGAGAGAGAGAGAGAGAGAGAAACTCTTTACATTGTTGTCATTAAGAAGAAATGAGAGAGGAGACATCTCTTAAATAGAGATGAGGAGAGGAGTTACAAAGTAACTTCCAAATATACGAATGCCACCATTCATAAAATATGTGTGCCATGTGTCCACATCCTCTTATGGAGGAAATCTAATATTCCTTAATAAAAGAAAATAAAAGAAATTTCTTGTCCTCACACATGTACTAGAGGAAAAGTTACATGTAGGAATTCCAAAGGAATATCCTAAACTAAATACAAATAAACCTAATCCAAGTAAAGATTAAATATTCTAACGCCCCCCCTTAAGCTTTACTTGGGGAGTTTACATCAAACCCTTCAATGGGTTGCAAGCCAAGATTTTTACAATGAAATTGGAACTTTTCTTTACAAAGTGGCTTGGTAAAAACATTTGCAACTTGGTCTTCCCCCTTGCAATAGAGGAGTGAAACTTGCTTGTCTTCAATTTGTTCTCTAATAAAGTGGTGTTGGAGAGCAATGTATTTTGTCCTTGCATGGAAAACTGGATTTTTAGCCAAGGAAATGGCACTTCAGTTGTCACAATACAATGGAGTTGGTTCGTGTTGAGGTAGACCCAAATCTTCAAGTAGTCTTCTAAGCCACAAGGCTTCTTTGGAAGCATTAGTGCATCCTTTGTACTCAGCTTTAGTGGATCCAAGAGAGGTAGATTGTTGCTTTTTACTATTCCAAGAAATTGCTTCTGAACCAACAAAAAAACAATAACCACAAGTAGATTTCCCATCATTGGGATCTCCACCTAGATTAGAATCAGTAAAACCTTTTAAACTAAAATTAGAATTTGCATCATAAAACAAACCTACATTAATAGTTCCTTTAATATATCTTAAAATTATTTTAGCAACTTTAAAGTGTGTTTGTTGAGGTTTAGACATGAATCTTGAAACCAAACCAACACTATAAGCAATATCTGGCCTAGTAAGAGTTAAATAATTCAAACTTCCAACTAATTGTCTATACAAAGTAGGATCAACAAGAGGAGTTTGTATATCAAGCATTAACTTAGTACCTAATTCAATAGGAATTGAAACATGGTGAGCATCATTCATGTTAAACTTATCTATTAGATCTTGAGCATATTTACTTTGAGATATGAAAATTCCTTTAGAGGTTTGCCAAATTTGCATTCCTAAGAAATAATGTAAAAGACCTAAATTAGTCGTTTGAAATTTTGGATTAAGTTGAAACATAATATCAGAAATCAAAGTATTGGAACTTGAAGTAAGAATCAAATCATCTACATACAAGATAATAATAATAATATCATCTTTACTATGTTTAATATACAAGTTAGGATCATTTTTACTTCTAATAAATCCTTGAGAAAGAAAGAATGCATTAATCTTTGAATAGCACTCCCTAGGAGATTGTTTTAATCCATAAATCAATTTCTTTAATCTACAAACTAATTGTTCATTGCCTTCTTTAATAAAACCAAGAGGTTGAGACATATAAATTTCCTCATGTAAATAACCATTAGGAAAAATACTTTTAACATCCATTTGGTGAATAGGCCAATTCATTCTAGAAGCCAAAGAAAGCACAAGTTTAATTGTAGGCATTTTAGCAATAGGAGCAAAAGTCTCAGTATAATCTAAGCCTTCAATTTGAGAAAAACATCTAGCAACTAAGCTAACTTTAAATTTACTAACTTGATTATTAGCATTCAATTTAGTTTTGTAAAGCCACTTGCAAGAAACAAGATTTTTACCATGAGGCAAGGGAACTAAATCCCAAGTTTGGCTAGAAATTAAAGTATCATATTCTTCCTTCATTGCTTTTTGCCAATGTGGTTGATTTTTAGCTTGATCAAATGTTTTAGGATCATTAGAATTCATAATAGTAGTCATTAAAGCATAATTACAATAATTAACTCTTCTAGCTTGAAGTCTATCCATTCTAGCTAAGTATTCATCACTATCTTGAATTAAAGATTTGAACCATTTAGGTCTTCTTTTACAAGTAATGGATTCATCACTAGAAGAAGAGTCAGGAGGAGTAGAGTTATTATTATCATCATCACTATCACTAGAAGGAATAGAAAGAGATGCATTAGGAGTAGGGTTAAGAGAAGGAGGTTGGTTTTCCACAAGCACAACTTTGCTTTGAGAAAGTTCATCATCCTCCACTTTAGAACAATCGTGAATGCCTTTTTTTGCAATACAAACATCTCTTGCAACTTTTACCTTGTTAGAAATAGGATTATAAACTCTATAACCTTTAGTATTTTCATCATAACCAACAAAAATAAAAGGAGAAAATTTAGCATCTAATTTTTTTCTTTTCTCCTTAGGTTTGTGAACATAAGCTATGGAACCATAAATTCTTAAATTCTGCAAATTGGGCTTTCTACCAGACCAAGCTTCTTCAGGAGTTTTATCCTTTAAGGCTTTGGTAGGTGTTCTATTAATTAAATAAGTTGCACAAGCCATAGCTTCAACCCAAAACTTGTAATCCATATTTTTTGCATGCAATAAACATCTAGCCATTTCAACAATTGTCCTATGATTCCGTTCTGCCACACCATTTTGTTGTGGTGTATAAGGAATGGTAAGTTCATGTTTAATTACAAAAGATTTCAAATAAGCATTAAATGCATTATTGACATATTCTCTTCCATTGTCAGTATGAAGAATCTTAATTTTAGAACTAGATTGCCTTTCTACAAACATATGAAATTTAGTAAACACATCAAGCACTTGATCCTTACTATGAAGGAAATTATCCATGTTCTCCTTGAAAAATCATCAACAAAGGTAAGAGCATACCTTGAACCTTGGATGGAGGGATTCTCCATGGGACCAAAGAGATCACTATGAACTAAATTCAATTTAGTATATGTGCTCCAATATTGACCATGAGGAAAGGGTTCCCTATGCATCTTACCACTCATGCAACCATTGCAAACAATTCGAGAAGGAACAATAGTAGGCAATCCATCAACCATATTTTCTTTTTGCATCAATGAAATATAATCAGAATTGAGATAGCCAAGTGTTTTATGCCATATAGTAAAATCAACAGTAGTAAGCAAGGAATACTTTGTAGGAGAAAATTCATAGAACTTGAATAAGTTATCACTATCCATTTTAGTAGTAGCAATAACATGATTAGTTTTTGGATCAATGATATAACACATGCCCCTATAAAAGTTAATCTTATAATATTGACAAAGTTTAGGAACTGAAATCAAATTTGATTTTAATTCAGGAACATAAAGAACATCATGTAATTTCCCATTAGGAATGTTCACATCACCAATAGCTTCAACTTTGCAACTATGATTATTGGCTAAATGAATAGGAATATTAGAAGTATCAGGATGCAAAGATTCAAAACATTCTTTATGAGAAGTAACATGCTGAGATGCACCAGAATCAATAATACACTCAAGTGGTTGAGAAACATTATAAGTACATGTAAATGCATGATGAGATGAATTACTATTATTATTACCTTTCTCATAATGAGGTTTATGCTGTTGATTATTTTGATTATTTTGGTTCATGGGCTTTTTACCATTTTGCTTAAAACAATTATTAGTAATATGACCATCTTTCCCACAATATGTGCAATAGGGTCTTGTTTGAGAATTATTCCTTTGATTATTGTACGTATTATTATGATTATTATTATGAGAATTGTTATGATAGTATTTAGAATGAGATTGATAATTAGAATATTTGTGATTATTATTATGATTATGATTATTATTATTGGATCTAAAATTATTATTATTATTATAATTTTTAGACATAAAAGCATGTTCACTACTTTTAAGAGTACCAAATTGAATTAATTTATCTTCCTCTTGACGTAATAAATTATGAAAAATATCATAAGTTAATTGAGTAGCTAAACTAGGAATAGCAAGTTGAGCATGAATATTCATAATAAATTGTTGAAATTGACGAGGAAGACATTTTTTAAGAATAAGATGAATTAAACGTAAATCAGCTAGAGTAACTCCTAAACTAGTTAATTGACTATTAATAGAATCAAACTTTAATAAGAATTCATCCATAGTTTTAAAATCTGTATACCTGAGATCTTCAAATTGATCTTGAAGCTGAATTTTTCGGGATTCATTTGAGCTATCATAAGTTGCTTTTAAAATTTCCCAAGCTTCATATGCTTTTGTACAATTTCCAATTAAAACATACAAATCAGGAACCATTGAAATACCAATTAAATCAAGTGCTTCCTCATTTTGAGCCTTCCATCTATCTTGTTCAGCTTAAGGAGCAATCGAAGTAGGCTTAGAGGTTTTATCAGTAGCAACATCCAAAAGGTGTTTGAAACGAAAAATAAACGAGATATGTGTTTTCCATGAATGATAATTACTACTATTTAACTTAATTTCAAGAGTTAAAGTAGACATGATAGCAAAACAATGGTTAGTAAAAAATTACCCCCTTTTATTTAAAAAAATAACTTCCTTGATTAAAAATAAATCAAAATGTAATAATAAGTTTAAAATAAAATAACAAAATTTGTTTTAAAAAAAAAATATTTATTAAAAAAATATTATTTTTAAATCCTTAATAATAAATTTAAATTGTTTTTAAAAAAAAAACCTTTAATTTAATTTAAACAAACTCTATATTAAAACATTAAATCTTAATAATAATACAATAAAATTATTTTTAAAAAATTAAAAGGTATAAATTTATAAACTTTAAAAAAAAATTAATAGTAAAATAAACTTTGTTTTTAAATAAACTTTACTTAAAGTTAATTAAAGTATAATTTTATGTTAAATAAAGTAATCTTATACGCGTAAGTTAAAAGAAACTTAAAACATTAAAAAAAATACTTTTAATCACTTAATCTTAGCCAAAGTGCTTGAAAAAAGTTAATCATAAAAAATGAAAACCCTTAATAATGGAAGAACAGAGACGTTAGGGAAGACCAGGAAGCGAATGTGGGTGTAGAGCCATTACAAGACAGGAGAATGATAATAAAAGAATGCAGAGGTGCAAGGGTAAGCACATGGCGCCGAACTAATAAAAAGAATATGAATTTGAAATGAATGAAATGATGGTTGCAGAAAACATTAGAATGAAGGTGAAAACAGAGAAAAAATATGGGAGAGGATTGACATGGGTTAGGGAAAGATTTTCATAGACTTTTTTTTTGATGAGCAAAATGTTTCCTTGCCTTGAGCGGGCTAGATGAACTAGGTCTTAATGTAGCGATGCCAATGCCTTGTGAAACACCATGCTACCGCTGAAGAAGTCCAAACGGTAAAAGAAATTGTGACAAATATACATATATTGCAATAAAAAATAGAAATGTAGCGAAAGCAGAATGATATAAATACGTATCTATCAATGTATACGTAGAAAACTATAATACTTCAGAGAAACCTATGCTACCTTAGCCAAACAACTATATTAGAAACCTTATTGAGATTTTTTTTTAGCAATATCCTGCAAGAAGTGAAATATTAAAATTTTAGAAAAAAATTTAGTAACCAAATCCTACAAGCAAAATGAGAGAACCAAAAAAGAACTACAAGTGAATCAGAGATGCAGTTTAATAATAAATCAGTATTGGTGACAAGCCTTCCAAAACAAATTATAAAAAGATGGGTTTGGCGGCAAGCCTTCCAAAACCAAAACTTAAACCAAAAAACACTTTGGTGGCAAGCCTTCCAAAGCGAATAAATTAATGAATGCAAGATAATAATGAGGTTAGCACAGAGTTTTGGCGGCAAGCCTTCCAAAACTAAAAAGCTTAGGCTTTAAACTAGAATCTCAAAAGATTAAACCTACATGCAAACTTGTTAACAAGTTTGAAAAAAAAAATTAAAATTGAAACCAAAACCTGGACAATAGAAAATATTAGAGAAAGAACTTCTTCTCCTCTCAAGAATGCCTCCAAGAAGGTGAACTTCATAGAATGGTAACCTTCATCAATGTCAACTTAAAACAAGGATTAGAAACCTGCTTTGATACCATGAAAGGAAATACAAGAGCAAGGAAAGAAAAACAAAATCCAAGTAAGTTAATTGATGAAGTAAATGTTACTAGAAGAGAAATGCAAAAACCTTGGAGCAATCACTCAAATGTGAAGAAGGAGGCACAAGAACTTTTGAAAGGGGAAAAGCAAAGGAAAACACCTTGTGATATTATGAATGAGGCAATGCCTAAATTGTGTGTGTGTGAAAGAGAGAGAGAGAGAGAGAGAGAGAGAGAGAGAGAGAAGCTCTTTACAATATTGTCATTAAGAAGAAATGAGAGAGGAGACATCTCTTAAATAGAGATGAGGAGAGGAGTTACAAAGTAACTCCCAAATCTATGAATGCCACCATTCATAAAATGTGTGTGCCATGTGTCCACATCCTCTTATGGAGGAAATCTAATATTCCTTAATAAAGGAAAATAAAAGAAATGACTTGTCCTCACACATGTACTAGAGGACAAATTACATGTAGGAATTCCAAAGGAATATCCTAAACTAAATACAAATAAACCTAAGCCAAGTAAAGATTAAATATTCTAACAGACATACCTTCATCATCACCGCAATTGATTACTTTACGAAGTGGGTAGAAGCAGTTCCTCTTCGATCCACTACTGCTGAAGTAATTTGTCAATTTATCTTAGAAAACATAATTCCAGATTTGGAATATCTTTCGCTTTGGTTTCGGATAATGGAACATCATTTTAAAAAAAACATGTGAAGAAGTTTCTTGAGAAATATCATATTCAACATAAATTTTCTACACCATATTATCCTTAATCAAATGGCCAAGCCGAGTCTTCAAATAGGATAATTGAGCAAATTCTTTGTAAGACTGTAAACAAGCATGGTAAGGATTTACATACTTAGTTAATCTATTCTCTTTGGGCTTACTGAACGAGTGTATGCATTGCTACGGGTTGTACTCCTTATAATCTTGTTTATGGTGCCGATGCCATTATGCCTTTGGAGTTGGAAATTTCATCTTTAAGAGTTTCTCTTAAGGGTATAATGGATGATGATTCCTCTAGAGAACAGAGGCTTCAACAACTTGAGATGCTCGATGAATGTTGCATAAATTCTCTTAAGCATATTCAAGTCTATCATAAAACTCTACAACTAAGCTACAATGATAGTCATTTAACATTCCTTCTTAGTAGGTGATTTGGTACTTTATGAGAATCAATGCAATGTGAATGCCTTACCTGAGGAGAAAGGAAACTTCAGCCCTAATTGGCTTGGACCATACATTGTTGTCGAATTCTATGGACCAGGTGCTTACAAGATAGCAGATGTGGAAGGTACGCCTCTCAAGGAACCCATAAATGCTATGCACCTTCGTAGATACTATGCCTAGTTTCTCCCTCTATCTCTCTCCTTCTAAATTTATTCTCTCTATCTTCTTGTGTATTTTCTTTCTTCAAAATTGGATAATATGTTAGCATATATTCATTAAAGTATGTAGTATTAAATTATATTGTATTTTTTAGTATACATTACTTCATTCTTGACAAGCATGTTTCTTTACTTTATTGTTTGTCTTGGATTCATTTATGTAAATTGTAATAGATTTACATTTTATATGTGCCAACATGTTATAGAATTTCTTATGTGTCAAATAGGGTTAAATCATGTTGTATTTAATTAGATTTAATTAAATCACATTAGTCATATAATTATTAGGCTTAACACATTTTCCTCCTACATTACCAAAGTAGCATTTAATTAAATACTTAGTTATTTGATTAAATCATACATGTATCAATTTAATCATGAAGCATTAAGAAATCAGTCACATGGAAATTAAATTAGACATACATGTTCATTACCAAATATGTTATCAAAGTAATGCATACATTGTTTCATGAATTAAAATAACAAGTGTGAGATAAAACATAAGCATGAATAGATACATATCGATAATTTCATAACATGTGTACCACTGTACATAAAAAATATCATATCATGATAATCTCCTATCCCTAGGACTAGTAGCTAGAGGATGGTGACTAGATGTCCCCTCCTGATGTAGTCGTGGAGGTGGTCCCATGGGTGTATATCATGATATGGAGCGTGAGTGACTCCGCAAGGATCTCCTATGATACCTCTCCATCATGATCCCTTGGTATGTGGTTGCCTCTACCCGAGATGTGCTAGATCACGTTGTCTATTGTAGTCTCTCTAGAAAATATCTCTCCCTCTCTCTCTAGACCTCCATCTCAAGTAGAATACGGGTGAATAGGTCCCTGTGTTGCACCACACTCCCTTGTGGTCTATGCACTATCTGTGAGAAGCTAGGAATGTGTGTGGTCATGATGAGATTTGTCACTGCATTTTGATCAGGGAGCACCACTCCTGGACACCAACTGTAGAGATAGAGAGAGGTTTTCATCAGTAAAATTCTATATCATCAAATCTAAAAATATATTAAGATGCATAAATTAAGTAATCACAAAACACTTTACCTAGATCTCCCTCTCACCAATAGGGGTCAGAGAAAGGGACCTCCTGTGATTGGGAATCGCTAGGCTCTCCGTGCTTGTAGTGTCTCTACATGGTGGGTATAGAACAGTGGGGACTAGAGTCAGGTGCCCTTATAGGGTCCTTCTCCACTCGCAATGGAATTCTTGGTGGATCTAGGGTTGTGGAGTCTTCCCCTGAGTGTGGGGAACTACATCTAACTTGTCCTCCTTGGCCTCCTTGCCATCCTCCTCATCCTCCTCATCCTCTCCCTCCTCATCCTCATCCTCCTCTCCTTCCTCCTCATCATCACCATCCTGATCTCCCTCTCCTGCACTGCCAACCTCCTTCTGCTCTGCATCATCATCTTGATCATACATGTCCTCCACACTAAGATCCTCGAAAGTGTTAGGATCCTCCTCATCACCTATGTGTCTCCATGGTCTGAGGTTCCCTCTAGGATAGTCTATTGGAAAGATGGCTCCAGGGTATGTCCTACCCCACCATGTGATGTACAACCGGTGTGTGCCCACATTATCTCTATAATCAGTCATGATGTCTCGATCTGACCCATCTGAATCTGTGATGTCAATCTCATCACTGGTAGGCCTCAAAATGGCTCTCGTCCTAGGAATCACATTTGAGTGTTGGATATAGATAGGCACATCTCTCAGAAGACATTGCTCAAACCCAAATTGCCACCAGACTTGATCGAAATAGAATGGGACCATGATGTGGCTGTACCGTCCCTCTAGTAGACAGTCCCACTACATGCAAAACAACTGCTTATGTATCCTTGCCCACATGTACATCCTGAGGTAGGGTCTCCATCTGATGGCCTTTTCTCTTAGTCTATAAAAAACTCACTCTTCAATGCAACAGATCTCCGAACCGCCACTCACGGGTAAGTGGATATGGGAACACTCTAGGCTGCTCCAGAACTAGGTCAATGGGTACTCCAATGGGTCTAGTACATGTAATATGCTTGAATATCCATATCTAAAGTAGTGTGCAGGTCATCAAGTTGCATCCCTATCCAAACACGTACTCTCCTAGGTCATGGTAGAGGTGGGCTAGCATGCTTCACTCCTAGGATAATACCCTTTGATGTCTCTCCATGTCTCTAATTATGTAGGTGAGACCTTTGTGTATATGTTTATCACACCCATTAGGGAACACGACTAATGCAATGGTCGCAATCATCAGTCATCTCAATAGCGAAACTTCACTAGTGGGATGTAGGAGCCAACTAATCATAATGCAACCCCTCGTCTCATTGAGCATCTCTCTCCCAATGCAGTAGACCTACTCCCTCCTATAATTGGCAGTGGTGCTGTCAGATTGATATCTCACTGTCTCTCCCTTGATGGGAAGACGGAGTATGCGGTAGACATCCTCAAGTGTGACTGTCATCTCCCCCACGAGTAGCAAAAATTTGGAGGTATCCACATCCCATCTCTCCATCAGTGCCATTAGCATTGTCAGATGGAACTTGATGGTGAGAATGGTCATCACATTCCACAACCCTATAGTGTGAAGAAACTCTCTATCCTCTGGTGAGAGCCACAAAATATGACTCCGTAGGCTCCCAAAGGTGTGACCAGTAGTATGGTCGTGAATATAGGGAACAATCTGCAAATTGTAAACATCAAATCATCAGTAATCTCTCCATCGATTATAATCATCTAACATAAAGAATCATCAATATTTCCTATCTATTTGATTCCCAATCCCATGTGACCCTTGGCCACTCTAAGCTAGGACTAGCACACCCCTATGGGACTAGGGAACCCCCTTGGGACCTAGGTACTGATGTAGAGTGGATTGTCTCTCACTAGTTTGTGCTACCTTGTTTAGGTATCTTCTCCAAGCTACATAAGAACCATCCAATGATTCTACACCTCACACCCTCCAAGGGTCTACAATAATTACCCTCTCTGACCTTCCAAAGGTCCTTAGGCTAGGATAAGCTCTTGTTGTTTTGTGAGTCCCATTTTCTTGGCTAGGAGACCTTGTTTTTCTAGTCCCTTTCACACTCAACCTGATAGTTCAACCCCTCTACCACAGGATCTTCATTCCCCACACTACACACATTAGGATGGATGATTTTAGAAGGATTCCCAACCCTATTCCTTATTCAAGATATTTGATACTTAACGGTTTGGTGTTTTACAAACAAACTGCACTTTTAGGCCTAACCGGACACCTAATTCTAGTACCCCTGTTAGCGGGGTATTCTGCATTTACCAGTTAAACTTCCTTAACAACCCTATGAACCCTTTTATGTTCTAGACACCCTTTTGGGTTTTACATACAATATTTCAAAACCAAAGATGGGTTTTTTCATTAACATATCTAACCCTTACTGGTTTATCTAGGCCTAATTGCCCCTTTCTAGGCCTAAAAGTAGGGATTGGTCAAAACTCCTTCATTGGTCTGATTGCCTAAGTGAATTGATTATAGTTTGGGGTCTGTTCTTCCTTATGGAATTCCACTCCAATCATACTTCACTTCCTCCAACCGAATTTACCCAATTAGGGCATTGTTATCCATGATTCATAATGCTTGCCAGCTCAACATGCCAAGCTTAGGGTATGGTGGTAAATATTTGATTTGGCTTCCCCTATCTCAAAACCAAAAAGAAAACATAAAATACATTTCAACCTAACATTCCACAAGGTTTCAGAGAGGAAATCCACCATGGAACATTAGGTTGGAGCCATTTTGCTCTCAAACGCCTAGTTTTTAGGGCTCTTGAACCGCCTGCAACAAAATGAAGATTATTCACGAACTACAACACTTCAAGACTCAAAATCACAAAAAAAATGAAGGTAAGACTCTAGTCTAACAATCCATGAGCCTTTTTTGGGATTCTCAATCCGTACAGGTCATACAACTTGCAAAGAACAACAAAAATGCGGTAGAACACACACAAAGTGGGAAACCAAAATTGTTTATTTGCTTAAGATCTTCTACAACTTTCAACCATTGATTATCATTGGTCTTTCCAAGCCTTATACTGGCCTTGGAGTGGTTACAAATTCTCACAACTTATTGTGTCAACTAACTAACTGTTGGTGTATGAAAATGTTGCAAAGTTGTTGTGAGCAACTTTTGCAATTTGTTGCATAGGTGAGCAACGTTTCTCAAACCCAAACTTGGTCACTCTCAAATGACTCATATGACCTTAACAATTTTAAAATAACATCAACCAACCTACATTAACCCAAAAACAACTTATCATATTAAGTGCTCTACCTGGCACCCTTAAGAGCTCACAAGCCAACATTGGTCAAACAAATAGTCTTAGGGTCCTTACAATCATTTGAGAACACACTCAATGGCCTCTTGGCATTATTACAAAACTAAAAACATCATTACAACTTCCTGGAAACAAACTCAAAAAAAATTTCTAAGTGGCCTTGCACCATACTCCTGGGGTAGGAAGAACTCAATTCCCTTGAGTGGATAGGGCTTGAATAGTGGTTCCATGTTGTATTATATCTCCTTCAGACATCCATGTAGCTTTAGAGTCAGGGAGACCTGTCCATTTAACCAAGTAGTCTCTATAGACTCCTTTCCTAGTCCTTTTGATAATCTTGGAATCCAAAATGCAATCCAATGTCACCGGTTGGCTTGGGGGTAGGTTTTGTATCCAATCTACATCTCTAGTAGCAGTAGACTCTTCTTGATTTGCAATTGACTGAGTTCCTTTATATTGATACAAATCACACACATTAAAGATTGCTGGTAGTTCCACCTCATAGGCATTGTTGCCATACTTATGCACAACCTTAAGAGGTCCAATATTTTTCATGCAAAGTTTGCTAGGCTGCCCCTTAGGAAGTCTCTTCTTTCTTAGGTAGGCCATAACTAGATCACCTACCTTGTAGTGTACTTCTCTTCTTATTTTGTTTGCTTGTGTCTTTTATATCTCATTGTTCTGCTGCAATATTTTCTTGACTTGTTCATGGATCTCCTTCATATTCTTTGCAAATTTTTCACCTTGAGCACTCCTATTATCCATGGAACTAAGGTCTCTGAGTTCTAAGATACCCCTTGGATGACATCCATATACAATCTCAAATAGACTCCAACCTATTCTTCTATTGGCAGAATCATTGTAGGCATACTCTTCTTGTCCCAATACTAGATCCCAAACTTGAGCATGCTGTTTGGTGAGACATCTCAGTAGATTACCCAAGGACCTATTTACTACTTTAGTTTGACCATCAGATTGTGGATGATGTGCATATGAAAAAGAAAGGTTAGTACCAAGTTTCTTCCACAAGGTTCGCCAAAAGTGGCTCACAAATTTTGTGTCTCTATCACTCACAATGCTAAGAGGTAAACCATGGATCCTTACAATCTCTTTGAAGAACAACCCTGCTATATAGGAGGCATCATTAATGCATTTACAAGGCACAAAGTGCACCATCTTGCTAAATATATCCACTATGACATAGACACTATCATATCCTCTTGGAGTTCTAGGTAAACCAAGAACAAAGTCCATACTCACACACTCCCATGGCCTTGTTGGTATGGCTAGAGGTTGATACAAACCTGCATTGCTGGAGGTACCCTTAGCCCTTTGACTAATAACACATTTCTCCATAGACTTCCTAACATCTGAGTGTAGTTTAGGCTAATGGTAGAACCTGCCAACCTGCTCTAAGTTCTTGTCAAGACCAAAATGTCCACTTAGACTACCTTGATGCTTCTCCTTGATGATGTTGTCTCACATAGAGCATGATGGTATGAAAATTAGGTGTCATTTAAACAATAAGCCTTCCTACAACATAAAATCAGAATAGGCAACATGATAAGCATTATCAAACTTTGAGCAAACATCATATGCTTCAACAAAATCTTTGTCACCTTGGTAGAGGGTTTTGACGTCATTAACCCCACACTTTGTAGCTGTACTTCTTGAATGGTTAGAACCCTTCTACTTAAGGCATCTGCTACCTTATTGGTGACTCCTTTCTTTTTCTTGATGGAAAAAGTGTAGTCCTACAAATACTCAACCCACTTGAGGTGTCTTTGATTCAATTTCTCCCGCCCATTCAAAAAACTAAGTGCATGATTGTCAGTCTAGACTATGAACTCTTTAGGTAAAAAATAATGCTGCCACTTCTTGAGTGCTTGCACCATGGTATATAACTCTAGATCATAGGTAGAATACTTTTGTTTTGCTTCATTGAGCTTCTCAAAGAAAAATGCAACCGGGTGACCTTCTTGGCTCAAAACGGCCCCTATAGCCAACTTGTTGGCATCACACTACATAGTAAAGAGATGATTGAAATCAAGGAGCCTAAGGTAAGGGATTTCTACTACCTTTTGTTTTAACAACTCAAACCCCTTGTTTGTTGCACTAGTCCACTTAAACAGACATTTTATCCCACCTTTGATGGTTTTCAAGATAGGTGCACGCACATTTCTAAATCCTCTAATGAATTTCCTATAACAAGAAGTCAAACCATGGAAACTTCTTACATCTCCTATTGACTTAGGAGTAGGCCAATTCACTATTGCTTGCACTTTTGATGGATCCATTTTCAAACAACCTTGAGAAACTACAAAACCAAGATACACCAATTCATTTTTGAAAAACTCACATTTGTCCAAGTTGATCATCAACTTTTCTTGATGTAGCTTCCTCAAAACTTGATTTGGATGTTTGATATGCTACTCCTTTGAATTGCTAAAAATCAAAATGTCATCAAGATAAACTATGACAAACTTACCAATGAATTTTGCAATAACTTCACTCATGAGTCTCATGAAGGTGCTAGGTGGATTTGTGAGCCCAAAGGGCATCACCAACCATTCATAGAGCCCCTCATTTGTTTTAAAGGTTTTCTTCCATTAATCACCAAGTATGATCCTAATTTGATGATAACCTGATTTCAAATCCACTTTAGAAAAGTAGCAAGCTCCACCTAGGTAGTCCATTAGATCCTCAATCCTTGGCATTGGAAACCAGTATCTAATTGTGATTTTGTTGACGGCCCTTGAATCAGTGCACATCCTCCACTTGCCATCTTTCTTATGTGCCAAAATTGTAGGCACTACACATGGACTTAAACTCTTCTTTATCAACCCCTTATCTAGCAATTCCTGCACTTGCTTTGCTATTTCCTCATTTTGGGTAGGTGTCATTTTGTAAGAATCTTTGTTTGGAAAAGTTGAACCAGGTATGAGATCTGTCTGATGGTTAACATCTCTCATAGGGGGTAAGGCATCCGATATCTCATTGACAACTATGTCTTTGAACTGGTCTTGTAAGGTCTGCACCTCTTGTGGTATCACCAGTTTGGTTTTAGTCTTTGTCTCTTCTTTGGGTTTCACTATGAGAGAAAATCCTTGGTTCTCTTCATGCTTCAAGAAATTCAAGAACTCTTTCCCACCAAGAAACATAACACTTGATCCAACATGTCTTTCTTCACCTTGATCAATCAAGGGATCCATTTGAAACTTTATACCCTCCTTGGTGATAACATAGGAATTCTTCTCCCCATCATGTATGGCTTTGACATCATACTGCCAAGGGCATCCTAACAATAAGTGACATGCATCCATGGGTAATATGTCACATAGAACTCTATCCTTGTAATCTCCTATTTCAAAATCTACCCAAGCTTGCTCATCTACAAGCACATGCTAACCTTTACTCAACCAAGATACCTTATAGGGTGTGGTATGTGGCAACCTTTTCAATTTTAGTTTGTCTACCATCTAAACTACTACAATGTTCTCAGTAGACCCTGAATCCACTATAACTTTACAAATCTTACCATGAGATCTGTAGATGGTTTTGAAAAGTGTCTTCCTTTGAGTAGATTCTTTGGACTGTGGTACCTTCAACAAGGTCCTTCTTAGCATCAGGTTCTCTCCATCTAGGACTGGTCCTGCCTTTCCGATTGGTGAGATAACACTTTAATAATCCTCCTCTTGCACCAAATGAGTTCTCATGTCTCCCATGTGAGAGATTGAAGTATTTTCAGGACATCGGCTGATGGTACTCCCCACTTGATGACAATGCTAGCATTTTCTAGTGAAGACTGTGGTTCCTCTTCCTAAATTGCCAAATCTGCCTCTATAGTTATTTCTCCCTCTAGAGTTGCCTCTAAACTATTCTCCTTTGTTAGGATTATCACCACCATTCTTTGATTGATTGCCTTCATCATTCTTTCTGGGATTATAGCCCCTTCCAAAGGTACCTCTTCCTTTGTATCCTCTGCCACCTCTGCCCCTTTGATTATGTTCACCTTTCCTTTTGATCTTGTCTTCTGCTCTCAAGGCTAACTGAAAGCATTTATGGATTGTGTCAGGTGCTATCATGTTGATCTCATCTTGAATGTTTTGTCTAATGCCGTTTAAGTACCTTGAAACCTTATCCACTTCTTCCTCTTGCTTCCTAGCTCTTAGGGTAAGTTTGTTGAACTCCTCTGTATAAGTACTCATATCCATTTATCTTTGTTTCAAATTCTGCAACTTCTTGTGCATCAACACCTCATAATCTATAGGTAAGAATTGAGTTTTAATCCTGACCTTCATTCTCTCCCAAGAGATGATCTTCTTTCTCCTGGTTTGTTCTCTTTTTTCTTGCATCATGTTCCATGACACTAGGGCTGATCCCTTCAATCTTGACTTGGCCAAATTGACCCTCTCTTCTTTTGCAACTTCCTTGTATTCAACATGATTGTTCAAGGCTTCTATCCAATCCAATAACTCTTCATCATTTAGGCTTCCATTGTACATAGGTAAACCTTCTATGTTGTCTTTATTGAGTAAATTGAGGGCATACAACTTATCTTATTAATTGTTCTACCTAGCACCCTTAAGAGATCACAAGCCAACATTGGTCAAACAAAGACTCTTAGGGCCCTTACAATCATTTGAGCACACACTCAATGCCCTCTTGGCCTTATTACAAAACTAAAAACATGATTCCAACTTCCTGGAAACAAACTCAACAAAAAAAATTAAGTGCCCCTACACCACGCACCTAGGGTGAACCAAGGCACCCCAGAGCCAAAACATGGGGGACATACACAATCTAGGTAGTGACATCATCAATCTAAAAAATCATCATAAACAGAAAAGTCAATGAAGAGTCAATGAAAGTTCAACTCACCTCATCGAGCTGTCCGTCGGTCAAAACAATGGCTTGGCACAGGATCTCCATTTGTGCGGTTTTCTCAGGTTGACGTCGAGGCATGATGACTGATGTGTTGGATCCTCTGCAATGAATAGTGCCGAAAGTCAAAAAGTGACAAATGGAAGTGTCACTTTCATATTTATGTGCTATGCACTTTTCCATTTTTATAATTTTAAGTTATAAACCCTAATTTTGCCCTTTTTACTCAATCTATCATAACTTGAGCTAGGGAGATGCGATTTTCGTGCCGTCTTTGACATTGGAATTGTGGATTCTCTCTTTTGGTCCACATTTATTCCATAAAGTGCTTGGATGCACAGTCGATCCTTATTGTGATGAGGATAATTAGAAATTAAATTAAAAACAAATAAAGATTTATTTCAAACATAAAATGCTATGAAAATGAAATCCTAATGCAATCAATGAAAGCATGAAGACAATATTCTAAAAACAAAATGCAAACCAAAGTGTAGAATCTCCTCCATGTGATTCCATTGTTCTTCTTTCTCCTTCAAATTATTGTTTATCTCACCTACAAAGCAAGTGTGATGCAAGCAAGATGAATGAAATTGATAGCATGAGGATACTCAAAAATGTGGTTCAAATTATAGAAAATATTGAAGACTTTATAGAAGATTGAAGACAAGATTGCAGAATCAAGATGGATTAAAAAAGATGGCATAAAGTGGCTTTTGATTGGGTATATCTCCTTTTTTTAATTTTAATTTGAGATTAAAGAGATATTTTCCAAGAAGATAAACCAAGAAAATCAGAAGCTGACTACTTACTTCCATTTTCAATTTTTAGGAAGATATGATAATGATTTTTGAAAATCATATAAAGCAGATGATGACATAATTTCCATTTTCAAAAATTGGGAGAATATGAGAAAATAATTTATTTAAATTAGATAATGATCTATTTTAATTTTTTAAATCATTTTCTCGATTTATTGCCATTTTTGAATTTGGATGAGGATAATTAGAAATTAAATAAAAAACAAAAAAAGATTTGTTTCCATTCTTGATTTTTGGAAGAAGATAATTAAGATTTTATTAAATAAATAGAAAATTATTTAATTATGACGAAATAATTAGCTAATTAAATAATTTAAAGAAATTATTCAATTATGAGAAAAATGATTGAATTTAATTGAATAATAAAGATTATTTATTTAAAGTGGGATTGAACTACTCAAATAATAAAGATTATTCAATTAATGTTAGGAGATGAATGATTAATGATGAAATTATTTAAATGATTAGGAAAATAGAAAATTTGAATTAGAAGAATGACTCTTGATCAATTTATCAATTAGGGCAGAAATGTTAGTAAGTTAGTGTGCGCAAGCATGGTGCAATTTTTGGGTGTCTATATTTGCCCTTCTTTGAGACAATGTGATTATGAGCGTTGTTTCAAAGAATAATTAAAAAGGTCATGCCCCAGTAGACTCGAGAGATGGAGGTGGGATGTCCCTTTGAGAGATTGTTGATGGATGAAAGAAATGAATGATCTCTTGAAAGAAGAGAAGAAAATGTTAGAAGGGGAAAATATGATGAAAGAGAAAAATGTTAATAAGAAGGGAAGAATGTTAAAGGATTGTAGAAAAATAGGGTGATTGATATCAAATGAATAAAATCCTCGATTGATTAGATAGAATATATAGCATAATGATGATTGATTTGATGAATAGATAGAAAGATTGATGAGATAGAAGAAATGTTAGCTAGAAGAAACACAAGTGAGAAGTGAAGAATGATTAATGTGATGAAATCTTGCTTTTAGAAATACAAATAGTAAGTGAGAACCTTTATTTAATATGGAAAAATAGATGTGGCGCACTATGGCAATGAAGGCCAGGGCGATAATGCAATCCCTTTGCGTAAGATAGACATGTTCATAGAAAAGGAATGGTTAAAAAATCCTAAGACATACTTGCCCCAGAATGTTATGAAACACTCTACAAACAGAAGGCAAAAACAAAAAAGGACCATGAGCCATCCTGACCACTCTAAATCACTCAGCAACATCATCGAGCAACATAGGAACATGGTCGAAGCCAAAAATAAATCTATAAAAAGATAAGACTCGTAAATTCAAACAAGTCAAACAAACATTCTAATCTTCATTGCCAAAGTGATAGTGTTGTGATAAAAGGATGATCATGTTGTCTGGTTTCAAGATATGCAATACCCCGTCTAAGAAAGGACAAAGTCTGGTTTCCAGTATACTAAACCTTGTATAAGACCCATGATAATATTGACAAAGGACAAATGATATTGATGCCGATTGATTGATACAACAAGTTAGATCAGTTTGAATGCTTGGTTGGTTGAACATTTCATTTGTTAATGCATAATTTGTTTAAGCGCAATGTTTAATGTGTTTCTATTTGATGTCTGCTCAAAATGTTTGTCTATATACAAAGGGGACAGTTTACTGGTGAAATGAAATGAAAGATTGTTTTTGGATTTTGATTTCCAATTTTTAGGTTTTTTGAAATTTTTTATTTTTAGGGCTTTTTTCAGAACATTTTACAATTTTTTTTGTAATTATTTCAGGACATTTTATGATTTTTTTGGATTATTTTAGGAGGTTTTGCAATATATTTTTTTGTGATTATTTCGGGACATTCTTTTAATGTTTTTGGATTATTTCATGATTTTTAAATTTTTTTTTTTGGATTATTTTATGATTTTACCCCCAGTGTCTAGCAAGGCAAGGAATATGATGAATGGATAAACAAGATTGCTTAAATTTTGGTGGATAGAAAAAATACAAAGGCCATTTATTATGGAGATAGAACAAATTCAATTTCCAAGGGCTATTGTGTTATGGGTTAGGGACTAGATATAACAATGTAAAGCAATGACATGTCTTGAGGGACATGTCAAGAGGGTTTTGAAAACATGTTTTTCATTTTATGTCTTTAAGTTGAATCAAGATCAAGGGACAAAAAAGTGTATGGACAGTGCTAAGATATGGATAGGATAAGAAAGATCAAAATGGATAAGGGATATGGACTGAAGGTTGTGATAGGCTAATGGATAGTGACAAAATGTTGCAATAAGCCAAGGAATATGGATGAAAGGAATAAGCCAATGGATAAAGACCAAAAGATATGATAGACTAAAATATATGAATGAGATATATGATGTTCATAAAGATCCTTAGCCTTGTCAGGATCAAAGGTGGACAAAAGGATATGGACATGAGGGACAATAGGATAATGGAGGGTATGATAGGTTATGATAGGATAACGAAGGGCGAAAGGATAATGAAGGCCAATAGGATAATGAAGGATGATAGAGGTAATATTGGATAAAATAAATAAAACCTGCCCCCAAGTATGGTATGGAAGAAGTTCATAGATTACACATGACACCTATTTGCTAGGTATTCATCATGGTACTTTCGCAAGGCACCTGTTTGCCAAGTTTTCACCAACGAAATATTTTTCTTTATTCTTTTTTGTTTTTTTCTTTTGATTTTTTTGACTTTTTAGAAGAAAATGGACACATGATAGGGGATGGAAGAAGGACTCAAGAATCTTATTCTTTGGATAGTAGCCTTGAAAAATGGACCATGACCTTTAAAAGTATGCTCAAAGACGTTGGCAAGATAATGACATGGAAAATGAGATGAAACTAAGGCAGGGATTTATGCAAAGGATTGGACCAAAGGAATGGAAGGATGGAAAATATGCATTGGATAATGGATAGGGTATTGGAAGAATTGGTTTTGAGAGGATTGAAATGAAGGCAAGATCAACATTGGCACACACCTTGAGGGGTGATGGACTGATGGAGGAAGAGTGGATTTTGGATATGGAGATTTTGATGAAGGAATAACTAGGGATTTTGGGACATAATGACCCAAAAAGGATGATGGAGGTGATAGAGGAATAGCAATTTTTGATGTCGATTTCAATTTTTCTTTTCGTGCTTCAAGGAGCTACTTGGGAATCTATATGGTTTTTGATGTTTCATTCTTTTGGAGTTCCTTGGAGTGCATTTCTTGCACAAGGGATTTAGGAACCCATATAGATTTTGATTTTTCTTTTATTTTCTTGATGGACCTTTGTGTCCTTTTGGACATTTATTATTTTTCTTTGTTTTGACATGTCTATTAGATTGGACATGTTGATCCTTAAATACATGTGGATTGCTAGACTTATAAAATTTATGGTTGGAATCCAAATTTATTGGAGGGGGAAAGGAATGTGTGGATTGATACGAATGATATAAAGGTTTGTTGGATGGATGAAAGGGGTGAAGGGGAAGGGATATATTTGGATTTTGGAGGGATGTTGGATTTAGCAGGGGTACCAATGTCTTCGGGAATGTCACTGAGGCCATGACCATTAAAATTTTCTTTAACATGAAGGGGTTCTTTCTTGTGGAGGTCTACCCCTTTTGCCTTTATTAATATCTTGACTTGTAGGATACTCTTTTCTTTGGGAAGAAGACGCGAGTCCATTATGAGGTGGATATGGCATGGAAGAAATGACAAGATTGTGAAGTGTATTAGATCCAACCAAAGTGAAGGAGCCCATTGTGCACGTAAGGGGTTCATGAACATCTTGCACCAGCATGTTAGAATCATGAGGGGGACTAGGATGAATTATAGGCTCTTCTTGAGATGGAGTAGGAGGAATAGTGTGATCCTCAAAAGAAATGATATCTTGAAGTATATATGGAGGATTAGGACATGGAGTTGGAGGAACAAGGGGATCTTGTGGAGGGTTTAAAGGGATGATAGCTTCTTGTGGTGGACATGAATCTAAAAGGATACTTTGATCTTGACAAGGAGGAAGGTCATTAGATTCCTCTTTAAAGGGGCTCTTCTCTTGACTTTCAATGGGATCATTAGAAATGACAAAAGGGGTATCTTAATCTTACTCAGGGAGTGGAATGTCAATAGGATTTTGGATAGGATGGACAGCGATAGGTAGATCATCAAAGGAAATGAGATCTTGGTCAAATGTAGTACACAATGGAAAATTTTTAGGGTCTTGATCTTGATCTATTTTAAGACTTATTTCTTTGTACTTTGGATCATCATCTTGAAATTGGGTTGGAATTTGGATATGTGTGGGATATTTTGGAAAAGAATCAATGCTTTGACATGAATGAGATGGACTTTGAATGGAATCCTCTAAAACAAGTTTGATGGGTAATGAAGTGCATGGTGGCATTGGGTCTAGAATTTCTAAAGCATGGCAAGGATGTGCATCATGAATTGGATTAGCTTGGAAATCAATTATGGATATCCCTTGGGAAATTTCATCCTTGGGTGCATTGTGTGATGAGGGTGTTATGGAAGGTTCTTGTGAAACTTCGAAAGGTGTAGGGATAGATGCCACTAGAGAGTCAATTTGTTTATGGAGGGATGAGCAATTGCTAGACATAGGTACACAATTTTAATCTTTCTTAGCAAAATCACTTAGGGCTCTCTTTAAGGTTTGTCTAATAAATCCACCTTCCTTTGGAGATGCATTTGAATCCTTGAGAATTTTTGACATGATTGGGTTTGGATATTGGATTTGTTAGGTGATTTGGTTTTGGTTTGGTGTTACACTTTTATTTTGAAATTGGTATTGGTTAAATAGGTTTGACATTTTTGAAATTTGGCTTGGTATGCCTTGCAACTTCTTTTTTTAAATGTTTGGTTGTAGTTGTTGATACTGAGTTTGTTGTTGATAATTGATAGTCGGTTGGACCAATTGTTGACATTGTGCATTTGGTTGAGCATATTGTTGAAATTTCACCATTGGTTGTGTTTGTTGAAAATGTTGGATGTGGTAAACAATTGGTCATGCTGGTTGAATATATTGGACCAGTGGTTGTTGTTAGATAATTGGTTGGTGATGGATGATTTATTTTTTATGGATGACTGGTTGTCATTATTGGCCATTTGGTGGAATTGATTATGTGTTGCATTGATGTTTTGCCATTGATGCCAACACTAGATGTTTTGATGCTTTACTGAAACCCTTTTGGTCTCGGTAGGTTGAGTGGTTTTTGGTTAAATTGGATCTGGCATGATTCGGTAGGCTTAGGTATATTCTGATGATGGAATCAGCTTGTTCATGATACTTATCCTCATATTTGGTTAGTTGGTTTTGGTCTGGAGATCAGATGCTACCTTGCTTGATTAGAAGATTGATTTCTAGTTTTGGCGAGGGTTTCACCAGTTGAACTTTTGGTGGAGATCTTTGATGAATTGCATAAGTGGTGTTGGTTCAACTTCTGATGGAGTTTCAGGATGTTGTTGGTGATCATGTTTGAGACTTGGCCGTTGGAGATCATTACTGTGGCGTGTGGACCTATACTTGGTCCCGGTTGATCTAGGTTATGGACCGGCTTTAATGTAATGTGTGGATAGGACTTGTTAATGTATTTTCAGGATGTCTTATGTGTTGATATTATTTGTTTGGTCTAAGGCCGACATGGTTTGTCATTATGTAATCAATTTATTATTTGGTGGCCGACCTGATTGTTTATGGTCGAGGGTTTTGTATAAATAGATATAAGATCTCATTGTAGATCATCATGGTTAATGTTAGAGGTCATGGTCAAGGAATGTAATGTGCAAATAATGTAATATCATTCAGGAAGAGGAGTTGGTTGATCATTGGAGATCGAATTGGGTTTATGTAAGAGGATTTAGTCCTTTGGTATTGAGCTTAACTAGAACTATACTCAAGAATAGGAGATGCTTCTTTTGCAGTTCAACACTTCTCCAGATTGTAGTCTAGATTTATATGTAGTCAGTGAGGCTCCTTTTGTGATGACCAGTGCACTCTTGGTTGTTGGCCTTCCTACAAGTGTGGGCCCCCTCATTTTAAATCACATACTTACTACAACAATATTATCTGACTGTGGATAGGCTTCCCACCATGAATTTTCCCTTTACTAGGTTTTCCACATACAAATCTTGGTGTTGTGTGGATGGTATTTATTCTGTGATTATTGTTTATTCTTAATTGGTTTATCTTCTATTCCGGTATTAATGTTTTGGGTTCCAGTATTAAATTTTAAATTGCTAATGGTTCTGGTAATTTGTGACAACTGATTCAGCCCCCCCTCTTAGTTGTCTTTCAGTTATTTGAAGTGTCTAACAATTGGTATCAGAGCTTTGGTCCTCTCTGCAGAAAGCTTAACTGCTTAAGGAAGATCCTATGGCGACTAACAGTTCAAGTTCATCCAGTTCTTTCAGAGCTATCTTTCGAAGGGATAGTCTAAGGCTTGATGGAACAAATTACACAGTATGGAAGATTTAGATGGAGACTCATATGAAATTTCTTGGCAAGGAGATTTGGGAGATCACACAGAATGGTGTCACACCCTATAATCCGAGATCTAGAAATCCTCCTCTGACAAACCTAGACAAGGAGCTTGAGAATGATTGTAGAGAAAGAGAAGCCCTCATATGTGCACTTTCTGATCAACAAATAATGGGATTAACCGATAAATCATCTGGAAAGGCTATATGGGATAAGTTGGAGACTCTTAATGAAGGTGACCCTACAGTGAAGATTGCTAAACTTGATGGTTACCAGGTGAGATATGAAATCCTGAGGATGGAAGAAGATGAAAGGATTACTGCATTCATGGAAAGGGTAAATGAGATTGTTATGGGAATTCAATGTTGTGGTGGAACTTTGAGCAAAGATGAAATTGTTTTTAAAGTCATGAGAGCCCTACCACCGGCTTACAAAATGAAGGCTACTGCTATTAATGAGTTGAGAACAATGACTAGTACATCTGTCAATAGAGATACTTTTGTTGGAAAACTATATGCTTTTGAGGTTGAGGAATTTGGACCTTCTGGATCTGTGAAGACTGGACTTGCTTTTCATGCATCTACATCTACAACCAATAAGCAAGACTAGAAAGCTTTATATGCAAAGAAATTGGAAGATATGAAGAGAGAAGATGATGAGTTTGAGAAACTTGAAGCACTATTCACAAGAAGAGTACCTAAAGGACTGCTAGGAAGTAAGTATGAAGGAAAAACACCTTTTAAATGTTTTGCATGTAATAAGATTGGTCATTTTGCATCTAGATGTCCTAAAAGAAATTCAAGATTTGAAGAAAGAGTTAGAAGATCATTTAAGCCTATCCCTGGATATCAAAACAAGTATAAATATAAGAAAAACATAAACAAATCATGCTACATAGTGGATGAGGAAGACATTACTGATTATGATGATGAACCGACAAAAGACTCTGCTAGTGGATCTGGTAATGGGAAGGAATGGGTGTTTATGGCTATCAAGGAAGATGATCTAGCACTGGAAGAGAATGTACCTGAAGAGAAGGCACTTGCTGCTAAAATAGAAGACAAGGATGAATGGGTAATTGACAACGATTGTTCACATCATATGAGTGGAGATAAAGGGAAGTTTTTGTCTTTGCAAGAATTTGATGGTGGTCTAGTTAGATTTGGAGATGACAAAGCATGTATGATCAAAGGAAAAAGAACTATATCATTGGATGGTAAGAACAATACTGACAATGTTTATTATGTTGAAGGTTTGAGGCATAATATTTTGAGTGTAGGAAAATTGGTAGATAAGGGATTTCAATTATAGTTCAAGGATGGGAAATGCAAAATCATTAACAAATCTGGCTTGGAGATTGCAATCGATACATAGACAAAAGGTAATTTAATTCATTTGAACTCTGGTGAGAAGACATGTTTGATTACACAGATTGAAGAGAGTTGGCTATGGCATAAAAGGCTGTGTCATGTGAATTTTCATTGCATTGTGAAGATCGGTTCAACTAAGGTAGTTAGGGATATACCTGAGATTATGAAGCCCTCTAATCCAGTATGTAAAGAATGTCAAATGGGTAAATAGGTCAGATCCTCTTTTAAAAGTATACAAGATAAATCAAATGATGTTCTTGATCTTATTCATACTGATATGTGTGGCCCAGCTAGAGTTAAAAGTTTTCAAGGTGATAGATATTTCATGCTAATCATTGATGATTATTCTAGAATGATGTGGGTTACTTTTCTAAGAGAAAAATCTGAAGCATTTGAAAAATTTTAAAATATTTAAGGCTAAAGTGGAAATTGAGACAGGATTGAAGATTAAATGATTGAGATCAGATCATGGTGGTGAATTCACATCCGGTGAGTTTAATAAATTTTGTGACAAGCATGGTATAAAAAGACAATTTTCTACTCCCCAGACACCTCAGTAGAATGGAGTTGTGGAAAGGAAGAACAAAACTATCTTGGATGCTACTAGAACAATGATGATGGAAGCTAGTCTACCTCATATCTACTGGAGAGAAGTAGTGAGAACAATAGTTTATGCATTCAATAGAGTACATATCAAAGGAGAAACCGGTAAGACACCTTATGAATTATGGTTTGGCAATACACCTACAGTTAAGTATTTCAGAATTTTTGGTAGTAAATGTTATATCAGGAGAGATGATATTATTGGGAAATTTGATCCTAGATGTGATGAAGGCATATTTCTTGGTTATTCTAATGAAAGCAAAGCATATAGATGTTATAACAAGAGATTGTAGAAAATTGTGGAGAGTGCTAATGTCAAAGTAGATGAGCTGAACATAAGTCAAATCAAATTTTATGAGAAGGAACTGGTAACATCTTTACTGGAATAGAGAGTTGAACCACTTACTCCCGCAACATCAGAGAATTATACAGTAACTGAAGAACATAGAAGAGGAACAAAAAGTCAGAAGACTCCTAGGTATGTGAGATTAAATTATTCAGAAGATCAAATCATTGGGGATAAGAGCAATGAAGTGATGACAAGAAGAAGACTGACAACTAATGAGGTATGTTTAATTTTGCAAGTTGAATCGGTATCAATAATTGAGGCATGTAAAGATCAATATTGGTTGAAAGCTATGGAAGAATAATTAGATTAGATTGAGAAAAATAACACATGGACCTTGGTTCCCTGGCCTAAAAATAAAAATGTTATTGGAACTAAATGGGTTTTTAGGAATAAATTGAATGAGGATGGTCAAGTTATAAGGAATAAAGCTATATTGGTTTGTAAAAGATATTCTTAGAAGGAAGGAATTGATTATGGAGAAACTTTTGCACCTATAGCTAGGATTGAAGCTGTAAGATTATTTCTTGCCTATGTTGCTTATAAAAACTACAAGGTTTATCAGATGGATGTTAAACGTGAATTTTTGAATGGGGATCTTGATGAGGAAGTTTATATTGAGCAACCTCATGGTTTTTCACTATCAGATGATACAAATATGGTTTCAAGTTAAGGAAAGCTTTACATGGATTGAAACAAGCACCTAGAGCTTGGTATGCAAGGTTGGATAAACATCTTTTGAAGTTTGGTTTTACTAAGGGAAGTGCTAAAAATAATTTATATTATAAGATCACTGATGATGATATACTGATTATTGAAGTATTTGTTGATGACATTATTTTTGGAGGTGAAGACAAGCTATGTATTGGTGTTGAGAAAATACAACACCATAGGAGCCCAAATGATCTCTACAAGCTAAAAAGCCTATTACAAGGAGAAGCAATGAAGCAAATCACAGAAGGAACAAATACACAAAAAATATGCTCAAAAAGATAGAGCTCAGTATTCACCAAAAGTGTAATGTAATAATAATCCTTCTTACCATGAAAAGAAAGAAGTCAACCTTTAATAGGTCAAGAAACCCTAAAAAGGAAAACCTAGGTTTGCACATAATAATTAATAAAAGAATTAATTATTATGTACCTAAAGTTAGCTTAAGTGTAAAAGAGGTAAAGGGAACTTAAATAATTAAACAAATATTGTTTAATTAATCAAGTAAATACCCGAATACTCTAACACCCCCCCTTAAGCTAGACTTAGGGAGAAGCTAAAACCTAGAACAACTACTAAAAGCAAGAAAGATGGGTCTCGACAACAAGGCCTGATCAAGTACCCAAATACAACCAAATCTCTATGAAATGGAGAAATAGAGAAAACCAAGTGGGAAAAAAACTCTACTCCAAAAAGAGATGGAAAAGAACACCACTGAAGCATGAAGAACCTACAAACTCTGTCGAAGAATAACTGCTGATTTGAAGAACCTCCACTAAAATAGAACATGACCAGGTAAAGAAGACTATAATTTGTATGAATTCCCTCAAATGACACTACTCGAATCAAAAGGAAAACAAGGCAAACAACTGCAATTGAAGATATAGATGGCATGAAAAACCAAAGCCTAAAGAGCTGATCAATCGAACCAAGGAAGCATTAGAACCAATAGGACAAACCTCCCCATAATGCTGAAGAGGGAGAGGGATAGGTACACTGAAAAGAATGGCCAACAAGAACTACACGATGAAGAACCAGGAACATTGAAGGTACTAAAAAAGTACATAGTGTCATGGAAGGAACACTCACTTGACACATGTCATGAGGTGAATGTCAGAGAAGGAACACTCACTAGACAACGGTAAATGGAAAACAAGGCAAACATCAACCCCCCCATGGCACTTTATAAAGAGTGCATGTACAATAAGGCACAAGATGTGCAAGATCCCAAGTAAACAATGCATGATGGTACTTTATCTCAGTGCATTTGTATAAATTCAATGCTATAATGATAAGAAGACTGGAAATAGAAACGAGATCCAAAATAGATACATCCTACCTAGAGAAGAGATCCCAAGACTTGAAACAACCAAGATATCCACCAGAGTGCTGAAAAAAAAAAAATTGAATAAAATATCCATGGAGCATAATGTGGAAATAAAACTCATATGGATGGCAAGTACACAGTACACGCTTTCCAAAAATATAAACTTTTCAAAAAATGGAGGTCGAATGCTTATCTATGGATCCCGGAGTGCAAAAACAAGACCTCACTTTGACTAGAAAAAAACATAGTCAATCAGCAAAATTGGAAAAAAATACCAATAGGACAAGCTTCAACTCGGAACCAGCTTTCCGATGCCTATTCATTTTTGAAAAAATGACTTTGTATGCCCAAGATATGACCAAAAAAACCAAACCCCCCTTCAAAACAAGAGGAAGGGGTAGTTTGGTGGTTGTTCGAGTGGAGGTGGCTAGTGAGCGATGCACTGGTGGCGGGATGGTGGCACCTCGGCGGCAGGGTTGCTGCTGTTTCTGGTGGTCGAGGTGGCTGGAAGAGGTTGTTTCCGGTGGTGGAGGCTGAGGTGCTGACGGTGGGGCTGAGGTGTCGGTGGGGAGTAGCAGGGCCCAGGGAGAAGCGACGACCGGTAGGAGATGCGGTGGCGAGGCCTAGGGAGATGTGGCAGCCAACAGGTTTGGGAAGCCATAGGGAGGCAGAGGCCGGGGGGTAGAGGAGTCTATCAGTGGTGCAGACCTGCATGGTGGCAGGGGGCCCCACGGTACCCTGCGTACCATGGGAACCCCCCCCCCCACAAAAAAAAAAACTTTTGCCCAATCAAAAAAAAAAATTCTTTGCCCTATTTTGAATTTTTTTTTTTTTTTTAAATCAAAATCCAGCCTACATGCCATAAAAAGGCAAAAATATATTTTTTTCTCAAACTGCATGCCAGGGTCGTACGGCCTGGATCTAGAGAAAAAATACTCCCAGAGGCTCAAGAACCAAAAAAGGTCAAATTTTATATGACCATAGGGGTTTTCGGGCCTTCCGAGCATGATGGTGAGGTCTATTTAGGCCCAAAGTGCTTAGAAAAAAGCCTACCCCTAGGTGCATTAAAAAAACCTTCTGAAACCCTAAATCTGCTTCCAATGTAAAAATTCTCAAAACAAGAACAGATAGCTGCAGATTTGAAGCTCTGATACCATATTGGTGTTGAGAAAATACAACACCATAGGAGCCCAAATGATCTCTGCAAGCTGAAAAACCTATTACAAGGAGAATCAATGAAGCAAATCATAGAAGGAACAAATACACAGAAAATATGCTCAAAAAGAGAGCTCAATATTCACCAAAAGTGTAATGTAATAATAATCCTTCTTACAATGAAAAGAAAGAACTCAACCTTTAATAGGTCAAGAAACCCTAAAAAGGAAAACCTAGGTTTGCACATAATAATTAATAAAAGAATTAATTATTATGGACCTAAAGTTAGCTTAAGTGTAAAAGAGGTAAAGGGAACTTAAATAATTAAACAAATATTGTTTAATTAATCAAGTAAATACCCAAATACTCTAACACTATGCATATAATTTTATAAGAATATGGAGAAAGAATTTGAGATGTCTATGATTGGTGAGATGAAATTTTTCTTAGGTTTGCAGATTACTCAGACTGACAAAGGTATTCTCATCTGTTAAACTAAATATGATAAGGAATTATTGTAGAAATTTGGTATGGGATTTTCTAAACCGGTAAGTACTCCTATGGTTACAAGTGGGAAATTGACAAGAAAAGATGTTTTCGCATCGATAAATCCTACAAGATACAAATCTATGATTGGAGGTATGTTTTATTTGACTCAGACTAGGCCTGACATTATGAATGTTGTTTGTATTGTTTCAAGATTCTAGACTGCTCCTAGAGAAAATCATGAGATGGTGGTGAAAAGGATTTTTAGATACTTACAAGGTACATTAGAATATGGCCTGTGGTATCCTAAGGATGATAACTTTACTTTATGTGCATATACAGATGCTGATTGGGTTGGAGATGTTGATGACCAAAAAAGTACTTCCGGTGGAGCTTTCTTTCTTGGAAAGAAGTTGGTTTCATGGATCAACAAGAAATAGTCATGTACTTCTTTATCTACTACTGAAGTTGAGTATGTTGTTGCTGCTACTAACTATACACAAGTTCTATGGATAAAGCAAATGTCAAAGGATATAAAGGTGGATTGTGATGCACCAGTAGTTGTTTACTATGCTAACTCTATTGCTATTGATATATCAAAGAATCTGGTATTTCATTCTAAAACAAAGCACATATCTATCAAGTATAACTTTTTGAAGGATAAGGTGGAAGCAAATGAAGGTAGATTGGTTTATGTGAACACTAAAGAGCATATTGCAGATATTTTCACTAAACCTTTGTCCAAGGAATCATTTGAGTACCTGAGAGATAGATTGGGAGTTTCTTCCCCTCTGGTAGAGACTTGATTGATGCGGTTTGACATCAGTATGGCATGCACTATCAGAGATACTATCGATTATGGAGTTGATGTGGGATTCTACTGCTCAGGGGGGTAGTCAACTTTGTGATTCAGAGGCTTATGTTTTTTCTTTGATATTTCTGTTAGATTTCTGGCATTGATGTCAAAGAGGGAGTGATATTTATGTAAAAAAGAAAAATAAAGTGAATAAGAAAAAGAAAGGGGGAGAGATATTGATAAGGAAGAGAAATTCAGAGCTTTAGAGAGATATTATTCATAGTGGAAGATATAGATATTCAAAGCTATATGTGGGAGTTTGTTGGTTGTCTTCCACAGGGGGAGACTTGTTTGGCATTTCTTGGTACTTAGATGTTTTTCACATCTAGTGTTGCCATCAATGCCAAAGGGGGATATTTTTTGCCATTTGGTGGAATTGATTATGTGTTACATTGATGCCAACACTAGTTGTTTTGATGCTTTACCGACACCAATCTGGTCTTGGTAGGTTGAGTTGTTTTTGGTTAACTTGGATTTAGTAGGCTCTGATATAGTTTGGTGATGGAATTAGCTTGTTCATGATACTTATACTCATATTTGGTCAGTTGGTTTTGTTCTGGGGATCGGATGCTATCCTGCTTGCTCAGAAGATTCATTTCTGGTTCTAGCGAGGGTTTCATCACCTGAGATTTTGGTGGAGACCTTTGATGAATTGCATAAGTGGTGTTGATGTAGCTTCTGATGGAGTTTCAGGATGCTATTGGTGATCATGTTCAAGACTTGGCAGTTGGAGATCATTACTGTGGCGTGTGGAGCTATACTTGGTCCCGGTTGATCTAGGTTATGGACCAACTTTAATGTAAAGTGTGGATAGGACCTATTAATGTATTTCTGGTATGTCTTATGTGTTTATATTATTTGTTTGGTCTAAGGCCGACATGGATTGTAATTATGTAATCGGTTTATTATCTAGCGGCTGACCTATTTCTTTATAGTCGAGGGTTTTGTATAAATAGATATAAGATCTCATTGTAGATCATCATGGTTAATGTTAGAGGTCATGGTCAAGGAATGTAATGTGCGAATAATGTAATATCATCCAGCCAGAGGATTTGGTCGATCATTGGAGATCGAATTGGGTTTATGTAAGAGGATTTAGTCCTCTGGTATTGAGCTTAACTAGAATTGTACTAAGGCATAGGAGATGCTATCTTTTGTTGTTCAACACTTCTTCGGATTGTTGTCTGGATTTATATATAGTTAGGGAGGCTCCTTTTGTGATGAGCAGTGCAGTCTAGGATATTGACCTTCCTCCAAGTGCAGGCCCCTTCATTGCAATTCACATACTTACTGCAGAAGTATTATCTAACTGTGGGTAGGCTTCCCACTGTGGTTTTTCCCTTTACCGGGTTTTCAACATACAAATCTTGGTGTAATGTGGATGGTATTTATTCTACGATTATTGTTTATGCTTAATTGGTTTATCTTCTATTCTGGTATTAATGTTTTGGGTTCTGGTATTAAAGTTTAAATTGATAATGGCTCCGGTAATCTGTGACAACTGATTCAGCCCCCCCCCGTCTCTCCTCTTAGTTGTCTTCCGATTATTTGAACTGTTTAACAGTCATTGGATAATTTGTTTTTGATTCGAGATTTGATTAAATGGAATTTGATCAAAGTAAGTTTGATTTGCGATTTGGTTGAAATTTATATTTTTTTCTTGAAATTGTTTCATCGTCTCTATTTGAGAGAAGAGAGTTGGGATGTCTGGTCGTTCAATAAGATCTTTTACATCAATGGGATCAATATTTAGATTTGGACCTTGAAATTTTTGAAAAAGTTTGGATGTTTGGGACCTAATCTTTTCATGGTTTTTCACTTTTTGTTCCAAGATCTCTTTTTTCTCGAGCTAGTTTTTCCTCTAGTTGTTGTATTTGGACACTTGTTTCATCATAAGAAGTTTGATCAATGTTTCTTTGTTGTTGGGTTGGATAGAATTGTGGTTTCTTTGTATCAAACCTTGATTACATTGTGTTATTCATTGGACAAATCTTTGGTTGATATGTCAAACTTTCTTGCATCATAGGAGCTTGGAACCTTGTTTCAATAGACATGTCACTATGCAATTTTTTTGGGATTTTTGAATTTAGGAATGATGTATGCAACTAATGCAACCTAGGTGATTGACAATGAAACTAAATGTTTTTGTACCTTTTGAATTTTTGGAGTGATGATGGTATGCCATTAAAAGTCATCTTAAGGAATAATCATGCAATCTAGGACAAGAACGCAATCTATATTTTTTGTTGTTTTTGAGGTTTGGACAAACTCTTAGAATGCAAACCTAAAGATGCGACCCTTAGGAAATTGAAATGAAGTCAAGACCTTAAGAAGAAAAAGGACAAAATGACAACAGGACAAATTGACAATGTCTCACCTATACGCTTGGATACTAAGCTAGGTTTGACAAAATGATAATGACAAAAGGACAAATGTTGGACAAGGTGAAGACTCCCTAACAACAACTTAGGGTTTAATCTAAAGTTTTTATTTTGCAAGTTTGGAAAACCTAATTTTGAGACTAAATGTAAGAGGACAATGATAATGACAATGACCTAAGGATATGATATGAATATGATATGGTATGATATGACAAAATGAGATGAACCAAGGATATGAATGGAAATGTTTGGCAATGTCAACCTAAGAAAAGACCTAGAGTTTGGACTATGCAATGACAAAGCTAATGTGATAGGGATATGTGAGGCCCAATGACTTTGGAAATGCAAATTGCAACCTAAGCCAAGACCTATTTTGGGATGATGATAATGCAATGAAGACTTAGGAAAATGATTTTAAACCTAAGTGCAAAATGAGGACACTACAAATTAAATGGACTAAAATGAAGAGTAATGACAATATGTTATCCTAAGACCTAAGTTTGGACTATGCAAAGTCTAACCCTAAGTGACATGTATTTTGAGATAAGGATTTCCAATGTTTTGACAAGCCATGTTTGAATGTTGGATGAATACTTAGACAAGATTTTGGACCTTTGTCTGAACCTTGTTTTGAATTTGGTTTGGATAATGTTTGGACTTGTTTGAAAAATGATACATAGGACTCAACTTTTGACAAGCATAGAAGATAAAGTGTTTGGAATTGGACTCAAAACAATAATGCTCATTCACAACATATCCTATGGCTAGCCAGGATAATATATGTTGAATCCTCTTTCTTAATACAACATTCAGTTGGATAGATAGATGCTTGGTATCATGGGCTACCCCTTACAGTGCACTTACTTCTCAGTCATACCAAGCTTCAAATTCAAGGGTCATTACTTCCTAATAATTTTGTATCTCTAACTGAAGAGTACATGAGAGGTATCTTCGACATGCGTGTATCACAATGCCTAAGCCAACAGATAGAAGGATATTGGCATCTAAAAACAAGAGGTTCTAGTAAGGGCATATGTTCAAGTGGGTGTAGATCCAGAGAATTTAATCATCGCTACACCATTCCAACACCCGTTGTCTACAACTTTTATTGCATCCACAATTATTTAGAGTGGTTTGGAAGAGCTTGGCTTTAGCCTATTACCACTTTGGCTTGTTCCCTCTCACCCGACCTTATAGGCTACTTGGGAGGCAGACCCTCTAAAGGTAAACACATGCAAATCATATAAGAAAACATAGAAAACACTTGTTCATTAACCTTAAGAAATTAAAGTGTGAGTTATCCTAGAAATCACAAACATACAATTTTTTTATAGAACTCTTTGATCACATCCTGCATCAGATTGCATTAGTTGTTTATGTTTGGTCTTCTCCCAACGAATGCCAAGATGTTGTACAAATAATCAGCAATACACAAAACCTCTAAGTTGAGTAGAAAAAGAAACATGCAAGAAAGAAGCATGCAAGCAAAAAGAAAAATAGAAACATGAAAATAAAAAAAGCGACATGCAAGAGAAGAAAAGAAACATGCAATGAAAAAGCTACATGCAAATCAAAAAAAGCAACATGCAAGAGAAGAAAAGTGACATGCAATGAAAAAGCTATATGCAAATAAAAAAAGAAAAATACAAGAGAAGAAAAGCGACATGCAATGGAAAAAAAAAACTACATGCAAATCTAAAAAAGCAACATGCAATGAAAAAAAAATACATGCAAATATAAAGAAAGCAACATGAAAATCAAAAAGTTGCTTTATGAATGTTAGGATTCCCAAAGATACTGAAGGGGGGGGGGGGGGTTGAATCAGTATCTTTCTGGTTAACAAATTTTATTGACTTATTAAATAAACTACATTCCAAAATAGTGTACCGGTAAACCAAAATTAGTGCAGTAAATAAGAACAATAAAGACAACATAGAAAGTACACCATAACACAAGATATTTAATGAGGAAACCTGGTGTGGGAAAAACCTCGGTGGGATTTGTGACCCACAATGAAAAACCTCGACGGGATTTGTGACCCACAATATTCACTCACTGGCCATTGAATGGATATTACTTACAATAGGGGCCTGCACATGCAGGAAGGCCAACTGCCTAAAGCTCACTACTTAATTACAAAAGGAAGTCTCATTGACTTATAAAATGGATAAAGATAATCCAATATGATGTACTGCTACAAAACAACATCTTCTATGCCAGGTTCAGTACCAGTTTAAGCTCATGCAATAACCATAAAACCTTACTCCAAAATCTACCTTAATATTTGCACATTACTTCTGCAAATAATCTTGGCATCTACCATCCATCATAAACCCACATTCTAAATGATCTACAAGATCTCATACTTATATATGAGTCTTATTACAATTCGCCTTGTCAGCTTACAAAAAGATATTACAATTAAATACAAAATGCAATAAAAAAAATCATGTTGGTTGGGGTGTCGGTAATCATCTTTGCTACTGCCGGTAAACTATCTATCGGTGCCGGTGCCTGAAGGTTTCCAGAGGGTTGCCGGTAAGTTGCCATCAATGACAACACCTTCATTTCTCTCTAGAGTGTAGAATGCCAACAATGAATTAATCACCTAATTAGACTATGTGCAATTTGTCAATTAAAATAAAAATTAACTACCTAATTAGATTTATGTGCAATTTATAACATAAAATCAAAGATTAATTAATCTAGGCCTAATTAGGAACTAGGTGTAATTTATAGAAGAAATGAAAGATTAATCCAATCTTAATTAGGAACTAAATGACAATTGTTTCATGAAATTGAAAGATTAATCCAATCTTAATTAGGAACTAAGTGTTATTTGTAGTAGAAAGGAAAGATTAATCTAATCCTAATTAGAAACTAAGTGAAATTTGTTTGTTCAATTTTAAGCTTTGATTGATTAAGCCCTGCAACGAGCACATTAGCTCTTCTAAAATCTGCACAAAAATAGTGACGAGAATGGAAACCAAGAAATTTGGTCTTCTGGAACCTATATCTAATAAAAAATCTCACAAAAAATATTAAATTAGATGTGCTTCATGTCGGGTTCACCAAAAACTGTAACTAGGAAATTCAAAATACATCAAAACATTAGATTATGCAACCACAAAACATAAAATGCTATGAAAATGAAATTCTAATAGAATCAATGAAAGCATGAAGAAAAGATTCTAAAAACAAGATGCAAACCAAAGTGTAGAATCTCCTCCATGTGATTCTATTTTTGTTCTTTCCCCTTCAAATTATTGTTGATCTCACCTACAAATCAAGTGTGATGTAAACAAGATGAATTGAAATTGACAGCATAAGAATACTCGAAAATGTGGTTCAAATTATGGAAAATATTGATGAATTTATAGAAGATTGAAGAATCAAGATGGATTAAAAAAGATGACATAAAGTGGCTTTTGATTGGGCATATCTCCTTTCTCTAATTTTAAATTGAGATTAAAGAGATATTTTCCAAGAAATAAACCAAGAAAATCAGAAGCTGACTGCTTACTTCCTCTTTCAATTTTTTGGAAGATATGATAATGATTTTTTAAAATCATATAAAGCAGATGATGACATACTTTCCATTTTCAAAAATTGAGAGAATATAAGAAAATAATTTACTTAAATTGGATAATGATTTATTTTAATTTTTTAAATCATTTTCATGATTTATTGCCATTTTTGAATTTGGATGAAGATGATTAGAAATTAAATTAAAAACAAATAAAGATTTATTTCCATTCTTGATTTTTGGAAGAAGATAATTAAGATTTTATTAAATAAATAAAAAATTATTTAATTATGATGAAATAATTAGCTAATTAAATAATTTAAAGAAATTATTCAATTATGAGAAAAATGAAATTGAATTTAATTAAATAATAAAGATTATTTAATCAAAGTAGGATTGAACTAATAAAATAATAAAGATTATTCAATTAATGTTAAGAAATGAATGATTAATGATGAAATGATTTGAATGATTAGGAAAATAAAAAATTTGAATTAGAAGAATGACACTTGATTAATTAATCGATTAGGACATAAATATTAGTAAGTTAGTGTGCACAAGTATGGTGCAATTTTTGGGTGTCTATACATATATACATATACATACATACATACATACATATATACACACACATATACATATACATATACATATACATATACATATACATATACACACACACATATATGTATCTATGTACATATACATATATATACATATACATACATACATGTATATTATATATATGTGCATATACACACATATATATACATATATACATATACATATACATATACATATACATACATATATACATACATAAATATACATATACATATACATATACATATACATATACATATACATTTACACACATATATGTATGTATGAACATATATATACTGTTAGATTCAATGACAATCCCAAAGACACTGAGAGGGGCGAGGGGGGGGGTGAATCAGTGCCCAACTGATTAGCAGAATATTTAAACTTATTTATAACTTTGCAAAACAAAATAGTGTACTGGTAAATAAGAATTAATACAGTAAACAAAAATAATATAGACAACATAGAAACACACCATAACACAAGATATTTAACGAGGAAACCCGATGTGGGAAAAACCTTGGAGGGATTTGTGACCCTTAATATTTACTCACTGGCCAATGAATACATACTACTTACAATGAGGGGCCTACACATGCAGGAAGGCCAACAGCCTAGAGCTCACTGCTCAATAAAGAGTCACACTGACTACAAAATGGATTATCAAATCCAATACAATGTACTACTCAAAACAACATCTCTAATGCCAGGTTCAGTACCAGTTTAAGCTCATTCTATTATCAAAAACTTTGTTGTCAACTATATCACCTTATACAAAATTATCTCATCACACATTATACCTCTCTCTCATCTACATCTCATAAAATGACCTATAAGATCTCATACATATATGAGTCATTTACAATATACCACGTCAGATTACAAAAGATAATTACATTACAAAATAATTCATATAAACAAAACTTTATCCCATGAGGGCTAGAGTGTCGGTATGCATTGTTGCCGATGTGATTTGAATGCTGGTGAAGTGCTTGCCAGTTTCGATGTATGAAGTTTGTGATGCTAGGAATGTAGAAACCAATTGTCAGTGAGTTGCTAGTTGGTTGCCATCAATGGCAACATCAACTATTCTCATAATAGTGTATAATTCCAACTATCTCCCCCTTTGGCATTGATGGCAACACTCATGAGAAAAATCCAAAACTGTTATCCAAAAACTGAAATCCAAAAAGATGTGCTCCCCCTGAGCAAGTGATCTTTTCTATACATGCATTTTTCTCTCCACTACTCCCCCTTTGACATCAATGAAAAAGGATGTCATAAATAATCAAAAGAGTACAAAAATGCTACCTCAAGGTTTGTAACCAGTTGGTTACAATCTGAAAGATGTCTACCAAAATCATATTTAGACTCTACATAAATTTGTTGTTGTCATCTAAAGTTGCCTCAGTCTGCTGGATCATACCGGTGAGATAGTGCATTTGCTGCTCCGGTGATCATTCTCCTTGTATTGTTGCCTTAGATAATTCAGCTCTCCGAGTAATTAGATTATCCAGCCTTGGACCAAGTTTATCCTTTAGTTCCCGGGCATTAGACCTTATTCTTGCTTTCTCTTTCTCAAGTTTTTCTAATTTCTCCTCAAAACCTGCCATTTCTTGCTCAAAAACTGATATAAGTCCAGATGAACCTATAATATTATCCACAATGTCATCAATTTATTTATGTGTCTTCTTGATCTCCTTATCAATATCCTCAGTCAAACAGTGAGGTTTACATGCTTCCCTATATAGCTCCTTATACTCCAAAATTATAGAATTGACTACCGGTAAAAGTGTTTCCACATGATCGGTACATTTCTTTATGGTGTTTTCAAAGAATGTGTTTTTCTCTTTTTCAACTCTCTCCTTTATGATATCCTCATTCACCTTGTCTATAGTTAAAATATTATCAGAAATGAATTTGGACAATGTGTCCAATTTACCTAAAGAATCCTTAATGTGATCTATTTGACATGTAGGTGCAATCATTTTTAGAATAGGTAAAGTGTTATCAATTGCCTTAAAAGCCAATGTATTGCAATCAGTTATCCTCTTAATTGAATCCAAAAGTACCTTTGTTATGTTAGTGGGTCTAAATTCACCTGTAGATGTACTCATTTCAGCTATAGGTTTCATAGGTTTCATCTCAGCAGATGTCTAACCAATCACCTTGACTATATCCTCTTTGTTTCCATCAGATGTATCCATTTTGCTTTTATTTTCCTCTGGTGGATCTTTCTGTGTTTGCACCTCAACCTTTAATGGTCTCTCAAATTGTTTTAGTGTCTCTATAACTGCTAGTTTTTTAGTCTCAACATGAACCTCTGCATCTGTTTGTTTCTTTGAAAGTTCTACTGCCAGTTTCTTGGTCTTCAATGGCCCTGTGTTAGTACCTTTGTCTTCTATAGGTTTTTCAAGCTCTGCCAGTTGTTCTGTTTGTGTTGGTATCTCACTTTCCTGAGAGTCAATTGTTTGTGCCGGTTTCTCTAAAATCTTTCTATTATCAACATTATCTGCCTTAACCTATGAAGTATCTTTATCCACAACAATGTTTACCTCCTAAGTATCTACATTCATTGTAAAGAGTATCTCCAACTCAGGGTTAGTATCATGTGTTATACCTTTAGTATTAGTAACCAGTGGATCTTCTGAGTGTATCGGTGGTGTATCCAAAGGAGGTGGTGGAAGATTATCTGTAACCTTTATGTTTGGAATACCACCAACTTTGCCTTTACCCTTGTCCTTGTCTTTCTGATATAGTTTGAATGTCTTTTTAGGTCTGTTCTTTTCCTCTTGCCTTTCCTTCTCTACAAAGAATATATCCCATTTATCTATAGTCTCATCTGCAATCTCTTTTACCCTTCCAGCCATCAGGCTTACTTGCCAATGCCCACTAACAAATACAGATCGGTTAGCTTTGAAAATAAGTTCATCTATTTCTTCTTTGGAGTTTGCCGGATGGTGCAGCTAAGAGTGCTTCAACTTTCAAATTTTTATCCAATTCTATCATAGATAGCCTTTTAGCTTCTAGTCTCATGTATAGATCATTTGGAATCTCATCAATCACTTCTATCAACACTTTCTTGTAAATGTCTAAGTGCAAAATAATACTTTCTTCAATTGTGCTTTTGTCAAAATCATTAGAAGAAATATACCATTTATTCACATTAGATAGATTACCTCCCTCTGTTATCTCATTCAATAAATCATTCAATGTGGGGGTAACCGGTGTCTATTTCTTCTTAGGTGTAAGTTTCTTCTTTGGTTTCCTAATTGCCTGTTGTTTCTTCCTTAGTGTTTTGGTTTTCTTAGGTGAAGGAGAGGGTACCAGTGAGGGTTTTCTCTTCCTTTCTACTCTTTTAAACTCAACAACCTTACCACTATCAGTATCAGAGGATGTTACAACTAGTGAAACATGTGCTTCAGGTTGTAGTCCTTCAAGCTCATTGGCTGATATACCACTAATGTTCATGAAATTTTCTTTGATTTCCTTTACCTTCTTGGAGGCATCTCTAATGAATTTTTCTCTTCTCTTAGTCCTTTTCTGCATAGATATATTTCTCTCTATGGTTTCTGCATTTCCAAAGAATTTCTCAGAGGGCTCTCTTGGTGCATCAAGTAGAGCTTTAGCATAAGTTTCCAAAACAGATAGGTCTACCTCATATCCCATATGCATAACCCAAATAGTTCTAGGACTTGCTGCTTCCATCCAAGTTTCATCTCTCTTAATCACAAAAGAGATTTCCTTGTCATATTTATCAACTATGCTTGTGGTAGTCTCTCCCTTGCTCTCATCTTAGATTAGAATGTCTTGAAATAGTCTGTAATGTTCTTAATACTATCAATGCCCATACCGGTGAAAGCATCTTGTATCTATCTTCCTACCGGAATGTCATAACCAGAATACTTGTGACCTATGCCAGGTATTTCCTTGGTAAAGTACAACATTAGGCATACTAGAAGGTTTCCAAAACAGAAAGTACCTTTCTTGTCTCCCTTAATCTTTCTCAAATTGTCAATTAATTCATCCTTAAACCATTCACACACATAAATATTAACATTATTGTTTACCATCACATATGCACTATGAATACATAGGCTACAAAGATAATTTAATCTATTTGCATGAGTAGCTTTGTAACCTAGTACCATACTCACATATCTCACATTGATATCCTTAACATCATTTACTCTAAGTGACCTGTTATCAAATGTTTCTCTGGTTAAATCCATAACTCCTCTATTAGGTATCTTCTTGGTTTTATCAGGCCTACTACTGGTTGAAGGTAAACCAATAACTTCCTTAATTGCATCCTTGGTTATTTTGCGAACTGACTCTAACCACATGAATTCTCCATGGACTCTGCTCAATACAAGTCTGACAACTTCCTTTAGAAATTTGGGAATGTTTAGAATCTCTACAAAACCTAAATTTTCCACAACCTTGTGTTTGGGTTTGATTACTCCATTTTCATCAGAAATGACCTCCTTAAACATTTTATTCAACTCCTAAATTCCTAGGTTTTCTATGTTGCAATGTATGTAAATTCTAGGGTCTTCTGCAAATGCTACACCCTTAGGAATTTTCAAAAAATGTTCTATAGAGTCACCTTGTTTCACAATCTTGGGGATAATCTTGAATACAGGTCTAGGGCATTTAACATTTTCCACAATGGTAGGGTTTGAAATAAACTCTGGAACAGAAGATGAGGAAGCCATTTCAAAGAAAAATACCTCTAAACCAAAATTTTGAATGCTTGAAAATCACTTTGCAGCTTTGCCTTAGAATGCCTTTGCTCAATTTCGCACTCTTTGATCATTTGAATGCTCGATGAGTTCAAAATGAGGGTTTCCCAGTGCTTTGTAGCCAAAAATTTTTTCTTTAAACTACAATAAATGCTCATCGGTTAAGTGAAAACTTAACACATCCATCGATAAAGAAGAAATATATCTTACCATCAACCGAGAGTAGAATGCATGATTTTCAACTTGCTACAATACCCCCTAAGGATTATTCCTTAGTTAGATGAATAATCTCCTGTCGATGGAGAATTACTCTATTCTACCAGTGCAGAGATAGTTTCATCAGGTCTCTGATCACTCTTCTTAATCCATTGTTTTGAAAATTCTTGCTTAACTTCATCTACCTTTTCTTTGCCCTTCAAACTAGATCCTTTGTTGTTTGTCGGTGCATTCTTGCTTCTACAGAATTTAGTAATATGTCCAATCTTGTTACATGCATAACAAGTTACATTATTCCTCTAAATAGCCTTTCCATATCCTTGACCAGTTTGTGATCTACATTGATTAGATAAATGCCCAAATCTTCCACAAACATAGCATTTCACATTCATTCTGTAATTTTCTGAATTATGACCAACTTTGTTGCATTTGGAACATTGACCGGTGGGTGAGTTCATATTCTGATTATTTCTAAATCTACACTGATTTTCTCTGTGACCATATTTGTTGCAATTAAAACATTTGCCATTAAATTTATAAGCATTAGGTTGTCTTATCAATGTGTTCTAATCTTGATTGTTTGCAATACCGAAACTTTCTCCATATTCAAATCCAAGTCCATTAGTATCTCCATCAGGTTTCTATCTTTTAAGCAAGTCATCAAGTTCTTCTAAACTTTTCTTGAATTTGTCTTTGTGTTTATTCGTAGTAACCAACTCATTTTCCAAAATTCCAACTTGTCTTACAAGCTCAGCTTTATCATGTTGCATGTGAATCAGATCTGTCTTTAGCATATTATTTTCATGACCAAGTCTCAGATTTTCATTTCTAGCATCATTAAGTCTCCTAGCCAAGTCTTCTTCATTACTCTTCCTGTCTTCAATATCCTTACATAACCTCATAGTCATATCTTGCATTACTATTTTCTTGTCTCAACTTATTTGCAATGTCTCTAAGAGTTTCCTTTTCATCATCATCATTCTGCATCTTCTCATGAAGTTCTTTTCTTTTATTTTGTGCAATCCTCAGATCATCTTCACGTTTGATATTATTCAATTTTTCTACATCAAAATCTTCAAGTGCTCCTTCCAACTATTTTCTTAAGTTCTCCATCTGTACCGGTGTCAGAATCTCCCTCAAGTTGTTAAGTAGGATATTTAAACTTATTTATAACTTTGCAACCCAAAATAGTGTACCGGTAAATAAGAATTAATAAAGTAAATAGAAATAATAGAGACACCATAGAAACACACCATAACACAAGATATTTAACGAGGAAACCCGATGTGGGAAAAACCTCGATGGGATTTGTGACCCACAATATTTACTCACTGGCTAATGAATAAATACTACTTACAATGAGGGGCTTGCACATGTAGGGAGGCCAACAGCCTAGAGTTCACTACTCAATAAAGAGTTACATTGACTACAAAATGGATTATCAAATCCAATACAATGTACTACTCAAAACAACATCTCTAATGCCAGGTTCAGTACCAGTTTCAGCTTAGTCTATTACCAAAACCTTCACTGTCAACTATATCACCTTATACAAAATTATCTCATCACACATTATACCTCTTTGTCATCTACATCTCATAAAATGACCTATAAGATCTCATACATATATGAGTCT